>NC_040879.1:63954665-64577819 GCF_003676215.2 Rhopalosiphum maidis | reverse complement strand
ATAATATTAGAAATAAAATGAACATAGTCTTTCCTAACACTGCAGAAAAATACTATTGTACAACCATAAATCATACATCTGCCTAATTAATAATTCTAGTGTTATTAATACATTACATTTTAAAATATTTTACAAAAACTTACCTCTATGATCAACAGTTGCTCTAGATGCAATACGCCGAGGAACATCAGAAATTATCTAATATAAATTTTAAAAAAAAATTCATAATTATGATTATTGATTATGATTTATGAATGTCATAATTAAAATAAATTTAAACCATTTATATCACTTTTGATGATTCTTCAAAACTTGAATAAAGAAGTATGTTGACCAATAGATTAATATTACAACAACATGCATAGCAATACATATTATGTATAGTGTGCATTGTACATATTACATAATTGCTAACATAATAATCTAAGCTATTCAAATTTCAAATTTCTTATCTAATTATACTTACATCATCATCAGGTTCAATTTCTGCAAATGATTGAGTAGTAGGGTTACTTGCTTTTTGTAAAAGATCAATAGCAAGTCGTTTACTCATATCTTGACAAAAAAATGAATGCTATAAATAAAATAGTTTAACATTATACCGGGATATTTTAACAGAATAACATATATTTAAAAAAAAAAAAAGATAAATTATTTTCAAAATAATATAACCTATATCAATGTTTTTTAAAACCTGTTATGAAAATTTTTATAATTAATATTAATAATACTTAAACATATAAATATAAATATCGATTAGTAATAAGTTAAAATAAAAAAGTAAACACAAAATAAAAAAAAATTAATAACCTTGTCAACTATTATTTTTAGTTAACACTAATCTAAATAATATATATATATATATATATACACAGTAGAACCCGTTTAAGACGCTCTCGCTTAAGACAATTTACCGGCTAATAAGCTCATTTCTATGAGTCCCTTGATTTTGACAACATTTAACATGTAATAAAATTGTATAAAATTTAAAAAAATACTTCACTAATAATAACGATAACGAAAAATGTGTATGTGTACTTGTACTGATTATCAGACGATAACCATTGTCAATAACATCATTTTAATAAAATTGAAAACTTCCTATATCCAAAAAAACATCAAAAATGTGAAACAAAAAAAGATAGATATTATTTTTACATGTAATAATTCACTCTGCAAAGTAAAAAAATATAATTTGTATGTATATAATATGGATGTATTATAAAATATAATAATAAATTTTTGAACCCGCATAATATGATTTTCCTCTTAAGATGCTATTTTTAACTGGTCCCTTGGAGAATGTCTGTATATATATATATATATATATATATATATATATATACATTAACTAATCTGTATTTTAAATGCCATTTTTTTTCATACAATTATTATTAAGTAAAAAATATTTGATGTACAAACCATTAATAACTTGTCTGCTGTTGGTCTTTTTTTTGGATTTTTAGTCAGTGATATTTTTATAAAATTATGAAATGTTGGACTCCTAAAAAAAATAAATTTCAAACATAATATTATCATATACATAAATTTATTTGTATGAATAAAAGTAAAATACCATTTATCTCTGTCCTTTAATGTTGGAGGTTTAAAACCACTTTTAGACATTAAAAATAAAGCTCTCATAGGATGAAGGTCAAACATTGGTGGTTGTAGTTCAGCTAACTCTATAGCAGTAATCCCAACTGCCCAGATATCACATAATTGGTTGTAGCCACCTTTGCGTTCTACAGCTGCTACCTAAATTATATTTTCATTAGTAAAAATATTAGACTATATTAGATATATAATAATTTTAATCAAACATAAATAATAGAAGTATATGTTAAAATGTGTTTATATATATGTACAAGGTGCATCAGGAAAATCTGACAATTTTACATTGAAATTAAATTTTATTGTGTCAGACCATAGTTATTCACCTTGTACACTATTCATATTGAGGATGAATCATATTATATATAATACAGTAGACTCTCTGTAATCCAGCCATACATTAATCCAATACTATACAGCAACCCGGCACTATTTTAATTATTGTTTTCATTGTAATAACTAGGGCTGGGATTTCAATACACTTTTCATTTTATTCCAGAGGTTGCTGTAAGATACTTGCCTAGGCATAAATCCGTAACATACTTTTAAATAAAAATAAGAAAATGTATTTTGTATTTTTTGATTTTAACATAATTTTCTTCATATTTTTAGGGCAATATATAGTTTATAAGGCATTATTGGAGTTTTTAAGTTTACAATTCAAACTTGAAATTTTATTTTAAGATTTTACTCGCTAACGTGAGTCATATATAAATTAATATATATTTTTTTGTACAATAAACAATTAAGTACATTAGTAGGTACCTACTTTTATCTAATATCATAGGAAAACTTAGATAACGAGTTTGCAATTGGCGTGGCAAAGTATATTTAGAATTACTATCGTCATATATTATCTATTTAATAATCTGTCAAAGCAATAAAATCGATAATAACATCTGACAACATCTTACATTACAAGTTATTTTTATTAATAAATTTAATCAAATATTATTTAAAATTTATACTACATTTATTAAAAATAAAAACAATTTATATGCATTATTTAGAATTTGTAGGGCATTAATTTTTTTTTTAAGGTTTTATAGCGCATTACATATCCCAGCCATAGGGAAAAATAGGGAATTGATTTTAATTTAAATAAAAAATGTTATATATATTTGAAAGATTTTGACATGTGTTTCGTTTTATTTTGAATAAGCTGATGCTAATATTATTTTAAATATTTTACAAATAAATAAACGTAATCACGTGGACATGTGCATGTACATTGAGTATAAATTAGTCATTGTGTTGTATTAAGAGTTAAAAAAATATTTTCAAAACATAAATAAGCAAAAACATATTAATTTAACTTATTCAAGAAACTTCAATTTTATAAAAAAAAAATAGTGACAAATTAGTAAGCCTCATTAATGAGTTTGAAGTAAGTCGTCCTACAAAATATGATAAAATAAAAACAACAAAAAGATAAAAAAAAATTGTTTAAAATATTAAAAGTTTGATAAGTACACAGAAAACATTAAAAACTGGCGAGTTTTCAAAAGTTGAAAATTCTCTGTATCTATTATTTTGCTAAAACGTATTATTTTGCACTCATTTCTAGCAAAATTTTTAAGGAGAAAACAAATTTTTTTATAAAAAAAATCAAACAAAGATGTTTAGTAAACTAATGCCAAATGGCTGGATAAATTTATAAATCTTAGCTAAAAAAGGATTATGTCAAAGAATAAAAATTGATATGTTTTTATACCTATCAAATCATAGATTTAATAAATTTAATACAGTAATATATAAGTATAAAGTATTTATGTATATGTTTTTAATGTTTTCATAGAATAAATGTAGATTTAACATTTGTTCTTTCTTATAAACCTCAATCAATCCTATGTTTTCATTAATCTGATTTTAACCAGATTACCGAAATTTTACTGTATATACAAATAGATTAATAAATATTTAAAGACACCTAAATTAAATAAAGAAATAAGTTTTATGAGATAAATGTGAAAGTGATGTATTTCAACCCGTAATTGGTATCGTGTTAAGCACGGCGCGGCACTCACCTCATTAGTATTTTAAGAACCACTCGTTTGTTATTATCTTGATTCATCTGATACTATTTATACCTTCAATTGTATTTATAATTAAGAAAAATCGTAAGAACATTTTTTGTAAACATCTAAAATATAAAGAATTTAGTGTTAGTTTCAATATTCTATGTTAATTATAAAATAAATAATGATGAAAAAACAACAAGGTGAGCGCGATGCTCACTCGATACCAATGGCGGGACGTTTTTAATACATATATATTATATTTAACAACCAATAAGGTAAATTTCTAATAACTAGTGTTATTATTGTCTAATTTGTTTTATTAGGGATTTAAAAAATACAAATTTATTTTATAAATGTTATAAACACACAATAATAAATAATAAATAAAACCAACCTCAGGTGCCATCCAATACGGAGTACCAATAAATGATTTTCGTTTGTTTATTGTAGCAGTAATTTGAGCAGAAACCCCAAAATCTGCTAGCTTTACATCACCATATTCAGTTAACAATATATTAGCTCCCTAAAAAATATACTACATTTAATCAAGAGACAAAATACAAATTGTGGTTATTATATTTACATTTCCATTATTATTATACATATAATACGTACTATAAAGAATGTTCATAATAAGAGATACCACTATATATTTTAGTATTTAACTGTAAGATCTCAGGTCAAATAGTTTTCAGAAGGTTAGAGAGAGTACTATAGTCTATTCAAAATTATATTGATACAAGCGGCCAATTTATGCCCACAAGCATGGCTTTGTTCCGTGGGACAGGACAGATAAATCAGTAGGTGGTAGACTTGGTGAAGACAGTCTATTTGTGCGCCACCGACCAAAAGTGGTCACCGTCCTGTACTGACCTCATTTTTAATAGCCTATATAGTACAAATTTAAACCCTTAATATGTTCATGCACAATAAGATTAACTTTTATTTAAATTGTAGCACCAATTTTTTTCTATAGTTTTTTTCTAGATTATTTTTTTTAAACAATATTTGTACAAAAAGTTTTTTTTAACTGCAAAATTAACAAATTTAAGTTAGTTTGAGTATGTATAAATTTAAATAGCAAATAATAAAGCTTTTTTATACTTATTTTTTATAATTTATCTTCATTTGATAAACACTTTAACACATTGCAAAATTATTTATTTTAAAGATTTTGTTATTTACATATTAAGCATTAGTGTTTATTTACATCTTCTCTGTATACTAAACAATATGATGTATTGAGTATAAAATTAACATAGTTAAAATATCGCTTAAAGCATTAATTGTTTGTACATTTTACCCTACTTTAACTCAATTTTTCAATAACTAAAAAAATTGTATACAAAAATAGAAAAATAGTTTTTAAAAAAATAAAACGTCTATTCGAATCTGTAGAAAGAATTTTCACAAAATGTGTCTATTTGACATATTTAAGCTGAAGTATTAGTGGTATTTTTTAACATGAACACACTGTACATAATATATTATAATATATTAGCATACTATACTTATACGTGTATTAATTATAGATATATTATTTTTACAATTATATTACAGATATACTCAATAATAATAATTTATGGTTAAAACCTGTTATTAACTATATACATGAGAATTGTTAAGCTTTTAAAAAGATACTTAAACACTTTTTAGATTATTACCTTAATATCTCTGTGCATTTTACCCACTGTATGTAAATATGAAAGTCCTTTAAGTGTTTCTCTACACATATATGCTATTTGTAGTTCTGTAAGTGGTCCAGTTACTATAAAAATAAAGACATGAATATAAAAAAAAGTTATCATCTCCATACATAAAAATACATAGATAGTTATTACTTATTACACTATCGGTTTGGTTTTTTTAGGGCCACATTAGTAAAAACTAAAAAGTTGATAATTTTTAGCATCAACCATTAAAATAATTTATTATTTTATCAGAAACAATGTCCAAAGTAGAATCTTGTAAAATAGATAGTATATAATATATATCATGAATTTATTCAATTAAGTTATATATTACATAAATACATATTTACTTATAGTCCAAGAGACACTAAAAACCTCTATGTTTAAAGTCAACAAATAAAATATAGTCAATAATCTACAAAAGCCAATATTGAAAAAATAACAATTTATTTTAGTCTGGTGTTAATCATATTTTAATGGTAATCAACTATATTAAACTCAAATAATTAGTTTTTACTTAAGTAGGTACAATACAATACTAAACTAAAAATTAGTAACCTATAACCTCTTGGATAAATTTAAATTCTTTTTTAAGATTTATTAAAAAAAAACAATTTTTATCAGGACATGAAAATGTACAATTGAGTAGATGATATTTTAAGCACACCACACATGCATGTGTTATCTCTATACTTCAAACATACAAACAAATTGTGTTTAGGAAAACTGATTTTTGGTTGTTTTTAGTATAATTTTGGTACTAGAGTGAATTAACCTGGGTTCTCCCTTTCCTATGACAAGTATCACATCCTCCTTAAATTTAGCATAATATTTTGTTTATAAATATATTATACATAATTAATTTTGCAAAACAAAATAATACTTATAATGATTAATAATAGGTTTCTTAAATATTTTAATTTTAAAATGCTCATAATTTGCTTTAAAATTTAAATCTCAATAAAAGACTATAACACACTTGCCATACATAAAATGTTTACTTTTACACTTGATAATACATCTATTCAATAATTAATTTACTCAATTATTAAACCTAACATAACATAAAATTGATTACACTGAATACAAATTTGGTGTGTTGTATATTCCTAATACGAAGATAAGAAATAAAAAGGTTGTAACATCCACTTAGTAATTGGCAAGATTATCTTCACTGTTAAGAAAAAAAAGAAATATGCTTCTAAATAATATTATAAGTCCTTCTAAAAAACAATAAACTAAAGGTATTATTTATTTATTACTTATTCAAATTTCATGCTCAAATTCAACACTAATTTAAAATTAAAGGAAATATTAGACTATTTTAGTATAAATGTTTATTAAATAACATTCAGTACCTATAGAGCTTCTTATTACAAATATTGAATAAGAATTAAAACAAATACAATAATTAACCTCATTCTATGAAAACATTAAATATTTTAAATATTGTTGATCATTTTAGGGAAACTTGGAAACCTAATTTCATACTAAACTTATGTAGTTATTTCTTTATTACTTTTAATATACTCACTGTTATAAATATCTTGCAATGATCTTCCAGAACAATACTCCATACATATCCATAGTTTGTCTCTACGTAAATAGCTACCGTAATATTCTATAATATTGGAATGTTGACAATCTTGCATCATTAATATCTCTTGCTGTATTATTGAAAAATCATCACCTAAGAATATAAATTGAATTAGCAATATTAAGATTGTGCTTATGTAAACACAATATTATTCTCATGTACGTAATTTCTTTTTTTAAATATTAAAGACTAATATTGATTAGATATTGAATAAAACCTTTAGCAAAACCTTTTAATAAATCCAAACATACTACGCTCGATTATTGATTAGGACAAACCTCAAAAGTTTGGCAACTGTTTGCCAAATATAGGTTAAACATTAGCAACATTAGAAACAATTTTACTTACCGACTTCTAATTTGATAACTTTGATAGCCACTAAGTCTGATGTTGAAATTCGCTTTGCCTGTAATTAATAAAAGCGACCAAAGTTAACAACAGCAGAATTCTTTTTTCCACGCCAAATTGTATTAGAACATATCTCACTTTATAAACATCGCCGTATGTGCCACTACCGATCCTCTGAATCAGCTCGTATTCTTCCTGAGGATTTCTAGTACTTATGTCTGAGCTCATAGTGTTCAGCGGGTACTGAAGACTGTTACTTGTTGTGACGGCAAACCGGGTGCGTGACAATATGACGCGATATCGACGGGGACGAGGGGCCGATGTGAAATATTTAAAATTACTCTCGTGCTACTCAATGCCTTCTTACCACGAAAACGTCAGTCTCGTCGGCGGTAAAGATTATTGGCGTGTACAGCTGGGCAGCAGCTGCGGCGCCCGCAACCGGAGAACGGATTGATATGGTTCGCGCGCCCAACCGAGTGTGTGTCGCTCGTCCGCGGCGCGGGGACGATTGATCCGTACGACGGGACGTGTTGCCTCGCGACGTACGGGGCGTACGCGCGCGCGGTATTCGACGGCGATCGAGTCGTTTTAAAAGTTTTGATTCGGAACGAGAGAGGCCCGTGTCGATATCGTAATTTGTAATGTAATAATATTAATATTAATAATAATAATAATAATAATAACGTAGGTATGTGTGTGTTTACACGTTTTGAGATTAGGTAATGTTATCAGCGTTTATCACGTACGCTGGATCAATGGAGGAGTGGTTTTCGACGGTACTTGGAGGCAAACACCGTCGCGTTTAAATCTCAATAGTAGAGGACAGAGGACGTATCACGGAGTGTGCATATTGTTGTGCACCGATATAAAATATTACAAAATATTATAATGTACGTGATGATCGTCGATCGGTGTAAAGTGATTGCTATTTGCTATACGCACACATACACTGGCACGCGCGCTCGAATACTCGAGAGTCGAGATTCGTCGTGTGCTCGACGCGATGACTCGTTCGCAATGTGTGTACGTGTGTGCGTGCGCGCGCTCGTATCTTTGCGCGTGTGTGTGTGTGTGTGTGTGTATAAGTGTGCATACTATGCCCCTGTACGCCATACGCGCGATATCGGTATATCACGTTGAAGGCATGTCTCGTACGAACCTAACTATTTATTAATAATATTATTATAATAATAATAATATAATACATTATTTTATTTTTATTTTATATGAAATATAACAACAGCCTATTTGTATACCTATTTGTAATCGCATGCCTACGTTTTTATGATAAATACATGGGTACACATACCCATTATAGTACCTACTATACCTAATGGCTAATAATGTATAATGATCGTATATATATAAACCAACGATTGAATCCGCTTATAGTTATACGCAATAGACGTCCTGCTACCGCGTGCTCGTCGAACACCGTTGATTGATTATTGGTAGGTACCTAGCTACCTATATAACATTTAATCGGCCGTAAATTATTGGGCGGGTCCATTTTCCTCCAAAAACAAGATACCGTTTTCCTCCACTGTCCATTTTCCTCTAATAAATAAAATAATAAAATCGTCATTCGTTTCATTCAAGTATTATTAGATTAACATTCAATTATTATTATAATAACATAAAATACACCGTACGCACCGAACTTGCAGGTGGGTGGCTAAAAACAGAATGAATATAATAAAAAAATACGTACGTCGATAAAGATGCATCAATCAATAAATAAAATAATAATAAAAATTAGACAATAATTAATAATAAGTGGTTGACGATAAAACAACCAAACATTATGTAAAATATTAAATATTAAAAATAGTAAAATCAATACAGTATATAATATTATATATTTTTTATAGTTATAGGACATTTTAAGCAACAAATGAATACCTGTTTAAAGAAAATAAAAATATACATAATATGAATAATTATTTTACTTTTTGTAATTACATACATATAAATCAAGCGACCAGAATTTAATTAACAGACACGCGCAAAATGTTAGCCATATTTTATCTTTATAATTCGGAACGCAACACTACGACACTGGCTAAAATATTGGAGGAAAATAGTCATAATATTTTAGTCAAAAATAATGTGGAGGAAAATGAAAACTGACCTTTTATTTTTTTGGAAGAAAACGGTATCTTGTTTTTGGAGAAAAATGGCTACGGCCAAATTATTATATTATTATGATGATTTAGACGGGTAGTATCTTTGCGCAAGCGCGCGTTCTCGGCAAGAGGGCGGGCGAATTAAGCATCAGTGACCTTTTTGCTTCCGTTTAATTTTCGTAATACAGCAAGACTTCCGTAAACGGTCACCTCATCTATGTGTAATGATCAATTTTTTTGGTCCCGTCGAGTGTTATGAGAAAAATACATTAACACCTCATCTATACAGCGGGAACTCTAATTTATAAATATTATGTCGAACGGCAATGGAAAATTATTTTTGATAGTTCATCTTAACGTACATAACGCGATGAACACTTGTCTGTGTATTTTATTATTAGTACCTATTCAGTATATTATGTTGAAAACGTTTCCAAGTACGTACCTACTATTAAAGTTTTAATGGCGTACAAACGAAAATATCTAACATTAACGGAAAAAATCAAATTGTTAGATTTTTACCAAAAAGAAAATGTGAGTGTACGTACCCTTGCAGATAAATTTGAAATAAAAATAAAATAACTCAAGCCACCGACTTAATACCTAAATAATAATAAAAATACAATTTTAAAATTATATAAATCGGTAACAATCAAATGAAAACTATAATAAAACGTCATAAAACCGCAGAAATTTACTTTGAAAAAAATTGTTCAAATAATAAAATTAATCTAAAACAAACTGATATAACTCAATTTTTTAAATTTTAAACTGTATACAGTAGGTACCTACATTATTTTGTAGGTCATCATAAATACATTTTTTATTACCCATCATATTCATAAGCGTTATTTATTTGGTAGGTTTTTTATTTTTAAAATTTGCATGAGCTTTAGGTATATAGCAGTCATCTGGTGGATATTGAACTATTTAATGTTCTGTTTCCCCTACCGGTCGGCGGTCACTTCTGTAGAACGGGTGCCTCTAAATAGCGATAATTATTTACGGTTCCTACGGTGACTGTTATAATATGGAAGTGCTACTGTAATTTCTATCTGCACAGTGCACACTAAGTAAATTACTTATAGTAATCACTATAATCTTTGTGTTTATACCTATATTATATATATAATGTATGAAGTTCGCCTACTCCCCCTATGAAAGGGTTTAAGGGCGTCACTGTTATGTACATAATTATCTAAATATTCTAAGTATATGAATATAATATAATAATTATATATCAGTCGTCAATTCGTCATATCTAATAATATCTATATTATATGGCGTTGTTATTACTGCCTGAGCATATAACTATATAATATAATAGGTATTATTATTTATTATATAAATTATAAATATATTAAAATAATGTAATACATATGTAGAGGTAGCTATGTGTGTTAAAGATACGTACGGATAAGCCTAGCTAGTAATAATGCCAACTCGATGAACCTCACAAAATTTAGGACGACTTATGTAAATGAATTTTGAAGGTTTTTTCTCTTTTCTTTATTATAGTTTTTATTTTTATCAGTAGTTCTTATTACAAATTGCATTTATTTAAAACTAAAACGACAACATTTTTCTTTTTGTATATTTGTGTAGGTATATATATTTGAAATGAAAATTTTAGTAATAATAAATGTTGTAAATTAGTAACTACGAACCTTTCGTTTTTTTGGTAAACAAACAATATTTTTACCTATCTTATACAGTGGTGGATCTGGTAACTATATTTTTTACCCAGGACAAAGTATAAAATTAGCCCTCCCTCATAATTATTTCCCATTATTAGGCCTATAACTATTAATTATATATTCACTTATAATTTGGTAATGCGGGCATGCGGCGCCTTCCGATCGAGACTTCCGGGGCATATATATGGCCTGGTTTCATCCGTCGCCCCTTATTAAATCCGGCCCTGATCTCCTACATCGTTTTTGATAAAAGGTGAACTTTGTTGTTCGTAATCTTGTTTTTGTACCAGCTTGGTCTGTAGGTATCAGTTGGTAGAAACCAGGTTGGAAGATAGAAAGGTTATAATAGAATCGGAACATGCAATATTACTATTTGGTATTGATTTGATGATTTCAACATTTTTAATTATTTCAATACGTCGTATATTAACTACTAAAATAATATTAAATACACAATGGATATTGTTGAATTAATTTATAATATAAAAAGATAATATTTAACACAAAATTTAACAATGAATATACAAAATAAGTAGGCCAACTGTTGCTAAAATATATTATGTATAACCGCGAAAACAGTAAAATGATATTCATAATTTATACATTACTAAAGCTTACACTCACCAAACGAGACCTATACGGCTATACGAATTACGAATAATACAATACAGTAGCTTTACTTACAAATACTTTACCTAAAACCTAAACTACTCGTATATGCGGTATATACCTGTGTTAATATTCTTTCAGTTCCTAGGTTATGAGATCATATAAATATTAAAATACATATTATAATACTGCTGTCTGCTATAGACCTAGAACACAATAATATATTTGTAATATAATATACTTGTATCCAGCGCTCATTGTAATGGATATTTAAGTATTATATTATGTAGTGTAGCCGTGCCAAGTATACCAACAACCAGGTATCAGATAATACTCTAAGCCCCTATATAGCTGCAGGTAGGTAGCAAAGAGCAATTATTATATCTAATATATTTTTATATTATAATATTCAATGTGCACTATACGTTATGAACAACGCACGTTATACAGGTTATAACCGTACTGAGTTTCTGAAAAAGCAATTGTGCATACTGCATACACGACATTAATGCATTATTAGTTTATTACAATTAGATGTACACATATATTGTATAATATTTAATATTAATAAATAATATCTACTGACTATTGTTACAATATCACTCATAAAGACGTACTTAAATGTCTTAAACTCGCTATTATAATAAAATATGTAAGTACCTATAGGAAATTGTAATAAGTAATAACTAACATTTTCTCATATTATTAAATAAATATATTATTGCTGATTCTTAGCGAAATCATATAATTGTACTGATTTTAAAACAGTGTGTTTTTTGTTGGTGTAGTAATTTTTAACTTTAAGGGTGATTTGGTTTTATAATACTATCTACTGTAACTCTGCAATTACAAAGATGTTATTAATTTTGTCAAAATAGATATAGTATTTACTACAATTAAAGATATCTTAATCAACAACAGTCAGTAACAAACTAATAACTAATAATAATAAATGAATTAATACTAAAAAAAAAAAAAAAATACTAATGTACCTATCAAATTTAATAATAATGAATATTATATAGTTAATAATATATCCTAAAGGTTTGTGAAAGAATTATAAAAAAGAGGAATGCCAACGGCACGCAGTGTTCCCAAGCGGTCACCCATCCAAGTACTAACTACGCCCGACGTTGCTTAACTTCAGTGATCGGACGAGAACTGGTGTATTCAACGTGGTATGGTCGTTGGCGAAAGACCCTTACTCTCCAAAATAATATAGGTAAAATATTAGTAGTAAAATAATAATTTGATAAAATGCAATTATAATATAATTACGACATATTTTATAATTTAATGACAATTTTCAATACTTTGGCAACACGCTTACAAGGTTTAAGAAATGCAAAATTTTATTACATTAGAAAAAGACAATAATAATAAAATGTATTTTTTAAATTACATAAAAATGATTATTTTTTTTTTTGCTGAGTATACTTAGTGAAATAAAGTCATCTAATCTATACCTACATAATTTCCCTTTAAGCATACAAACAATATTTTATTTATGTCATAGCCCATAGGATTACATTGTTTTATTTTATTTATTATTGGACAATGATTTCTAAGAATTTATATATATTTTTTTAATAAGAAAATTATGGAAATTCTCTAGCCAAAGTAGGTACCCACTTAATACTTATAGTATAATGCAGGTTCTTAAGATTATAAATCAATATAAATATTTTATATGCAGACAATGATCGTCATACTTGATGTAGGTAATACTATATGTATGGGCATAAATAGGCTCCAATTTATTAAGTAATTGTCTATTTTGGCGGTTCTTAACCTTTGTAGAGCACGGACCCCCGATGAAAGTTTTTAGAAATCTCGGACCCCTATCAACTTTTTGTTAGATACCTTTTTTTACAAAATATCTAATGTTATCATAAACAAAATTATAAAAAATATTTTATATTACAAATTATAGAAGTAAACATAACAAGACATACACATTTATAATTATTTTTATTAAACTTAATTTTTCATTAGACTGTAATGTAAATTATTTTATTTTTAATATTATTAAAGCTGCCTAAGAGTATCGCGGCCCCCCGGGGAGGGGGGGTCTGCGGACCATAGGTTAATAATCGCTGATCTATTTAACTCCATTGATACAATTATTATTTAATAATAAACTGTTGTAATTGTTGTAAAAAATACTGTTTTTAAAACCTAATTTAGGTATAAAATAATATTTTGATTATAAACTTTTATTAATAAATGTTGTCAACTACGAACCTATTTTTATGCAAACATTTGCTTTGTTTTGTTGATTATAGTTAAATAAAAATAACTAAAATCTAGATAACGTATAAATATTCTCTTAAAAAGTCAAAAAGCAAAAACGTTAAAATATACTAAATACAATTTCGGATCAAGATTCTTTGTATTCCAAATGGTATGATAGCTAGCTACTACAATTTATAGTCTATATATAAAAAGTAAGTAGTAACTACTAATTACTCCACACCAATGACATATTTTTTATGAACTAAATGTTGTCAGTTAATTAATAATACTTTTATTTAGAATAGCATCTATAATATCTATTAGCCATAATATGTAAGATTTATATAAAATAACCTATGAATAGACAACGGTCAGTGGTCTATCTTCCTAACTATACTATGTGGTGTGCACAAAATTCAATCTACTAGTTAGTAGTTACTATACTAGAAACAGTGCACTTCTATACAATTATTTTTCATTAGTATATTTTCAGATACTAGATACCATTTGGTAAACTTGTCATAAGTCAGTGGAATGACCAACATATAGATAAATAAAATGCCTATATATACTTGGTCAATTGTCGACATAGGCAATATGAACTTTTTTAAATACTACCATGATATTACCTATTAACCTAGATAGCACAAAATAAATTTTTTTTCTTAATCACCTGAACTTGAACAATGATAGTTTCCTAACCAGGATGTCATTAATGTTTGGAATAAAACAAAGAAATTTGTAGTTTTTATTTAACAAAACTGAATAATAAATTTGATTATATTTGAATTAAACATTAAACAAACATTTATATTATTTATACATTTATATATTGACATAATCAGGGATTGGGATTTATAGCACTTAAAATCATCATTAAAAGCATTCAAATAAACATTTAAAAAACTTAAATTTGAACAAAAATATTTATAATTATGATAAAGTAGGTACTACACATAATTTGTGACTGTGCTAAAAATAATACAATCAAATATTACAAATAAAATTGAAACAAAAGTTTATAAAAAATAAATAAAACTTTGTATCATAAAAAATCAAACTTCACTTTCGAGACATTTTGCCTTATTGTTTATAGATTTTCCGAGGGATTTTCAGAAAAAACTAAAATGTAGAAAAACTGGTGAAAAAAGCAAAAATAATCAGAAAAACTGAAAATAAGCATCTTTTTTAAAAAATCATTGAAAAAAGCACTTTCAAATTTCATAATTGAACGTGTTGTAACATGACATATGCTTCCATAGCACTCTGCTACATTTTAAGTCAATCCATAAAAATAAGCAAATGCTTTAAGTCCCGAGCCCTGAATATAATATTATTAAACCTTTATTTAGCTAACACTTGAGAATTTTTTTTATTTTGTCCACCCTTTCCAACTAAAATTTTTTCATGGGCGCATATGATTGTCAAAATGCAATTATATAATATTTATAATTTATATTCAGAGGCGTACATGGAGGGGGGCAGGTCTGGACCCCTCCCATTGAATGACAGAATTTAAATATTTTAAGGTGCAAACCACTGATTGTATATTACTTTTTACTTGTTAAAATAATTTGGACCTCCCCCCCGTACTTTGAAAAATTCCTGGCTCCATGTTAGTTATGTATCATAATAAATCATAAATATAACAACTATTTGCTTGGTATATCTAGCATATTATATAAGTTGGAGCTGTTAACGAATAACAATATTATTACATAGAAAATGATCATAAGTTTAATAATATACCTACTTTGAAGAATAATCATTTTATTGCTGTCTGCATAAACTGGTGATTCTCAATACTTTAATAAAGTACCAACTAATATAAATATTTCTAATAAAATACAATTATTATGAAAGAATATTAACATATAGGATCTCATAAAAAAATATCAGGTATTTAAATTATAACTAAAAAAGTATTCATAAATATACTTCAAAAATCAAAATGAATAGGTGTTTTACCTCAGTTTTAGTACTTATTAGTTAAGAGGACATTGTACCCGTATGTGTTGTCTCCATCTTACCCGTGTACAACATAGAACATTTCCGTTCATCAGTTTCAATGCTATACTGTTAGTTTTGATATTAGACTGAATTAATCTATTATACAATTTAAAGGTAATAGTATTATCTAGGACCACCCATATAATTTTATTGATGTTATTATTTTTAATTAGGTTATGATCGTTTTGAAACTGTAAATTTTAAAATGATCATAACTTCATTAAAAATATTAACAAAATCCTACGGGTGGCCATAAATTATAGTATTACCTTTAAATTTTATAGTAGGTCAATTCACTCTAATATCAAAACTAACAGTAGGTACCGCATTGAAACTGGTGAACAAAAATTTGCTTATGTCTACACGTGTACGACGGAGACAACACATACGAGTACCACATCCTTTTAAGCTGAATTTTGTTTAGGCAAGTTTCATAAGACAATTATAAGTTGTATGTGTTGTTTTTAGACAGTAGTAATTAGCTATTGGTTATATAATATTACTAATATTAAAATATATGTTCCCTACGTTTATTGATAATCTTTTCAGTAATATCTGATATCCAGAAAACAATATGTGATATACAATACATTTTATAATATGTATACTTAAATTAAGTATATTGTATGTATAAACAATTAATTTTGTTAATTATGCTAAATTTCTAAATCTACTAATAAAATTGGTGATCATTAATTTTAGCCAAAAATTGGTCAATGGTAAACATTTTTAAAATTTAAAATTTTACCAAACGCTAGTTATACATAACAAATAACTACAATAACTAATAATTATAAAACTTTGATAGTTTTTGTATTGTAAATAAAACAGTATTTAAAGTCAAAAAATGCATTGTTAATTTAAAAAATTTACTTTATTCAGTTTAGTAATTAAAATAAATAAATACCAATCTGAAATTATACATTATTTATTTTGGTTCCAAAAATAAAGATTTCATTATATCATTCAATCTCTCAATTGCCACTTGAGCGTGTAATTTGATAGTTTCATCTTTGTCGCACTGATATTGGAACTTGAGCATATGATAGATATCTTTTATACTGTCTGTCAAAATCTGTGAATATTGAATTAGGTTAGTATTTATTAAATATGTAAGTTAATACTTGAAAATCTTTTCAGTAAAGGTTTAAGTACGAGTATTAAAATTGAGTAGAAAAAATAAAATATTTGTATTCAAAAAGAGTTGAAAAGAAAACATAATATTTAAACCAGAGATCCCCAAATTGCAGTTTGTGAAAAGTCACATGGTAGTATGCAGGTCACACATTAGTACGGAAAATATTTCTTTTTATTATTCACTCAGTTAGTGGTGGATATAATATTAGTTTAATATTTTGTATAAATTATTGAAACAATTATTATTTAAAATTAATAAATGATTCAGAATCATAGAAAATATATCAATTTATAATCGTTGACTTACACTTCGCACACCATTAACTACAATCTCAAACGTATTTTGTCATAAATTTCTAATTTTTGTAGTTTAAAAATGTTTTATTTTTGAACAGATTAATGTTCAGTCATTAGTGGCATGTGACTAACTCATACCAAATACGAACATGAGTGATATGCAAAAGATAATTTAACTCTGGTTTAAATGTTACAAAAATCATTAATATAAAAAATATAATAATATATATTTTATTTATTATATATTTATTTTCTAACAATAATAGTAATTATGATTTATTGTGAACTTACTTCGAGTAGTTCTGAATCTGCTCCTTGAATGATCATTTGTAATAATAAAACAGCTGCTCTACGAGGTTCAATTGCTGGATCATATCGCAGTACATAATCCGCACAGTTAACAATTTCAGAAACAATTGATCCAAGATTGTAACGCAAGAGTCGACAAATGTCAGCCAGATTCGAAAGACTTGATGCTCTGACTAAATGGTCATTGTCTCTGACACCAGCCATAAAAGTGTTTAGTAATCGATTTTTATACAAAGGAATAGTCTCATCTAGAATGTTAAACCATTAAATTATTTATTTTTAACTTCTAGTTTTTATACATAATTAATTTATTCTTAAATGTTCTCACATACTTAATAATTTTATGGTTTTCATTAAAACTTCACCAATTTTTAATCTAGTTTCCGGTGAATGGTTATAATTTGTTGGCATACTAAACTCTTCACAAAGTATTGGGAGAATGTCATTTGGAAAATATGAACACAAAGAAGATAAAGTGAATATGGCGCTTAAATACAAATATGAATCAGTATTTTTCAAATTTTCCTAAATACAATATTACATTTTAGAATTAAAACTAATACTAATATTATTATATTAAAATCAAATATTATACTTGAATCACGATTAATATTGCTGTTTTCTTTGCAGGAACCATTTTGTCACCAGAGTCTATAATTTTTTTTAATTCAATTAATGCATGTGATCTACAAGGTAATAATGGGTCTCTAGTATCAAATAATACGTCATCAATTGTACGTTGAACAGCTGATGGTTGTTTTGTACAAATATTATTAATTTGTTTAATTTTCTCTTGTGTTTCTAGAATTAAATCTTTTAACATGCCATCCTCTACATTTTCGGAAATTGTTGTAAGAGAATCCATGAAACAGTCAAATTCACAAATTCTATTAGTGTTTTCTAGTACACATCTAAGTACCATCAATGCAGTAGAAAGGACTTGGACATTAATTACATTGTTTTCACTTATAACTTTTAGTATTGACTTAATGAGATTTAAAACTATTTCTGGATTAGTAGATATTGATTTTTGCACATCATCTTTTTGAATTAAATGATGAATAGCTTTAACAATGAATAATGTTTCCATAATAGAATATTCCTTTGATGGTACATCTGTGTACATATCAAGTAAAGTTATAAAAATTGTTTTCATTAATTTTGAGTCTGCACGATTGTCAATTAAATTTAAAATTAAATCAACTTGAGTTTCTAAATTTAACTGATGTTCTTTTTCAACATATTTTATTTGTATGTTTCCACCATCATCATCATATTCTACAGAAATTTGGTATGGGGAAAATATAATTAGTTTTAAATGATCTTTACAACTAGAAAAATAAATTAATATTAAGAAAACTAAATCTTCTAATTTAGATTTCAAATAATATACACCATTAGCAGTGGCTGTATACACATTATATATAGCTGTAGCAACATGTGTCAATAACTTTGGATTTAAAGACCAAATTTCATTCTTGAATAAATAAAAAAGAGAATGCAAATCTTCTATACATCTTGACACATTTTGAATTTTGCTTATTTTCATTAACTGTTCAATTGGGCTTATATAGAATGCTAGAAAATCATTATAATTTTCTTTTGACATTAAATGAATGCAATAAACAGCAATACTACGAAATTGAAGTTGATGGAAATTTTTGTTAGATCTTAATAACTCCCATATCTAAAATATTTTAATACAATATATAAGAATAAGATAATACAGAAATAAAATATTTAATTATTATTAAAAGTATATAATAAACAATTCTGCCTTTTAAAGAATAGGTATTTTTAAATTGTATTCAAATAAAATACATTTAAATATTTTTATAGTATTTAATACTTCACAAAAATTATAATATTATTATATTATTATTTACCTGAGGAACAATATAATTAGTATATTTTTCTTTTGATTTTAAGTAATAACTATGAATTAAATTTGACCATTCTTGCAAACCATGGTGGTTAAAGTTTTGTGAAGTTTCAGAAATTAAATCACATGCCACTCTTAAAAATGTTTGAATTCCATTAGACTGTATCAATAAATCTGAAAATAATTCTCTAAGACCAAGCTTTAAATGTTTCTGGCAATTCTGAAAATAATTATTAATTTTACTTATAACATAAATTTAAATAATGTAAATCATAATATGTGTATAAAATCTTTTTAGAATTACATTAAACAACTAAAGTCAAATACTACTCTTTCTTCTATTTTTCTCAATCAATCAATTAATTCTATTGCTAATTCCTAATGATTATTTACTACATACTTCTCCTCTTTTTATGTTGATAATAATGTAAACATTAAATTCTTAAACTTAAAACTAATAATTATGATCTAAATATAAGTTCATGAAATATCTCAAGAACTGATAACTTTAAAATGCTTTAATCATCAAATGAGCAATCAGGCGTGGATTCAAATGGTATACCACCTTCATTTATGAAATCTTGTTAAGCCACTACTTCATTAATTCAATAATTCTGTTTCTTATGATATTTTTTTAGAACTTTGGAAAAAATATTTATTACCTGTAACTTTATACCAGGAAATAAAATAATATTCATAATCATAAACTAGTATCTAAATTATTTTTAATGCCAAAAATATTTTAAGATGTTATTATTAAAAAGTTAACAAGACTAATTTCAAATTTTATCAGGCATTCTTGGCCTCAGAGCACTATCACAACAAACTTCTAAATATATTAATTTAATCTAAAAATTTTTGAAAATGGTCAACAAGTATTATATATATATATATTTATTTTCAAAAAAACCTATGACAAAATTAATTATGTGCTACTTTTACATTATTAATCATTAACTAAATATTTTTTGGGTTACAATATTAATATTATATATTATATACAATATAATATTGGAATATGAATATTGTTCCTTTGTTAATTGATATACTAATAAGTAATAATAATATTCAAATTCCTTAGTTCTACCTGGTTTTCAATTTTTATATCAAGGTTATGCAAGACCTGTATAAAAGGTCTAGACACGCATATTTCTATGTATACCAAATTCTTTATTTGTAAAAAGAGATAGTCTCATTGAATTATAAATACAAATGTGCTTTAAGGCAAGGCGCAGGGCCATACTGTGCTCACCTCATAACAAACAAAACTAAAAATAAATACAATACATAAAAACTATTTTTAGAGATCAAGATTTGGAAAAAATACAATTTAATTAAAATAAACACGAATATTTTATAACATACTATTATTAAAGAGTAGTGATGCGAATTTATATTAATATTTTGATATGTTATAATTTATATTATGACAGCAAATTAATTTAATGATTTAACCATATATTTTTCTATTATTACTATGAAAGTTTGGTGAATAATGCTTTCTTGTTATGGTTCAATAATAATTGCATACATATGTGTCTAATTTTAGGTTAGTTAATAAAATATTGATCTCTAAAATAAATATTTTTTTATTAATTTAATAATAACTAATAAGTACCTTATGACCAAGAACAAATATTATTTCTCGAATAAATAAAGGATCTCTGTTTATCAAAATGAGATTTTTGAGAATGATTTTAAATGTATTCTGTTCATTTATCAATTGCTCATATTTTGTTTCATCTATAGTACTTTCTGTTGCAATTGCTGTACCAGGTTTTGCAATGGGTAGTAAAGATAATTGACATAATCCTGCAAGTAAAACATTTGTATGTTTCACTAATATGAGTCTTTTTAATGTAGGCTCTTTAATCAAATCAAATAATGAATTCACATAAAATTTTAATTCTTCATATGCCTGAAATATACAATAAATAAATTATTATAAAATTAATAATTTATATCAAATATTAGTTTGAGCATAGGTACCTAATAAAAATATAATAAAATTAAAAAGAAAGTCCTTTATACTTTATACTAATATCTAAAATAAATTTTATCAAATATAAGTACATGTCAACTTATATCATACATTTAAGCAATATTTATTTAAAGTCCAATTAAATTATACATAGTATTATTTATATGAATGTCACACCCTTAAAAGTGTTGTATTTGTCTTACAAACGTAGGAAATTTACATTTTCAATTTGTTTAGGTATAATATTAAAATATTATATTTAATAGCAAGTTAAAAACTGTATTTTAAGTATATAAAATGTTAGTATCTAAAAATGCTCATAGCTTGTTTAAAAATTAAAATATATATATATATAAAAAAAACATAAGAGAACAGATAGTAATTCATAGACCTATAACTTATAAACGGAACATCTTTCTGTATATGATCTGAACTAGTCCAGATAAGTAAAATTGCAGAGATGAATATTCTTTAAAACTTTTATTATTGTGATAATATCAATGCATAAAGAACTGCTAACTGAAAACTGTTTTATTGTATATATCTTTATTAAGGGGCATATAAGTTAATACTTATCACTAATGTATGATAAGTAAATATTAATTACTAATTAGTACTTTATGTAGCATACTAACATGTATAATTAGGTTTTTGTTTTCTAATATCTATCAGAAATAAAATGTTATACTTAATTTAAGAATTAAATTAATTACTCAAGTAGTCAAGTCTCAAATAGAATAAGGTAAATAAGTACCAATATGAACATATAGGATATATTATATATATCACGTTTGTACAGTAAAAAGTTAATTTGTACAAATTAAAACTTGATTGGTAAATTATTGTTACTAATGTTACCTTAAACTTCACCAGTTCACCACTCATTGCATGCATAAAATAAATAAGTAATTTAACAGTGCTATAGATAAATTTAAATAATTTTAAATAAAATAAAATATTATATTCTACATTTTAAATGTCTACAAAAGTATTTCTTAATTATTTAGTGAATTAATTATAATATTAGCTTTAATGTAAATACAATATTATTGTGGAATCCAAATATATACTCCATATTTTCAAAGCTTTAACTTGCATATGCATAATCCTTCAGTGTTTTATGGGACAATACCTGTCATTACCAATGCAAGTTATACATTGTTTAATTATTCCATCTATTAATATAAAGTCTAAGTAATATTCACTCCATTAAATTTGATATAGGTCAGTTCACTTTAATATTTAATGTAACAACTAAAAATTGGAACTACTAAATGTCATTTTTGGTATATTATGTGTTAATAAAATAAAGACAACAGTTCTGGTGGGTATGAAATCATCTTAACAATTTATTAAGTAATATTAAATTAGGACAATTAGGTAGTTGTGACAACAGCTTGACGTGAATTTTTATACTAAGAACTTACTCTTAAAACTTAACTCTTAACTTCTTATATAGGCTTAACTAGTCCTTTAAGTTGGGGGGGCTAAACATTTTTATAGCAAATTTTTTTAATTAAATTATTATTTATTGTTTTTATTGATGATAACTTGAATGATTATTTGTTTATATGAAACATTATATATTTTTATATTGTAAGCAATAATAAAGTTAATACTAATATGTTTATAAGCATATACATTTACC
Organism: Rhopalosiphum maidis; assembly: GCF_003676215.2. Lineage (NCBI taxonomy): Eukaryota > Metazoa > Arthropoda > Insecta > Hemiptera > Aphididae > Rhopalosiphum > Rhopalosiphum maidis. Next base: position 64,554,614 of record NC_040879.1, on the reverse strand, counting down.
CGAAAATTCTGGGGGGGGGGGCTGAAGCCCACCCAAACCACTAGTTATGCTTATGACCACTTGATACAACTTGAATAGTTTAAAGCAAAGTTAACGCTTTTTGTTTTTTTGACTAGTTCAAATGTAATAAATTTTTCAGATATTGCTGCATATTTCCAGTTGAAATAAGAATAAAAATTAACAAAATTGAAACAGACTATATACATCTACCATACAATTGATAACAATGTAAGGTAAATCAAAACCAATAAATCTACACTTTTTAGGTACTTGAGTACACTTATTGTTGAATAAATCAATAATTAATAACTATTTTTGTTAAACAGTTCAAGTTGGGTCAGGAATTGTTCATGAAAAAATAATTTGTAAAATCAAATAAGGTACTTATTTTATAGGTAGTATTAGAAAATGTAACAGCTATTATCATTAGTTATGTCCTGCTTAAGTTATTAAAAATCAAAATGAATTGCTATATTATAATTTTAATTAATACTTTCTTTACATTATTATATATTATTATATATTTCTTTTTTTTTTTTAGGAACATATTGTTTCTACTTAAAATGATTCTTAAATGAATATTAATTAAATAAAATACTGTATACTTTTACAAATTTATTTTTTCCTTTTATTTTTAAAATTAGTATTTAAGTAATTTTTTTTTTCAAATTTAATATTTAACATAAAATATTAATAATTAAAATTGAATACACCTATATTTGAATAAATACAAGAAATTTTATATTTTTATAAAATCTTGCTAATAATTATACACTGTAATCTTTATTTCATAAAAATGAAAAATCACACTGAAAAAAAGAATACATTATGTCAAATTGAAGATGCCATTTTTTGAAAAAATTTATTTAAAAAACTGGCTATAACTCATACTTACTAAAGAAATGGAATTTAAATGATAATTGTCATCATTTATTATGTATCTATTTTAAGTTTTAAATATGGGGTACCTAAATTTTTATTTTTTCAAACAAATTTTTATGTGTATTCATAAAATTTCCAAGTGATAAATGTTGTATGGTGCGTCAAAGAAGCAATAACAAACAAGGACCTAAAAATATCATTAAATTAAAATGAAGCAATAGGAATATAATATTTTTAATTACCTTAGTTGGTTTTCAAACCGAATCAAATATTAAAAAAAATATTATTATAATTATAACAATTTTTGAAAAAATTAAAAAGGGTCAATCACTAATCCTAACAATAACTTATATAGTATTAATTTTAAACTATTCAATTTTTAGCGGTAAATCAAATACATATCAATAGACAATAAATTATAATAAATAATTATCATAACTGTATCAGGTGAAATTTTTTGGATGACTTGGACATGTTTATGGTTATTCTCAAATGATTTCCATATACTTGGTATAAGACATGGAATAAAGCCATAATTAACAACAGAATTTAAGCATTTTGATACTGTAGCACAATGGACGGCGCTTAAAATTATATCAGTAGAATCATCAGAATGCTTTAACAGACATTCTTTTAGACAAGACAATAGTTCAATTGTCTTCTTAACATTAATAAATCTGAAAATAATAATGTCTCATCATTAAATAAAAAATCAATTACAATAAAAATAAATACATTACCTAAGACTTTGATTTTTATATTCATGGTCAGATGAATCAGAATTAAGATCCAAAACCCTTTTAAAGGTATTGTCACAAAATATATCACCTAAAATGTTTACAAACTAAAGATAAAATAATCACATTAATGTTTATTTATTTATTTATTTATACATTTAATAATACACGATAGGATTTTATAATTTACATTCTTACTACAACCACGAGTATTGTATGTAAATACATTATATATAATGAACCTATTCATTATAATTGGAGCATGTATCATTAATAATTATTAAATTGAATTAATAATTATATTAAATAATATAATAAACTAATATTATTAAAGGCTTTATCAAACAGAACACATTATTTATGCGACATTAAAATAACGCTTTCTGTTTGACAATGCCTTTAAGAGAGAATATTAATAAAACTATGTTTTTTTCATACACATACAATTTAAATTAAGTAACATTAAAAAAAAAAATTAAAATCAATGTTTATTTAAAACTTTTTATTAATATTTAAATTTGTAATAGTTATAAATTGTTTTAATATTTTAACCAATTATAGGTATAATTATTATTTCATTATGATTTCAAGTTGGAAATTTTCGATAAACTGACTCTTCATATTACATTTGTTTAGTATACAGCAGAGATGGGCAACTCAAAATTACTAGTGGGACAATTTTTAGAAATTATAATCTAGTGGGTTAGATCAAAAAATTAAAAGTCATTTAAAATATGCATTTTAATAATTAGCATTTATTTTGTTTATAATATAAATTAACATTGAATACAAAGAAGGTTATTAAAAATAATTAAATTAAATTATTATACTATTACTGTAGTTGCTTAATGTGAGTTTCGAGGATGTGCGACTGCTAATGATAACACCGCAAAGTAAACATAAAGTAGATGACTTAATGTTTCATCTGTAAGACGATTGTTTTTGTTTTGATTTTACATGTTTCATATTTGAATAGACTATATAGTATAGAGTATAGATGATAAACTTTAAAATAGTATGAAATAATTTGAAAATGTTGCACAGGCCAGTTTCCCATCACTGCTATACAGTATACCTCCTCTGAACCATCTAAAAACTACTTTTGCAATGAGGTAAATTAAAAAATATTAATTTATTTTGAATTAAGTATAATAAATTGAATTAGCAGTTCAAGTCAATACTGCAATTTACTTTGATTTTGTACTATCACTAGCATAATATACTCAAGTACTGCATACTTATTGAAGTTTGTAATATTATTTTTAAATAATTCGTAAATCAATTAAGAATATTTAAAAGTAAAAGCTCACCAGAACACTTCGTAGAGGTGATTGTGGACATCGAATTAATAATATTTTGGATTTCCATGACAAACAATCGTTAAGGTATGTACAAAAAAAGAAAAGCTTGCTTTAAGATTCATATAATGAATAAAAACAAAAAAATGTAAATGAAAAACATAAGTTCTAACTTTAATTACTATTGTATGATAAGTCACATTAGTTCTAAACTTATGAAACGGCGGGATGCTAGTTGATAATAACCAAATAATATGATAAAATGCGAATAATATGTTTTATCAATAATAAATGATAAGCTCGTACATAATACCACGATAACCGCCAAAGGTATATTAATTTGCCAAATTTTAAAATTTACGGTTTTTACTGTTTTTTTTTTTTTTTTTTTGTCGGCTTGTAGTAGATATGTATTTTGTTGTGTTCACTGGACTGGGACAACGATTTACGATAGTGTTGACGTGTTGTTGTCTTTACTCTTTATTCCATATCTCCGTTGTTGTATAGACCGTACAATTTTGTTAGTATTTTGAGTTTTCAGTATTCACTTTTCACCAACAAATTTGCATTCAATTTTGTTTTAATTATTGATACTTAATGCACATAATAAATTAATCACAAAAATGGTAAGCTAAAAAAAAAATAATAATAATGTAGACACAAGAACTATCTGCCTATGAGTTCGGCGAATGATATTCTAAAAAATTTATCCGAGTGCTTGTGATGTTTAAATATCAATAGCTTATTCTTATTTCTTATTATGTTTCATTATTTGTAGGTTTCATTGAATCCTGTACGCATTTTGAAACACCAAGCTGAAGAAGACCGAGGGGAAAATGCACGTTTATCTAGTTTCATTGGGGCTATCGCCATTGGTGATTTGGTCAAAAGCACACTAGGTCCAAAAGGTATGGACAAGATACTCATTTCTGTTGGTCGTGGTAGTATGGATTCCAAAGTTGAAATTACTAACGATGGTGCAACAATCTTAAAAAATATTGGAGTAGATAATTCAGCTGCTAAAATATTGGTTGATATGTCTATGGTTCAAGATGGTGAAGTAGGTGATGGTACTACATCTGTCACTGTTTTAGGTAATTTTGTATTTAGTTATATCAAGTATTATGCATCTAAAGTTGATAAAAAAATTATTAAGTTATAAAAAAAGCTTTCAAAAATGTATTTTAACTTTTAACTTTATAGTTAGTATTCACAGCTAATAAATACATAATAATTAATAACACAAGTAATATCTATTCTTTTATTTATTTATTATAATTAATAAAATCTGAATTAACTATGTAAGTAAACAACAAAATTGCATACAATTTACCACTTAGGGAATATATTTGCATTATTATATAAAACATATATTAAGTGATATATATTAAAGTTTAAAAGTTAAAACCTTCAGCGTATTATACTCTAAGTCAGGGGTCCCCAATTAATATTTTTAAAGGGCTGCATTAGGGATCTAAAAGTTTTTCATGGCCCATCAAAATTCTAAGTACATATTTACATTATTTAAAAACCAATAATATTTAACAATAATAACACGTAAAATGTTGTCGTAATATGTTACGACCTGGCCCGTATAAAATGTGCCACCATTTGGTAACCCATGCTCTAAGTAGTCTTGAGTTAATGATAAACCAAAATTAAATCGTAAAACAATATTTTTGATAGGTCGCTGAATATAATAACAAGATTGTTTGTTGAGTTGTCACAACAAATAGGTTTGTAAACACTAGTCTATAGTATACAACATTACTTATAATAATTAATTACCTATTTAATTAAATTTTATATTTTAACTAAAGTATTAATTTCTATAAATTGGTATATACGATTGATATTATAATGATGAACTTGTGTAGGAATATCAGCTAATATTAGATAAAATTAATATATATTTTTTTATTTTATAGCTGCTGAATTATTACGTGAAGCTGAAAAGTTAGTTGATCAAAAAATTCATCCACAGATTATTATTGCTGGATGGAGAAAGGCAACACAGATAGCACATGAAGCTTTACTGGCAGCTTCATTAAATCATAGTAAAAATGAAGCTGAATTTCGAGAAGATTTATTAAATATTGCTCGCACAACATTAAGTTCTAAGATCTTGTCTCAACATAAAGAACATTTTGCCAAACTATCAGTAGACGCAATTTTGCGTTTAAAAGGATCTGGAAACTTGTCAGCTATACAAATTATAAAGATAAAGGGTGGTTGTTTGGAAGATTCATTTTTGGATGAAGGTAAGACACATTTTAATCGAACTCTAAAAAAAATACATACTTTAATAAATTAATTAATAATTGCTTATTATTTGTATTTAAATAGGTTTTCTTCTTGACAAAAAGATTGGCCAACATCAACCAAAACGTTTAGAAAATGCTCGTATATTAATAGCAAATACACCTATGGATACTGACAAAATTAAAATTTTTGGATCTCGTATCAAAGTTGATTCAATGGCAAAGGTTGCAGAACTTGAATTAGCAGAAAAAGAGAAAATGAAAGATAAAGTTAGCAAAATACTTTCCTACGAATGTAATGTGTTCATAAATAGGTAATATGACAATCCTTTAAATAATTTGTATTCAAAAACTACTTGAATTAATTTATTGTTAAAATAAAATCTTTTCTTTGTTTTGTCCTTTTCTCTCAACTACATGGGATTGGACACCCTTGTACTGTATTCCTACACCCTCAAAGAGAAAAAAAGAACTCCCTCCACATTTCCTAAATTTACATCAGCTATTTTCTGTTATTCTCTAATCTGTCTATCATTGTTAATACAATCTGAGTAATCAAAATATAAAAAATAAAATATTTTGTTCTTGTGTTTCTAATATTATTATGTATTATTAATTATTACCTAATTTATTGTTATAAAAACGGCTTATTATTTACTACTATTGTATTAGTTTATTTAATTTATTATTGTTCAGTGACCTTGCATACTTAATATAATTTTATAAAATGTCATGATTAAAAATATTAAAACAATATTTTATCTCTTTAGGCAATTGATCTATAATTATCCAGAACAACTTTTTGCCGATGCTGGTATAATGGCTATTGAGCATGCTGATTTTGATGGCATTGAACGTCTAGCACTAGTAACTGGTGGGGAAATTCTGTCAACTTTTGATTCTCCCGTGAAAGCCAATTTGGGCACATGTAAACTTATTGAAGAAATAATGATTGGTGAAAACACATTGTTACGTTTTTCTGGTGTGGCTCTTGGTGAAGCTTGTACTATTGTTATTCGTGGAGCCACTGAGCAGATTATTGACGAAGCTGACCGTTCTTTACATGATGCCTTATGTGTTTTATCATCTACTGTCCGAGAGCCAACTATTGTCTATGGTGGTGGTTGCAGTGAAATGTTGATGGCAAATGCTGTAAGTGCTGAAGCAGCCAAAACTCCAGGAAAAGAAGCTGTAGCCATGGAAGCGTTTTCTAGAGCATTACAATCTCTTCCCATCACTATAGCTGACAATGCTGGATTAGATTCAGCACAATTAATAAGTGAATTAAGAGCTGCTCATGCTCTTGGAAAAAATAATATGGGATTAGGTCAGTAAGAATTAAGTAGATTTTATAAAATTCAGTATTTATGATGTTTATTTTTTATTAAGATATGGAAAATGGTTGTTTGGGTTGTATGCAAGAGATTGGAATCACTGAATCTTTTGTTGTTAAAAGACAAGTACTTGTATCTGCTGCAGAAGCTGCTGAAATGATTCTTCGTGTCGATTGCATCATCAAGGCTGCTCCAAGACAGCGAGTTGAAGATCGTGGCCATTGTTGAGTGCAGTATCATATTGCTTTAAAGTTAATTTTAAACAAACACATTCTGATTGTCAATATAAGACTGCTTTAATTATTTTTTAATTTTGTTAATTTTCAGTTTTATATACAAATATCAATACTAATTTTGAAGTAATTTTTAATATTTATAAAAATTTATCATATTATGTTTGTGTATATTTTCTTTTTATTCAAAATATATTTGTTGAGATAAAAAATATTAATTAAACAAGTTTTAATTTTATTTGATAGTTAATCTTTTTTGTTTGAGTGTAAATATCAAATTTTTGCCATAAACTTATACAATATAGTAAACGTATAATTGTATATTTAATCGTAAATATTAAATTGTTTGACCAATATATAAAAGTATTTCATAACCTATAGGTTTATGAAATTTTTTAACGGGTCACAAGTAAACTAAACTATAAAATTATATAACTGTACTAGAACCTACTATAGTAAAACTATTTTTATTTTTATTTTTTTTATATATTGTTCAGTCACAACACTCACAACTTAATTGTCATATGAAACTTGCCTAGATAAAATTCAGCTTAAAAGGACGTAGTACCCGCATGTATTGTCTCCGTCTTACACCCATACGATATAGCAAATTTTTGTTCATCACTTTCAATACTGTACTGTTAGTTTTGTTATAAGAGCGAATTGACCTATTATTAACCATTATAATAATAAAATAGTTCAATTTCAATATAGAAATAAATATATTTATTTAATTAGTTAACCAGATTTTCAAAGTTCCCCAACTGATTATAAACAAGCTTGAGCTCTAAATGAAACACTTTTTGTACCTAGTCCTTTGTTTTAACGACCGATATTCGATTCTAAAAAAAATGAAGATAGTACCATTAATAATGCGTATAACTCTGCAATTATGGAAAATAGAAAACCAAACTTATTAAGTATTCTAGGTATTATTCAGTAAAATAATACACAACCAAAAAAACCTATACTAAATATTGAATTATTTGGAGTAATACGAGATTTATTTTTAAAAATCTAAATTTTGATAAATACAAGTTTACTTTTTTCAATTTAATAATAATAATTCGCATAATTCTGGTTTAATTGCGTATGTTGGTTAATAGGTTAATTAAATAGCTTTAAATTAAAAAAAAAATGTATTAAAATGTTAAAAAGTTTTAAGGAAACATAAAAATTGCGTGGTAGGTTTGATTTTATTTAAAATAAAGTTAAATTTCCCTTAACTTAAAAAATATTAAAGTTAGCTCCCCTATTTAAAGGATATTATTTCTTCATAATTTTAGGTATACTTTCAAATGACGTCGGCCCGTCACTTCTCTCCGAACACATAGTATAATACATTATAATCACTTCTGCGCATCCCTATGCGATTACACTTCACCATGCTGTAGAAAGCAATTCCACCACCATGGAGTGTCGCTCAACTGCAAAAGAACCATTATTCGGCAAGCCGCGACATGTTCTCTCGTTGGGACAGAGTACATTATTTAATATTTTGGTACATAGAAATTTCATTACATCAATTAAATTGACACGAATAACAATATAATGGTCAGGAACCAAATAGTTGTAGTGTGTACTGATACTACTCTTACAACTATTATAGTACCTAATTATAAAGAGCAGCGTTTCTCAACCTTTTTTCATCTACGTTCCCCTTGACGGCTTGACCTATTACCACTGCTTTACCTACCCCCAAATGCCAATTTATCGTATATTCACACACAATACAAATAAGATATTATAAAATAAGTTTTTTTTCACGTACCCCCAGTGGTACGCGTACCACAGGTTGAGAAACGCTGTTATAGAGTATAAAACAGCGGGTTTCTACTAAAACTGTCGGAGCGAATAATTTGCATTGTGTACATTTTGAGCAAAGCCGAATCTGTTTTTATCAATTGGTTATATTGCCCGACTAAGTTTCAAGCGAAATAAATCTTAAGACATCCATATCTCTGTTTAAATACTTCAAATTTTACGTAATCGGCGGCTTTGTAGGTGTTTGTCGGGCGGTGGTTATAGAACATCCGTTTGTCAGTTATATCACAGAAACAAGTCAACTATTTGTAAGCACACTGTATATAGTGTGCTTGCCATTTACGCACAAGTCGGTCACCGAGTGTCCGAGTAGGTATCTTAACTAAACTAAGTATAATAATACAAGTATATAACTATCTATTAACTATACAAATTAAAAGTACTAAGTACTAAAGTAGGATACGTAATTGTAAAGCTGGTTATACACTTAGTGGTTTATATCCGACTAGCTGTGGGTGTGCCTCGATTCCAGGCTTGTAGGAGCCGCCTCCGGCGCCTTCGAGGGGGTCGAGTGAAAATCGTTTCAAGGGAAATTCGGTTAGAAATGGTAGTCGGGTGTCTAGAAATCGGTCACCAAAAAATATGCTAAAGGCGATAGCCATCAGTTATTATAATATATATATATATTTATTATTATTATTATTAATAAAAAAATATAAAAAATAATATGGGTTATAAGTCATTATCAGCTATCATTCGGTGTAAAAGTTTGTCTCGAGGCTTGTCCGGTTCTTTTTTGAATGTATAAAAAATAAATAAGTACGAAAAATGGTAATGAGTGTCTAGCTATCAGTCCTCATTCAATGCAAATCGATACCTGTGATTGTTATACTTCCTGACGTCGAAAGTCTGATGTTGTTTTGTCGGAGAAAAATCTCGAATGCCATATTTGAGTATCAAGTATTCCATAACCATGGGGGAAAGTTCAACTTACACACACCTAAACATATCAGGTTGAGTGAAAATCGTTTGAAGGGAAATTAGGTTGGAAATGGTAGTCGGGTGTCTAGAAATCGGTCACTAAAATTGTTATAAAGTTGATTACCACGAGTGTGAGTTATCAGTAATCAGTTATCACTCGGTGTAAAAGTTTGTATTGACGCTTGCCCGGTGCTTGTTTTTATTCAAAAAGAATAAAATTGTACCGAAAATGGTAATTGAGTGTCTAGCTATCAGTCATCAACCAGTGCAAATCGATACTAGTGCTTGTTATACCTAACGTCGAAAGTCTGATGTTGTATTGTAGGGGGAAAAGTTTAAGTCGAAAGAAGTGTTAAGGTCCTATCTTTTGGGAAAACCGATTTATACACAACTAAATCGCCGCTTAGGTAGACAATCCGATTGCGTCGAATTGCAGACTGTGGGCGCAATTAATGAAATCTGAAATTTTTATTTGCTAAAAATTGAATATACTTCATGTGTTACTAAACCCCTCAGGTAGGCAATCCGAATGCGTCCGATGGCGGACAATGTGAGTATTGTGAGTGTAATAAGTGAAATAATCCACAATACATTTATTACATCATGTTGTAAAAGTGTTATATTTTTTTATCTTGAAACTTGAAAGTCATTAGTAATTTTGCATAAAACCCGGATGAAGCTTGGATGTTCTTATTAATTGTCTTTTAAATGTATTTATCTACAATATGTCATGTTTTTATTGTATTATATATTATCCTTAGTATAGAAAAAACTATAGAATATACACTATTTTAATATACCAAATTTATTCAAAGAATTAAATATTAATGTGCATACCTGATCTATATAACTTTAATAAATACATTATAGCACAGTCTCTTAAAATATTTTCTAAGTATTCCATACATACACATATTGTGTTTCATTTAGTATGTACCAATCTTTTTTACAATATAATATATTATTATATAGAAATATAATTATGTTGTTTCAAAAATTTAAAATCTGTAGACTCAAATAAATAATATAATACAATATAAACAATTGAGACCATAAATTAAAACTTATTGATTATTATTAGTATTTGATCATAAGTAAATTTAACATACTCAATAGTAGTTAATAAGTACGAGTACTATCACAAAAAAACATAATAACAAAGCTGATATCAAAACATATATTTAACATTTGCAATATATTATGTGTTTGATTCAAAAGAAAATTAGTACATAAATATTGAAATATTGTTTTTTATTATTTAACCAATAACTATTATACAATAGGAGCATAGGTAATTAATCTGAGTAATATAAAAATCCTACCACAGAAAAATGTTATTATTTAATTTGGTAGTCTGCAATAATTATCTATATTGAAATATATTATGAGTAAAACATAAAATACTTGATTTATCTGCTCACATGATGTCAAATGTTGCCTTCTACTACAATAATATACCAATGTTGCCAGCAAAATCATATGTTTAATACAATTTGCATTATATAGTGTAATATAGTAAGTTTGAGTTGAAAACTGATGGCAAATCTCGAGCACTTAAACCGTTTCCGAACCGTCACTGAATTTGCGTTATTCATCGTTTTACCCTTAAAATTCGTATTTCATTACACGCACAGACATTCTTATTAATTTTCTTTTGAATATATTTGTAATCAATATCCGTTTTATGTGTATTTTATTTATATTTATTATTCTTATATAAATAATAATAATATATATATATATATATGCAAGGCTGGGCAAGTTAACGATCTTTTTTAACTCGTTAAGTTATTTTAAAAATAATTAAGTTAAATTAAGTTAAAAGTTACTCGTATTTTTTTCGTTAACTCGTAAAGTTAAAATTTTTTAATTTGAAAAAATAAAAAATTCCAGACACATAATATTGTGTATTAGAGAGTTCTCTACGCTCAAGAAAATTACCAGGGAAATTTAGAATGATACATCAAAGTACCAACTAGTTATCAAAAAAACTTGATTTTTTAAAATAAATCCTAAAATTTTGAATTATTCTTGCATTATTCTTTTGACAAAAATTAATATTATTTAGATACTTTTGAATAAAATTTACTTGAAGTTAACACGTTAATCTTAAAAAAAAGTAACGAGTTAATTAACTTAATTTTAACTTTTAATTCGTTAATGCCCAGCCTTGTATTTATGTATTAAGCGACTTATGTCTCATACCCAATCACTCGTCGTGATCACACGACAGAATTTTTGGTACGTATAATAATAATGTATACTATGCGAGTACGAAAAATCTCGGGAAAAGCTATAAAATCCGTAAAAAAGTGAAATATAATAATAATATAATAGTAATAATCGTATAGTTGTCCGACATCGGCTTGATAACCGGCCGGGCGCGGCGATAACGGCGATCGGAGCGCATTTTTTTTTATTGAGAACGCAACTACGGCGAAGTACAGCAAGTACGCTCAAGTGGGTTTCGGGCGAAGCCTCACGCGTTTTATAATATAAGAATAAGATATCCGACTACAACTCGATTTGGGGTTATTCAATTTGTATATTTGTATGATAAAAACCGCTTATGTTTAATTTCGGGCGGTCGACTGCTTCCGCTCACTAAAATCCGCATGTGTATATCTATATATATGTGTAAGCAAAACGGTAGACGCGGTTTCTAGCCGCCACTGATAAAAATCACTGTATAAGCTGCCGAAGACAGCCAACGATATACTCACGTTAGTGTCAAAGTAATACAGTTAGATTTCTGTATTTCTATATTCTATAGATAATCATTTGCATGTTGCTTACCGACAGATTTATTAGAGGCTATGCTATAAAAACCTAAACCAGAGATGTAATATAGAAATTTTATAAAAATTTAATATTCTTAGAGAAAAAATATTATTAATGTATGGTGAAGTTAATTAAATAGTACAGAAACGAATAAAAATTGAATAATTTATTATAACCATATATCATTTTGTATAATATAGTATTTCAGTACTATAAAAAAGTTTTAAGACATATTATATCGCGAATTTATTTTTAAACATTCATATTACATAAAAATAAATAGTTGTAAATTAATTGGAAACTGTTTTTCTATCTTTTTATCACAATTATTGTCCACTGATCATAATTTTCTACATCGCTCAAGCATAATACACTATAACAACTGATTACACATATTGACCATAACAAACAAGAAAATGGTCACTCTTAGCAATAAAAATTAGAAATTAACTATTCAATTTTTATAATAAGGCAGGGAATAGTATACATTTATGATCATAATATATACAGATATTGAGAAGAGCATGTCTAAAACTAAAATATTTATTCAATTATTTTTTTACATTTTTTTTTTTTTTATGTATATATATTAGAAATAACATTAACTGCAACTTTACACATTACTAATTTATAATAACTGTACACAATAGTCCGACAATGGTATCAATATATATATAGAAAAACATAGTTATTTTTTCCAATGAATTATCTTCATAAAAATTATTATTTTGTAAATTCAAAACTTTTATAAGAATTTGTATCAAGACACATTACATTAAATGAAATTTAATTTTGAAATAGCATAGTCTCCATATTTACTGAAGCATGTATTAAAAACTAATGTAGATAATAAACATACAATTATATTATATATTATAATTCATATAAATATACCAACAAAATTAATTTGTCATAATCCCATAGTCAAAAAGAGAAGGGTGGAGAGGTAATGATTTAGGTTATTTATTATTTTTATTGTTAAGAAAACTAGCTTTAATATAAAGTAAAACCAGATGTATAGAAGATAAGTAAATTAAAATAAAACCATTAACAAAAAAAAAATTCTGTACATAAATATTTGCAATTTATAAATAATTGAATTCCAAAGGAAATAAATGAAAAATGGCTAAGTATTTAGAATTTTTTTTCTTATTTTTATAAATTTTTTATAACATGGTGTCTACAATAAAATTAAAAAAATAAAATAGAAGAATTTGTGTCGATTGATGGATATACGCAGCTATAGATAGTGTCGGTACACTACTCAAATGTTTCATCAGAATCAGAATTGTTTACTGATAGTGAAGGAAGAATGAATTAAAAACTACAATAGCTATGGTTTTTGTTTCTAAGTCTTCATTAAATCTTACTTTGAATTCATATTCTTTTTTCCATAGTTCAAACGATTCTTTACGTATAATACTATCCTGATAGAGTGTATGGAATAGATTTCTTACTAGAAACCAGAAATAAAATTAAAGATTCATTTATTCTGCTAAAAAACATGTAACTGTAAACTAATATTAATTCTTATCAGAATTTAATACTATTACTTACTTTTTTTACGAGTGTGTTTTGTGTTTTATTGGAATGAAGAATTTTATTTAATACTTCTATGAAAAATAATCATTAAATTTTGTGAGTTTTTCATTAAATATGCTGTATTTCAGCTAATTCGTCGGAAAAGTAATTCCCAATTGATTGTGGATCTAGGAATGGCAATCCAAATATAACGTTAAATATTGGCCTATTTCTGTATTTAGTATGTATTCCGATGAAAAACCAAACTTTTTTATTGTTCTATACCAAGATTGTCCAAGAAGAATTCGAATAAATTTGTATATATAAATGGTATAGGTATATCCAGCAGTAGACTATATTTGAGTGCAAACTGTCAGGCTATATTATTAGGTTGACTTTGTAAAAGTAAACGCCTATAATGTGAGAACCCCTGGTTAAATGATAATATTTAAAATTTATGGAGCCAATTCAATTATACATTTTTCAGGAGCCAATTCAAGAGTCGAATTTATATTTACCCAAAATTGGGAACCAATTCAATGGTACTCAATAAAATACGGTTTCTTTTTCTTCACTACATATGTCTTCAGTTCAATCATTGTATTGCAAAAACTTTGTAATGTCATAGTTTTAAATTTGATTTATTATAAACTAATTGTATCTTAAAAGTTTTTAGCCAATTAGATTATTATTTATCTTAATTAGATACTTATATAACTGCAGTAGATCGACGACGTAAACGAACTATTAATTATTATAATTTGTTGATACACTCGTTGCAAATTGAATATAATTCGTAATATTACATACTCACTAGGGATATCCACAAATGTAAGCATCTACTACGATTATTTATTATTGAATTACAACGAAATTAAAAAAACAAATTTAATCAAAAACTGGTTTCTCACATGGGAGGATAAACTAACATAATACTGCATTAATCGCGTATAGGGTATATAACAGTGGTCAGTGGAACACTAGTTATCGACGTCATCGATTTATATAAACTACGATTACACAATAATATATGCTTATATCAAAATGGTATCCGTATAGGGAAATACATAAGTTGTAAGATATCAAATAATTCTTATGGAAAAAAAATGTTTCTACGGCATTAGGTTTGGACTTGGAAATTGGTATTATTAATGTAGTGTGTTTTCTGATGCACAATATATCAAAATGATTGTTTAAATTCAATACATTTATATATTATAAATAAAAAAATGCGTAGGTATATCATGAATTACATGTACATTGTACAGTACGCGATATGATGCATTGATTTGACAAGAAATTCAAATGTATAGTTACGAAGTTTACGTATTACATTTACCTATACTACGATAATAGTACTCGTAAAAATTGTAAGTGTAGTGTATAATGCATATAGGAAATAAGTTTATGAAAGTATTAGTTAAATATTAAAAACTTGTTTATATAATTAATCTTATTTGTTACGAATTTTCAACATTGTCAGTACTTGTGTTCGCTTGGTTGTGAAAATATCTTTATTTTTTATATTTTTTAAATTAAATTGATTAGAAATTAAAATCAATTAATTGTATATTTTCTAAAAATTATTTAGAATTTTATTTTAATTTTACACGTTAACATAATTTAAAATTTTTCTTATTACATATCTTTTATTTTATACTACATATTTTGTCAATTTTAATTACATATATATGTACACATATTTTTGGTTTTTTATTACATATAAATCCCAGCCCTATATTCATAATAATGTATTATATATAATAAACTATAGTATTGTGTATTTATATATTGTATATAAATTATATAATATATTATATACCCGCATTCGATCCGATGGTTCAAAAGCCAAAGGTAAATCATCGCATAATGTCGGGCGCGTCTAATCAAGTTCGTTTCAGTGGTATTATTACTAATCAATTCGTCGACACGTTAATTAATATATACACGGTTATAAATTATAAATTATAATGATTATATAATATAATGTATAGGTGAATATAATTAATAATGTATAGCTGTAGTGACTACATAATACTTACTTTTTACTTATAGACTACAAGTTGTAGTAGGTATCATACCATTTGGAATACAAAGAATCTTGATCCGAAATTGTATTTAGTATATTTTAACGTTTTTGCTTTTTAAGAGAATATTTATACGTTATCTAGATTTTAGTTATTTTTATTTAACTATAATCAACAAAACAAATGTTTGCATAAAAATAGGTTCGTAGTTGACAACATTTATTAATAAAAGTTTATAATCAAAATATTATTTTATACCTAAATTAGGTTTTAAAAACAGTATTTTTTACAACAATTACAACAGTTTATTATTAAATAATAATTGTATCAATGGAGTTAAATAGATCAGCGATTATTAACCTATGGTCCGCAGACCCTCCCTCCCCGAGGGGCCGCGATACTCTTAGGCAGCTTTAATAATATTAAAAATAAAATAATTTACATTACAGTCTAATGAAAAATTAAGTTTAATAAAAATAATTATAAATGTGTATGTCTTGTTATGTTTACTTCTATAATTTGTAATATAAAATATTTTTTATAAAAAGTTGGTAGGGGTCCGAGATTTCTAAAAACTTTCATCGGGGGTCCGTGCTCTACAAAGGTTAAGAACCGCCAAAATAGACAATTACTTAATAAATTGGAGCCTATTTATGCCCATACATATAGTATTACCTACATCAAGTATGACGATCATTGTCTGCATATAAAATATTTATATTGATTTATAATCTTAAGAACCTGCATTATACTATAAGTATTAAGTAGGTACCTACTTTGGCTAGAGAATTTCCATAATTTTCTTATTAAAAAAATATATATAAATTCTTAGAAATCATTGTCCAATAATAAATAAAATAAAACAATGTAATCCTATGGGCTATGACATAAATAAAATATTGTTTGTATGCTTAAGGGAAATTATGTAGGTATAGATTAGATGACTTTATTTCACTAAGTATACTCAGCAAAAAAAAAATAATCATTTTTATGTAATTTAAAAAATAAATTTTATTATTATTGTGTTTCTCTAATGTAATAAAATTTTGCATTTCTTAAACCTTGTAAGCGTGTTGCCAAAGTATTGAAAATTGTTATTAAATTATAAAATATGTCGTAATTATATTATAATTGCATTTTATCAAATTATTATTTTACTACTAATATTTTACCTATATTATTTTGAAGAGTAAGGGTCTTTCGCCAACGACCATACCACGTTGAATACACCAGTTCTCGTCCGATCACTGAAGTTAAGCAACGTCGGGCGTAGTTAGTACTTGGATGGGTGACCGCTTGGGAACACTGCGTGCCGTTGGCATTCTTTTTTTTATAATTCTTTCACAAACCTTTAGGATATATTATTAACTATATAATATTCATTATTATTAAATTTGATAGGTACATTAGTATTTTTTTTTTTTTTTTAGTATTAATTCATTTATTATTATTAGTTATTAGTTTGTTACTGACTGTTGTTGATTGAGACATCTTTAATTGTAGTAAATACTATATCTATTTTGACAAAATTAATAACGTCTTCATAATTCCATTAGTATTTATTATTAAATTATACAATAAGAAAAAAATAGATATAGATAAAATATAAACCTAGTATTCTGATTGTGAGTTTTTAATAAGTTTATGTACCTTTAACAACTGTAAGATAAAGTTTCTTAGGAAATAATTGCATATTTATAAGATTATAACAATTAATTGAAATTAGTTTGATTAATTAGATTAAGAATAAGTCTGGCTCGAACAGGGAAACATTTTTTATATTGTGTTTTTAAATTAATTTTTTTCTCAAACAAACGTATAATTAGTAATAAATTATAGTTTATTATAGATTTATCATAATTATAATATTTATATACATGTAATTAATTTTTTACTGCGTTGTAATATTATATAGTTTTGTTTTTGTCTACCTATATATTTTTATCAGATTCATTCTACTCTAAGGGTAGGATCAGTGACGGCACTACTGATTTTGGAGGCCTTGATGATTATGGAACTAGATGGTGAATACTTAATTATTAATAATAAAACGAGTGGACACCCCTCCCCCCCGATAACTGCATTTGTACGGTGTGCCTCCCCCCTAGAGCCGTCTTTTACGATATTTAAATTTTTTAATGAATTACGAGCATTTTCAATTATTTAATATTTTTAACATTTTATACGCATTTTTCGCTGAATAGCATTCAACATTAAATGTAATGCGTTACGAGCAATTGTGATTGCAGTCATCTAGATGTCGTTGCGTATACTGTTTTTTTCCTGCTCTTGGAAATTAAGATCAGTAATCTACTGTCAGTTTTAAGACTTACCCGTCTAGATTTTAGATACATAATATACATATTTTTCTACTTTAGAATTTTAGATGAAAACTTCAGCCATCTATATAATATAATGATATAATTTTCATGCATATTTTTAATAAGACACATACTATAATATTATAATATTTACACACATACATATTCAGTAACTACGGAATCATTAGAATCATATTGTAGGATATTATTAATAATAGTACTTAAAAAAAAAAAATGAAACAGTCATAAAATTCAAAATACCTGACAGACAATAGTCAACCGTTTGTAATTACTAATTAGTAATTAGTAACTAATTGTTGCGATCGCTGCATCATTTCCGATTGGTCAGCTGTGATGGCGCAACACGTGTAAACGATCCAAAGCCACGTTTACTGCACGTATGGTTTTGAAATTATTTAAGAGTTATGAGCATTTTAAAATTGTAAATTTTTTATACATCTTAAAAAACTC
The DNA here is from genome assembly GCF_003676215.2 of Rhopalosiphum maidis. Classification (NCBI taxonomy): domain Eukaryota; kingdom Metazoa; phylum Arthropoda; class Insecta; order Hemiptera; family Aphididae; genus Rhopalosiphum; species Rhopalosiphum maidis. Next base: position 64,536,003 of record NC_040879.1, on the reverse strand, counting down.
ATAACTCGCTTAAAAATAAAAATATAATAAAACGCCTATGAGATGCCCTAGATAATGTTCTTAACTTTAAATTTTATAATAGGTCATTTCACTCTAATTTGATAAATTAATATGGTTATAATCATTTTTATGAACGTAACATTTGTTATGTTGCGCGTGGGTTAGAGAGAGACAACAAATACTACGCTGGCATCCTACTTAATACATAGACAATCCTAAAATCAAGGACATGTACCTTGAAGCCAATTTTTTAAACTTTGCATTTTAAAAGGGACGCATACAAGGATTTGTTGACACATGAAAAACGAAAATATTTTTATTTACATAATAGGGGTTGCCATTGACCACACAATATAAGATAGTTATTATAATTATTAATTAGACGTTACCTTAGACCCGTCTGTGCAATGGGCCAAAATTTTTCGGATAACTATGAAAATGTAAATAGTTTTTATTTATCAGAGTTTAAGAAGGCATAAGTTCATGGCATTCAATTTGTCACTGGTAATGCGATGAAATATCAGCTAGTATGATAATAATCATTAAATATTTGAAATTATTCTTAAAATCAGCCTTTTCCACAGACATGAAACAATTATTTTAGCATTTTTGAGATACATTATCAAATGTTTTGTTTTAATATACATAAATATTTAAAATGGTTTTTCAACTGTTACTGTGTAATATATATTATACTATAATATATAATAAATATTTTATAATTATTATTATTCTGTTGGTATGTTTAAAATAAATATAGGTATTTTATAAACACTAAAAAAAAAATAAATAAACTGCTTGATCTATTTAACGTAAGATACTCGTTATTTCAAAAACATTTTATACATTTTTTTCACATAATTTTAAATCATAAAAAACATAATTTTTTAAAATAATATATTTTTCATCGTTGTCATTTCTTAATTTTTTTAATAATTTTTAATGACAACATGCATTTTTAATTCTTTATTTTAAAACTGAACATTTTTTGGATTACTTTGATACATTATTTTGGTCGATTATAAACCAGTTATAAGTATTTAAAGTTTAGATAAGTGTAACAAAATTAGGTACATCGTAAAATGTTGGTCCATTACACTTGTATCTATACTTAAAAATTTAAACATTTATAACTTACTTATATGCTACTAATCCAAAATTTGATTTAGATAGATCGAAATACCAATACCCCTAATAATGTTCTACTTCAAATTAAAAATCAATGCTCTCATTCAATAAAGTAAAAAACTTAAGAAATTATAACCATAAAAAATAGTAAAGATATAATTTATTTCCAAAAATATTGTCTTGTAATGACGTAGTTTGAAACAATTAGTGTTTTACGAGTAATAATTTAACAGTAATTTTAAATATCGTAAAATAGTAAAGATTAAAGCAATATTGTTGAATATAATGATCCTCAGTGAAATGCTATTTTTAAATTTATAATTTGTTCTCGTTACTTTCCAAACGACTGAAAACAAAAAAAAACCAAATACATTTTTAGAAACCAATTGGCTTTTATCACTTACTTATTACGCGTCTACGTAGTTTTGGTTATAATATCACTGAAAAAACATCTCGAAATATTGTTTTATTATTATGACTAAAATCCGGCATAATTATTATTAATTCAAAATTTAAACTTCTAATACAAAATAAAACGTGATGTGTATATCAATCGTTGTTTTGAAAACGGTAACGTGTATCGTAAGTTAATTACTGTTTTTTATTTTATTTAATTTACTTTATATCCATCAACTTTTAATCGTACTTTTTTTGAAAAAAATTAAATAATAATAGTTATACCCACGGTATAATTATAGTATATAAATGAGAATTATTTACACATAGAATGTTATTGCTCCGCAACTTGTTTAAACAATTAAAATATTTTTTTGTTCTGCTGTTTTTTGTGGTTATAATTTTTAATTTTTCACGGAATATTGTTACCGTGATAATACTTTGATGTAAAAAACCCGTAGATATATAATATGCCTGCGGTACGGACATTAGCGGCGTTTTGCCGTTTTCTAGGGGGCCCACGCGCTAGAAATAATACTTCGTTGGGCTCTTCGACTCCTCCCCTCCCCCCTTATACACTCCAAGGTAGACCATTCTGCAAGTGCTTTATCGACCCCGTACAACAAATAGCTGTATGTCCGCGTATAGACCATAATATCGTATTCTTACTGCGCACAACAAATTGCAAATATATGTCGACGAACGCGCGGCGGTCCCTACTCGCGCATACTGCAAAATGTAACCATACGAGCAACTACGTAAAATCGTATTCCGTAGACGGTATAATACGGACGAGACAGCAGCTTTTGGCAAAATACCTATGACGGTTACAAACACGGCTATCATAATAGCAAGCTGTGCGTGTATCGAAACATACGACTGTTTTATAACAATACGATACGTTATCGTATCGGTGAATTATATCATAACAGCACCGGATCGCCGACGACGCGCGCGCCCACTGCACACAGCCGCGGGACGGCGGCGCGGAACGCCGACGACCGCGTCAGCTGACCGGGTGAGAAATCAATACGCGCGTCCTATATTGTAGCACAATATTATGTGATATCCGCGCCGCCACCGCGCGCGGCCCTCGACGACCACCGCCCACCACTGCGCAGGTGTGGTTACGCACGGCGACGACTCGGCCGCGGCGGAGGCCGCGTGATAACAGAGCTACTGTTTGATGTCAACACGCACCTTCTTATCAGCGGATTTGGTTCGAAAACATCGGTAACAGCGGGCCGCTAACCCGTTGACGACGGCCGAGACATGCCGACCAAGTATTACTCCGTGTACAGCCACCGGTACATGATCAGCAGGTAAGCCGCAAGCGTACACACCGTATGATATTATAATAACATAATATTAGGCATACCTATCGTAGGTCTATGTCATTATACATAGGTGTTAGGTATATAACAGCCGGGCCAGAGGATATACGTTTCGAAAGGCGCGAATCGTCACTTATAATTATATGCGCAGCCGTCAGCGACGATATCGGGACAATGCGCGATTTACGTATACGTATTAGCGTCAGTATAGCGCAGCCAGAATTTTTTCAAGGGGGGTGTGCGCCAGTAGCGTATACACTGGTTTCCCAATAAATTCCCAAATTCGTTAGTATATACTATGGACTTAAGTTACGGTTCTAGGGGGGAGGTGTCCAGACACCCAAAACACCTCCCTCGGTTGCGCCACTACGTGTATTCTGTATAGTCCAGGGGTGGCCAAACAGCGGCTCGCATCATGGACTTTTGCGGCTCGCATCTTATCGAACATTTAAAAAAAATAATTTATTTTAATATGAATTTATGTATATTTATATTTATGTACTTATGACTTATTATGTATTTGGTGGCTCGCGAGTCTCTTCTCGCTGGCCACCCCTGGTACAGTCTGTATAGTGTATAAGCAGGACACTGTGCGCTATTAGGTCTAGTCGTACGTTATGCTATTCGATTGGCGTGCTCTCCGATGACCCGTAATAGGTCGCGTTGGTTATCAGCAGATTTCTCTTTTTATTTTTTTATTTTTTTTTGGGGGGGGTAGCGTATCTATCATATTTTTCATATTGATATATATCGTGCGTAACGCCGTGTACGCTTGTTACGTGTGGCATAGTTGCGATGACAATCGACGAACGATTGTGAACAACGAAACTGCGTACACACGGAATATCGGACAATAACGTTATACGTAATAATAATAATTATAATAATAAAGGTATGTACTCGACGAATGTATAAAGTTAATTCAAAAATAGTGTTTACGATATATATTTTTAAGTGATGATTCTTTATTGATCGAGAATAGCAGTAATCAAAATCACATTTATACAACAGGGGGCTGTTTCCCACGTATAGTTGATTTTGAGGAGGCGACTGATTTTAAGAAACTGGCTTTGTTTTAATCCTCTTATAACTCCATTCACTTTTTTCTTATAATTAACATTATATTTTTTAATTGCTTCACCATAATTAATAATATTATCATTATCATTGACATAAATGCTTTAATAGTATTAAGCATCGGAAGTGATTTAACCTCTACTTCTTAATCACATTCCATGACGAAACTTTTTTTACATTATTGTTAATTTTATTATAAAATTGTACGATTGGGTGGATTTTTTTGTCTCTTTGCGCCAATTCTTAAAATATACATCCCTTGCCGTGTTGCTATTTGTTTTGTCGTTATTATAAAAAAAAAAGAATGATATTATGTTAAGTAGGTTCCTAAATTAAGTAGTATGTATAAATAAATCAATAGAAGTATCGGTGTATAAATAAAGATTATAGCTATTCAGTATTTAAGTTTTATTAGTAAACGTTTTTGTACGTCCTAATTTGACTTTAATATAATAAAGTTTTTTTATACATTAAAAGCTTGTAACATTAAGTATTATGAACTACGTGAAGTATCGATGCAGGCACTGCAAAACTACTTGTATTAATGTCGAATAAATTGCCTATAAAGTGCCTTGACATTTATAAATCAAATAATATTATTTAAACTTAAACTAGGTATTATTATAAGAGCGTTAATTCTTTACATTAGTCACTGTAAATTAAATTTATAAAATTATAAAATATTATTTATGATAATATTAGTTACGATTTATTTGAATATAAATAACAACGAAAAGTTAGTAATTAACATAAAAATAAATGTTATAAATTATAAATTTGTAATACGTAAAAATATATTAATTTGTAATTATGAAAAGATTAAATATTTAAATTATAAATAATGTTTACGAACAACTTACAGTATAGTTTATAATCAAAATTATACACGTGTTTCTATGATACTGTAAATATTATTTAATTTTGTTAAAATAAAATATTAACAATCATAATTTATTGGGATTTAATATTACCCTAGTATAAATGTATCAAATACTCACTTTTATTTAAAACTAGATCATTATTTAATTATTGTCATAGTAGACTCCTATCGAAATACATTTAAATTATTTTTTATAATTTAGGTTTTTAAAATATTATATTTTTTTATTATGTTTATTATTTTTCTATATCAATACAAATGTAAAACATTTACACAATTACATAATAAATCCATATATTATAGGCATATCAACCATGTATTGCACTTTAAACTTTCAAGTATCTATAATATCTAGTAAAGTTATTTTGATAGGTAAAAACTTTAAAAAATACTATGATAAATGTTAATCCAATACAACTTATGTAATCACGTACATAGTAAAAGTGAAGGTTCTAAATAATTGTAATAATATTATTATTTATATATTTTAAGTATTAATTATGAAATAATATAATACAGTATAATAATATGTTGTATATTTGTTATAATGGACAAGTTTTTTTACATTTTGATTTTACTTTTATTTAAAATATTATTAATTATCTAAATTTAATTTTAAAATAAACTTAATACATTGGGACATTGATATCTAACACAATTTTAATAATATATCATAAAAATAATCTTATTAAAGGATTTTATTAACTATTAAATATAATCATCGATATTGAAATAGAATCCACAGTGAAAATTTTATAAAAAGTAAATATACTATGTTTGTTTGTCAGACTTTGGACATATGAATAATAAATAAAGATAAAAAAATCAAAGCGTGAATAAATTACTGCTGGGCCATTAATTTTCTAATAATTATTGTTTATCTTATGGAGAATCACTAATCATATAATATATAATAATAATAATAAACTAACAGTAGCGAATAGCGATGATATAAGACATGCATTAGTCATAATATATAATTAATATAAGGTCGTGGTATTAGAAGGTTTTTATAATCTACATTTCGATGAATGAATGGTATATTGTTATTGTCATTATATATGTTTTAAATTGTAGTTCTTGATTTTACAATGAAGTGGGTTTTTTTCTGTGCCTGGTGTTACTTTTTGAAACAGTGAATAGCCTAATTTTTAGAGTACTCTCTTTGACAGTGACACGCCAAAGTATTCCGGTAAAAATATCTCAAAAACCAACATCCCCACGAAAATAATCCATGATAAAATATCCCACGTAAATATTAACTGAAAATTTAAACCTTTTTTTTTTTTTATATATAAAAGTTGCTTAGGCATTAATACAATACAATTATTATTAACATTTATAGAACACAAAAAAATTAACTAAATAATGCTTAAATAAATATTAAAATACTATATTAAAAATTATTAATATACTTATTATAATACCAAGTTATGTACTATTGATTTTAAATATTTATTTTTACTAGTTTCGTCGTATCCTTTTACAACAGCATTTAACCGCTCCTCCAAATTTTTATATTTTCTTTCCTTTTTTTTTGGTTGAGGTACTCCAGCTGTTTGTTGTTATATTTTGATCTCATGTAGATTTTATTCTCGTTTCAACATATTACTTTGCAACTTTTATAACACAATAAAATACAATTATAAAGATACTTAAGCTATTTATACCATGGAATGAACTTTTTTAAACAAAGTTCTACCGTAAATATTAACCTGTAAGATAAAATACGTAGCTAGTCATATTTCTTGTATATGCAATATTGTTATTATAATAATTTTTATATAATAAACGATTTTTTTTTTTTTGACAAAAATTAGTTCAATTTAAACCTGCTATATTTATATTATAAAAATAAATTAATAATATCAATATAAATGTATAAAACATTATAATTAGAAATATAAGCTGATTGATATTTATCGTTTTTCGTACACAATAATTAAACATTGAATTAAAATTGAATACTGCCATTATATACTATATAGTAATCTACTCCATGTCGGTGTACCAATACACTCAATATATTTTATAAATCAGAACGAATTGTTTATGTTAACAATAAATACGATACAATTTAAACATTAAGTAAATCTAATTAAAAGTAAATTTTTCTTCATTTTAAAATAAAAAATTACCATATTAATAATACTAATAACAAATATAATATTGAATATAGATAATTTTTAATAATTTATTGTTATTATATTATTATTTTACACAGTATAATGTATTTACTTGCATAAATTGCTAATTGCATATGTTAAATTATTGAAATTAATTATTACCACATTTGTATTTGTATTAAATACTAATTAATCATTATTACTTAACACTTAAAAAATATATTTGTCTTATTAGGAATTTTAGTAGAAAATATAAGAGAAAGGACTCATTGAGCCTGTTGCCGGTTGTACGTGACTTGAGAAACGGGGCCGGCGATAATCTAAGTGATCATGGTTACAACAGAACGAGAAAGGACGATTCGCTCTGCGACATCCTGTCGAGTAAGCCAATACGAACGATGGTGAACTTCACGGAAATAATGTTATTTTTTCTTTGATATCCTGATGTGTTATTTTTTTTTTTATATAAAATAGGTCCGTCATTCCGATTCGTTATCTGCTTGATCATCGTAATGGTTGTCTTACTATACAAGTCGCTTTACATGGATTATTTCCACTTGAAGAATGAAAAATCTTCCATATCGATCATGAAGACTTCATGGAACTCTACTAAAACGTTATACGGTCGGTAAATACGTAAAATTTATGCGTAATTAAATATTTAATTTATAAAATAACTTGTAGGTATAGTGTATTTGTGTATATATTATATATACGCATAATATTCCTATTGTATAAGTAGATATTATACGTAAATCGTAAATCCAAAAATGTCAAACTATGTAAAAATATGCACTAAAAACTTTGAGTATTTGATCACCAATATTGTGAAATGTATTTTGTACTTACTAAGCATACGATAATGTTAACAAGAAAAAATATGCAAATGCATGAAAGTTCTTGCCCTACTATAATCAGTCAATTAATAATTGACTGATATATCTACATATTAGTTAATAATTTAACGGTTAATAACTAATGTGCACATATAATATTTAATATCAGAAATATTATACCTACCGAGGTTAATTTTAATTCATAATGAGTATTAATATATTTTTAGATGAGGCATACTTAATTAGTGTTCTATTTTAATTGGCAATATTATGTATAATAATTTTTTGAACAAATTTAAAATCTGAAAAAGTAATAAATTTTTTTTCAGATTATAATTAATTTATGTTTGTAATTTTAGGATACGATAACGGAAAACCGACAATTGAAGTTATCGAAATTTTACCAAATTGTGGATTACAAACCATTTGCTCAGACAATGCTTTTCCAATTCATATATATACAGGAAAAAATAAAACCGACTTTCCGAGGTTGTGTATTATGGGCAAATAGTATGTATCAAAACTGTATTTTTAAAAACGTATAATATTTAATAGTCGTAGTTTAAATTTAAAATACTTATCGTTATAATTATCGTTAATCATTTATAATAATAGTTTTACAATTATTTTAATTTTTATTGATTTTCATATCTATTAATTATTAGGTTCTATAAATGTTTAATACATTTTCAAACCTAATATTTTCTTGTTATGATTCAAGTTTTAGTAAACAGTGATTAATTTTATATAATATAGCCCCCCTTTCAATTGTTTGTGTCAGCTCTAAACAATGGATTCAGAATCGTATACAAAAATATTAAAACACTAGAATTAAAAATATAATAATAAATATTTTTTACTTACATAATAATAAGTATTTGGTATAAAAACTATATGTTTTTTTAAATGTATTTAGCGTTATGTCATTCAATCGGACTGCAGGTGGTCGTGGTATCAACGTAGCTGTGATAGAGTCAACTACATATACCATCATGGATGTAAAAAACTTTGATACGTATGAGTATAATAGTTCTAATTTAGATGAATGGCTTGACCACATGGTTAACGTTGGGGATGTAGTAATATTTTTTACATTCGACGAGGCATCTAAAAAATTAACAAAAAACACTAGAAATGTCTTATATAATATGGGTAAGTATAACTAAGTGTACCTATTAAAACAATATAATTTAGGGCCATACTAAACAAAAAAAAAAAAAAAAATTATAAAGAGAATAGTTAAAGATAAAAGTCTAATATATTAAACTGTATTTATTATGGGTTTATATTTATACACATTCAGACTGATTTCGTATTTCATTAATAATTTTTCACCGTACCTATACACAATTCAAACAGTAATAAAATATTAAAATTATAAATCATCTATAACGTATGTAGGTTTATGAGTATTATTATTTTTCAAATTCTTTATGTATACTTGTATATTTTACACGAATGTTGCATGAAAATAATTATTAATTTGGAAAAATCTCTAAAAACACTTATAATTTCATTTTAAAAGATTAATTTAAGTGGAAATAATATGACATAGCCTACAATAACAATGATATTTTTTTGTTTAATAACAACTCAGGGAGTGGGAAAATTCAAGACTTATGGTACAGATGCCAATGGTACATGGTGACACAAAAAGGAATTCAAGGCATCACGCCGTATGAAAAAATTACATACTCGCATAAGAACAATTGGGCAAATGTATTAGATGAAAAATTATGTGTTCCATTTCAAAGTAAATTAGGAATATTATTGACTATTGTCAACCATTATAATATGGATTATTGTTATGGGATGATTTTTTTTCGATTTACAGTAACAGGAAATCCAATTGTATCCGATGATTTATCTAATCAACAATTGTCGTTTTGTAATAACACATTTGACGAGTACACAATGTATTGCAATGAAAGTAAGCTATGAATCATTTAATTATTTGTTGATACTAAAAGTTGATTTATTTACTATAATATAGGAAATCATACGTAATAACATTGATTATAAATACTATAGTATTTTCTTCAAAAATAAATCATACATGTATATACTATAATCATTTATTATTATGATATTATTTCATTTAATTTAACTATCTGTCAATTCGTTGTTAATTTATAATTAAATCAAATATCCAACTTTGAATAAAATTTTAGCTTCATATGTAGATATGAACCTAACCTATAAGAAATACTTGTGAGGAATATTTTATTACAATTTGAAGCCTTTGCTATTGAAAATATATGACGTCTTAATAACTATATATAATATAATTTCCATGATTTTCTTTAAAATCAAATTATGAGGAAATTGTATTTAATACAATTTTCAAATGTATTTTTAAGTTTTTATACATGTATAAAAAAATTACCTACTATATCCAATTGACCAGCAATCACCCTTGAAGTTGAAGAATGGAGCAATATTTTTACTGTAAAAAGTGTCTTTAGGCACACCAAACGTAAGACATAAAATAATAAATAGAATTCACTACGCTTAAAATCTAAAATTTTGTTTCAAAGCTGCGTCCTATCTGAGAAAACATTTTTTGGCGAACGTACGATTAAATATGATTGTAAAATGTTTGTTATATGTGTACGCAGATTAAGTTTTTCATTTTCGTATGCTTTGAATTTTTATCTATGTTTTGTTATTCGTTTGATATTTTTTTTTAGTCTCACAAAAATATACTAAATAATTAAAAAACGTAACGTTATTATTTTTTTTAATAAGTTAAGGCTTTAATGACATTTGCCTTTAAATTAGTATAGTTTTTTTATACTTATTAATTTGCAGACATTAATTTATTCACAATATATTTACATGGGTTTTGGTAGAAATTAAAAACAGTTTGCCAAGAAATAGATTAAGTAAAACTAACATTTTTATACCAAACTATAATTATTAATTTATTTATCTCTCGAACCTAAACGATTATATTAATTAAAAATTACTAACAAATAGATAAATCGATATATTGAGTATTTGTTTGTAATCAGTGACCACGACCGACAATCGTTCGGCTAATTACATTCGATTCGCGTATAAATCTGTTGATAAATTTATTTTTCTATCACTATAGTGAGTATACTCACATATTTTATATCCGTTTATGTTTTTAATTTTTTTTTCATCTTCGATTTATCATTGTAAATAGAATAATTAATACCACCAACACCACCACCACCACCATCGCATCCGCGTGATTGACGGGTGAAATAATGATATAATATTTAATACGTTGCAGGTAGTGAACACGCCGAAAGCGTTAGTTACGAATACTCGAGAAGTGAGTCCCGAGAAAGTCATCGAACAACAACAACTAGTCGATTGCTCGATCGAACGGAATAAATAGGGTAATCGCCACCGCGTTGTTATAATATATTATAACCAATATTATAATATGTTATTGATATACCAGTAGCGAATCTGTAGGTTGTTCAAGGGGGTAGCTAATTTTACAAAATTATTTATACGATGTATTTTTTTAGTAATATATTATATTTATGAGGGATTTTTAATATGTGAAATTCTATTGCCGACAAATACTTATGTCGATATAATTCGTTTTATTTTATTTCGTTTCGGTTTATTCGTTGTATACATGTGTCTCTTTTACGTATTATAATATGCCGCGTACAAACGATACTACGCAGTGTAACGCGCCAATTAGTTTAGGTTCATATATATACATGAGCGTAGTAGGCATACGTGTATATATTGATATATTATATATTATTGTTATATGCATGATATGCAATTCAATATTATATAGGTTATTTTTGCTATTGAGGAATAAAAATAGTAGCGAGTATGATGATAATTCCATCACGGTGGTACGCGGAATATCGCCCACGCATATTATAATAATATATCAAACATATTGTGTCCAATCCCTACATAACACTGCTGCGGCAGCGGTCTGCGGTATACAGCGCGTCGATGACGGAGACCACTCGACGATTAATCAAACGATTGCCCTTTCGACGACCCTTTATCTCTTTCTTTTTTTCCCCATTTTTTTTGTTCTTTGGGCGCGTTAAACGATTTCACACGGGCTAAGTTTTCTGAATAAGACACCTATAAAAGTAAATTATAAACAGGATACACACCAAATCCGAAGATAATCGAACAAAAATGTGGGTAGACTGCCCGAAGTGACATTGTAATACAATACACATATATACCTATTTATATCATGTAAAATGCGGTGTGCAAAACCTCCAAAATTATTGTGCCTTTTAAACGCTTTATTTGATACCTGATTTCAATTCCTTTTTTTTTTCTTTTAATATAAAATGTCTATAACCACAGTTTATGACAGGATTAATATATATTATTATATGTGCATTGGCGTATTATAAATGTAAAATGTCAAGTATGATTTACTCAAGTTTCATTCACAACTATTTCTTGAAAAAATTACCCGTAAGTACATGTATAGTACATGATATAGGTACGTTGAAGTAAATACTAATTTTTCAGTTTATACAAGCATATGCTACTTAATACAAAGTTTTCGATACAATCAATAACAAGCACAGTGCTAAGTAATCAAAGAGTATTTTGGTAATTAAAGTAATTAAATGTAGGTAATATAAGATATATTTTATTGTTTTCAATTACAATAATATATTAATATGTATGTCAACTCAAAAATTAAACTTATTTGTTATCTTCTTTATCTTAAAGCAAACTTAAGAAATAATAAGCATTATTATACACAACAGTGCATCTACTTTCAAGACTGCAATTAAAATTTATGTTTTTGCATTTTTAAAATGTTTAACAATAAAATAGCTGCAGGTAGAGGTAGATATAGGTAGCTACAAAAGTTACAATGATATAATATTTAATATATATTTATATTTGTTTTAAATATTAAAGTATTTAACCTACTTGTTTTATCATGTATTTACGGATAATGGTTTGGAACCAAGTAATGTTATACATATTTAAATATTTTGTTAAAAATATAATAGTGAATAAAATTAGTATCTATAGTATAATTTGTTCAAATGTTTATATTTAAAATTATTAATAAATTGTTAAAAATATTTATGATTGACAAGTATTGGATTAAAAATTAAAATTATACCTCCTCTAATTAAATTAAGTGATAGTATTAATATATAGGTACCTATATATTTGTTATATAATTATTTTGTATTTAGTATTTACAGGAAGCGACGGTTTGAAATTTAAATCTCCATGAAATTCATTACAATCACTTTTGAATTTTTATATAACTAGAAATAATATTTTTTTATATCATATAGGTATCACATTTATTTTAAAATAATATTCTAATACATGGAATAGAACAATGGTAATATTTTATGGAGTAAACCAATGACTTATTATCATGCTTGATGCTCACTTAAATTTTTATTTTAATAATGTCATATTTTGATTCTTGGAACTTTTTAGGATGTTTAAACTGTTAAAGACATTTTTTTTTTCAAATAGAATACTAATTAAATTATTTTTTGAAAATGCACAATTATCTGAACTAAAATGTGATACAGTAAATATTGAGTTATTTAACTTTTTGTAGTAGGCGGTATATATATTTATTTATAAACAATTTAACGGAATTAGATCCTTTATAACATAATAATTAAATGTGAACATTTAATTAAATAGTTTAAATAATTACAGATAATGTTTCAACAATAGGAAAAAAGAAATAAAATAGTTTAATTTCCGTATTCTCTATCAATTGTTACTTTTGTAAGCTCTAATGTACCCCAGAGCTTTTATTGTTTTATTATTTGTACGTTAATGATTTACCTTCTGTTTTTTAATTCCTTAGTCAATGTATGTTCGCCGATAATACAAAATTGTATCAAATTATTAAAAATCAAGGTGATGTTATTAACTCTTAAGCAAATATGAATAAATTCAGGTGTAGCCACAATTTTATTACCAGTTAATATTGAAAAACAATATTTTATAATTTTAAATTATAAAATTAATAATACTATTATCATTAACAAAATTGAATCTATTAGAGATTTGGTGTTTTCTTTGCTAATACTTTTTTTTTTTTTTAATAACACTAATATATAGTTATAAATAAAGCATTTAAAATGCTAGGTTTTATGTTAGGGAATTCTAGTGAACTTGTAAACGCTCATAAACTAAAAAATGCTATACTTTTTTCTTGTTAGGTCTAGTATAAAGTTTGGTTCACTTATCTGGAGATAAAATCCGACTACCAAAGGCCTTAACAATATTCAGAATAACTTCTTAAAATCTACTGCTTTTCGTTTAAACTTACCTATCTCTAATGACTTTTTTTAGTAGCAGATACAATTTTTATTCAGTTATGTAAAGTAAGACGTAAGTTAACCGATGCCGTCATATTCATTTATCATATTCTTGATACTAATATCGAATGTTCAAATGTATTAATTAAAACTGGTAATTGTACTCACAAATATGCTATTAGAAATTAAAATTTATTTTTCGTACCTTTTTATAAGTAAGAAATATGTACCGATTTGTTTTTGAATGTCCCGCGAAAGTTTTAGGATGAAAGCTCTACATAATATTATATTTTCAAACTAATATCTTATTATGTATTTATATATACGTTCGTATTAGTGATGGGCGATCTGAATCGATCTTTTGAATTGATCCCCGGGACCCGATCTTTTAAAAGATCGATTCATTTTAGATCGAATCGAATTGTCGATCCGATATTTTATGTGAAACGAATAAACATTTTTGTGAAAATTGAATCGCATCGTCGATCCGATCCGGTCTTTTATACTAAAGGGCAAAGGCACTAAACGACTAAACTACTAAAGTCTAAAACTAAACGATTGTCGATTGCCGATTTAAATGCCAGTGCCACCACAATGTTCCCGGCTCCTATAGCGCGAGCCTCGAGATTGGTAACATTAATTTATTGTAATAATTTTTATTTATCTTTTATTGTTTCTTTTTCAATGTTCATATACAATTATATATTATTATTAAGGACCTAGGTCCGTTAAATTGTTTATAAAATAAAGTAAAAAATTCAATAACCTAATGACATCAGATGTATGTACTTTTATTTACTAAAAACACTTTAAAAATTTAGATGTATCATTCTCTCCTGTGACAAATTGGACACTGTCCATTGAAGTGGTGAGTTCAAAAACACAATTGCACATAGGCACAAAACCCGTAAGACCTTTCCAGTGTATACGCGCTCCGAAATCAAGAGCCAAGAGGGACTAGGTAAGGGGTACTCGCATTGACATTAATGAGTATGGACTATGGAAACCTAAACTAACCTTTATATATTAATTGTTATTTGTTATGACCTCGGGCGTGACAAGGGAGAACTAGAATATCACGCGACATTTAGTGATTAAAAATTTCCGATGTTTTTAGATCGATCTTTTGTGAAACGATTCATTTAGAGATCGATCTTTTTTCCCGATCTAGATCGATTCAAAAGATCGATTCACTTTCGAGAATCGCCCATCACTAGTTCGTATTATTATATTCAGCACCTATTGATTTAAATTAAGTATTGTGTATTTTATATTTGGTTATTCTGATTACTATTTTATATCATACATCGTGTTAAAGAGCTTGTCTCGTAAAATGAATAAAAAATAAAATAAAATAAAAAAAATCAAACAAATCGTCATGTCTATCTCATAAAAATTAAAAATATTATTCTTTGTATAGTTATAGCTTTAATAGTAGGATCAATAATTATCCCATTATCAAACTTAAGGTGTAACTGCAGTGTACCTATTGTCGTGGATTTTTAACGACATTTTGATTTTTAAGAAAATTATAATATCTTACATACCTACCCATAACTTAAAAACTAAGATATCGTAAAGAAAAACACTTGGATACAGAGGTCCGAAAATGGATGGCCCGCGGACCAAATCCAGTGGAAGGGAAATAACTAGACCGCCAAACAATTTTTTTTTAATGTTGCAGGTTTACCGCACATAATATATGTATTTAATTTATTTCTATCACGTATTTGGAGATTAAACGACGGTGTTCATCGAATATCGCTGTTTACATAATAATAGTCACGATAAAATAACAATTATTAACAAATATTGAAATTTTTTCTGGCCCTCGAAAGTCGTTTTTAAAATTATATCCGGACCGTCAAAGGATTTAATTGCCGACCTCTGAAATACATATAGTTAACGAACTTACCATCAGGTTTGATTATAAGTCATTTCACTGTATAATGTTAAGACTTATTACACAAAATCGGGACTGCTCAACATAAATCTGCTGTGTTATGTGTAGGTTATGCATGTTATACCTGTACGTTTACAAGACATGGGCGCGGGTGTGGCGTCCTATCTCAATAGAGTAATAACTACTACTAGAATAGATCACTGCAGCCACGATGTCAGTGTGATTTAATACATAATAATGAAAATCTCGATGGAATCTCAGTTGACAAGTGTATAAGTGATTTATTCGTCACGGAGTCCATTGTATATAATTTGTAAGCAACGCAAGCGATACAACAACGCAGACGCGCGTTCTCGTGAGGCGATACTGCTATATAATTAATAAAACACGCGTATCTGCTGCATATTCAGTATTGACGATTTACCACGTCACAAAAAATTTACGATTATTCGTTACGATTCCGTGCGCGTATATATATTACAACTAATGTATATGATACCAATACAATATCATATTATCATAATACAAAAAAAAAAAAAAAATGTACCTAATAGCGTACACTCCGTTAATTTCCGATACGCGCACATCACTTGCCGTATCCAATACATATCATCAGTATATCACATAATGATGTTATGTAGTAGTATCTAGTATTATGACGCGTACGGCGTACCCATATAATAATAATAATATTACGAACTCGCGTTATTATTATGATTTATTTTTATATTTTTCGCTCTCTCGGATTTATAACACGGCGGTAAAAATAACGTTACAATATACAAATCGTACATAATATAATAATAATAATATTATCATACATATTATACTATTAAAATCGTCGTGCAACGCGCGCACGGCGTACCCACACCACACATTTATCATATTATTGTTACGCAGACGGAACCGGTTTAAAATCGGTGGATATCGCGTGCGCGCATAAATAATATAATATATATTATTATATATTTTAATATGTTTATTACAATGTATTGCTATAGTCGTATGACCCGACTACGTGAAAATATTAACAAATACGACGCTGTGCGTAAGTGCGTATCGAAGCTTTTGTGTAACTCATCTGCAGTTCACGGTCAAATCGGCATCAGTATATACTCCAAGATGGACTATCTGCCACAGCGTTCGAGAATATTTTCAAAGGTAGTCCAAACTGTACATATAATTATCTAAATTTGCCTGATGTCTGTAAGAACGGGCGATTGTAACTCTCCCGGGTCTACTCCAGTACTATACCCGACGGAAATATGTAAACTTTCCCGGGTCTTCAGTACTACTTATTTAATTTAATAAAACTCATAAAATAAATCTTATATAAATTTAAGTTTCATTTAAAAATAGTCAATCATTTAATAATAATAATAATATAAATTAATGCCTTTAGCTGCTATGAGCTACAATATTATAGTCAAAATACAATAAAAAAATAAAAATTCATAAAAAAACCTTAGATACAAAATAAATACAAAATATATAATAAAATAAAAATGTATAAATTAAATTTTTTTTTTTTTTGATATTAGAAATACACATATAAGACTTATATGGTATCTATTTCTATAATCTAATATTTTTTGAGATATAGTTTTTCCCTTATTTTTTGTATTACGGTTTTTACTTGTTTTGTTTAATTTATTGCAACTTTGAATTTCAGTGTATATTTCAGTTTGAAAATGTTGACCCGGGAGAGTTTACCACCGCCCGTAAGAACAATCTTAGAAATTTTTATCAAAATCAGTGAATTATTTATTTTTTATTCTATAAAAGGCACAGACATTATTTGAACAATGCCTTTTGATATACATATATTTGAATAACAAACAATAAATTATATATTATGTAATTAAAATTCCATAGCAATACATTGCGGGTCTTTATTGACATTTATTTTTAAATTTTATTTTAGTGACTAATATAAAATCTTTACATAAACAAAAAAATATTCGATTTTCGTGACTTGAAATGTGTGTTTCATCCTACATCAATAAATTGGGGTAGAGAAATTAAATAAATAACACTCGAGCCTCAAGAAATAAGACGTGTTCAAAATTTGGCACCGGTTCGTTATTTTTCAAATCTATAAGCTCCATAAAAACGTACTATAATAATTTTTGTTAAACGCATTATTATGTGTTATTACTAGCTGATCCTGTACAGCGTTGCACGTGAAAAATTATATGACCGTAGTCCACGGTTTTACCGCTTTTTAAACTCCCTTGTACCAAATTTCGGAAACCGAGAAAATGAGTGAGATAGCATACTCACAAACACACATGTACACAAATCGCTTTTTATTTATACATGTATATATACTCGCATTATATATATAGGTAGTTATGTAGATTATAATATGTATGTTGAATGGATAGATGATTTTGTGCACCGTCAACAGCAGTGCCGGCACTCTGTAATAACTGTACGTACCATTGACCAGGTAACCGATTCGACCGTGAAGCTCTAAATTATTGGATATCAAGTGATAAAAACGTCATCGCGCCGACGACAATGGAGAGCCGATTGATTTAAAAACGGAGGCTTGGGGATGCACGCGGCCCGCGTTTCACCCCCATAATAACAATAATAATATAACCATAGTACCTATACCTAATAATAATAATAAATATAATAGTATACAAACGTCCCGATTTCAGCGTAGGCGGCGAATCAAAGCGAATCGAAAAAGTGGTGACGGCGATGGGGGCGCGAGCGGCGCTTACCACCGAGCCGTTTCCCCGTATAACGATTTTAAAAACATATACATATACAATTCGTTTCCTTAACGTTTTTATATTCGCTTTAACGAACACCTTTCCCACGTAAACGTATGTATTGCGTACTCGTGTTTAGATATATAATACGCTTTCTTTATACGACAAGATGCGTTTTTGTCGCAGCAGCACCCGACGCCGACGTCCGAGGGTTGTCACGTATATGCACATATATAATAATACCCTCACGGAACACGTTATTACAATAAATACATAGGTATACACCATTATCGGGCATGCCGTGGGTGGCGGCGGGTGCCGGGTGTGTGATGGGGATGATGGTTTAATTTAATAAATCTTCGACTTACGGTGGGGGGGGGGGGGTAGGGGTGTGGACGGAGGATTAGGACGGTCGCGTGCTGCACCCCTCGTGCTTTTATATCATATCGTAATGCCGAAGTTATTATTATTATATACACCGATGCGTGTCGCAATAAAGTGTGTATAGAACACTGTAGTGCTGTACATACCTGTACAACGCCGTAATATGCCTGTATGTACGGAGGATCGACAATATTATAATGTAACGCGCGCGTCGTCGATCCTATGGCGATGTGTATTACAATATATAATATATCGTATCATATATTATTATATTATACACGAGATTTCCATTGATCCCGCCGTCATCATCGGCTCGATTGTGACCGTATATATATATACAAGGCGGCTACTATTTATTTCGGGAAAGAGAAAGAATTAACGCCGCGGTGAAAGACGAAAAAAAAAAATTACCAAAGGTGGGAAAATATATATAATATTATATATAGTAATAGCTATAATAATAATAATAATAATAATATAATAATAATATAATAATAATGCCGGGCAGCAATCACGGACACCTGCGCGCCTCGAGTCCGTACACGTATATATATATACATAAATACGTTTACACACACACACACACACACTATACGTGTATAATATCATGATATTGGGTGGCGCTGAATGCGTGTGGTCCGGCCGGCGGCGACCGGCGACCGACACTCTTGTCTCTATAAAATGTAATAATAATAATAATAATATCATATACGCACCGCCGCCGCCGCCGTTTCCCCTCTGGGCGCACGCGCGTAATCTACACCCACACTTTGTTATTACGACGAGTCTTCGAGAACGAAGCCGTCGCGCGTGCTTTCGCGAGGCCGAGTCGCATAAGGTTTAATCGTTTTTCGCGACAATAATTCGTTTTTGAAAGGAAAATATTGAACGATGAGGAGGGGTGACGGGACGTGCGTTGCGTTCGGGGTTCGAGGGAAAATTCCTTCCGGTAACCCTAATAAAATTCACCAATCGTCTTGACACTTATTCGTCTAAAATTTCTCTCCCCTCTTTGCGTTCAAAGTCACAATCGTTTAATGGCGGTGCATTCGTCGCAGTAGGTGTAGGTGCCTTGCGTACTACACGAAGATGGAAAAGTCGTGGCAACACCACTTCGCTAGTATATAGTCTAAACTGTATTATGATAATGTATTGCAAACAGACAATATATTGATATTATATAGACATTGTATTATCGCATAATAACTACCAAATGTCGTATCTATAATTTATTATTTCGTTTCAACGAAAAACTACAGTATGCGATAGTGCACATTTTCCAAATAATCTCATTTTTTTGTTATTCGGTCAGTCGGATAGTTTTGTGATAATCGATATCTTTTTTTTAGATTTTTTGTCGATAACTCAAAAAAAAATAACAATATTACGATTTCCGAGTACGACTATGAATAGTCTATTGTTGTCTATAACCATGGTAATATGTTTAATAGCTCATCTATAATTATAGGTAATGTATTATAAATTAAAACAGTTTAATTTTAAAGACATACCTACCTATAATAACATTGAAGACATCAATAATGAAAAGTTTCAAAAACAATAAGTGGCTTATATCGGTACATACAATATTTAGGCATGTATTTAAAAAAGTATTTGTCTACCTATACACAATATGATGTACTGTCAAAACCGTATATACCTGTTGGTTGTTATTTAAGTGTTTTTTTAAATTGTAAAAGGTTAGAAATGTAACGCCTACATAATGAATACTAAAATTAAAGAATTTAGAATTGTCCAAATATTAGAAACGTGGGTGGCGTAATGCCGCACAGATTTCGAGAAAAATTATAGCCCTCCCCAGACTATACTTGTACAATAATAGATACCTGTATATTATATGTATATTATAAAATATATTATCCGTTCAAACGTTGTACCATCACGTTTTTCATTTATTAATAAATTATGATTTACAATTTATTACGGTTCGATTGATTTATTGCACTATAACCAAGATCATAGTATACCTATATTAAGGTACACGAGCCATATATTATCATATTATACGAACAAGTGTCAATAAGACAATATTATTTTATCAACCGTATGCACATCACAAAAGATCTTTTGCTTTGCCGCTCTGTCTAAAGGCCATTAAAGGATGTACCTGCAATTGTCCTACATGAATATAAAGACATATTTTTGTATACGACATTATTCGAATCCTTGGAACGGGATACCGAAAGTTTCAGGCGGTGTAGATCAAAAAATGTGATTTTTCATAATATACCCGCAGTATGTAGTTACAATTTACAACTCAAATATAATAATATTATACAAATGTATACATAGGTGAACCCGTGAAACTGTGGAAAAAATAATTCGGTTACCAAAAATATATTACATTCCCAATGTTAAAAGAAAGTAAGTTGTAAGAATTGTTAAATATCAGAACCTTTAATTAAAAAATCCAACTTTTATTTATGTCATAACGTATGAGTTTTCAAACAAAATGTTTATTTACTTTAAAATAATATTATCATGTTATATGTTTATAGACATTCGACAAAATTAAGTATTACGAAGACGTTTCACCTGTGGGTGTGTATAGTTCTATAGTTCTATTACTTTATCTAACCTTACAAGTGCGTAAGTTCACTCAAATAATATTTAAATTAAGCTAAACCAGAATTTATGAATGTAATTATTTAGTGATACGCACTTCTAAGACGGAGTCAATATTATTATTTTGTATACCATTATGCATTTATTTTTCAAAATTCTCGAAGAGATCATACATTTATATCACACAGAGTTGCTAGGTCGTAAATATGGTACGAAACGAGTTATAAAGTAATTTTTATTAACACCTGACATACAATGTAGGAATACAAGATGATAACAGGTATAATATGTTGATATTTTGACAATACAGCGGGACGAAATAAATAGCGTTTATTTTATATTTTGTACTAAATTATAGGAAAACGGAAAATTTATTTTTGAAGTTTAAATAAAACATTTTGTAAGGTAATATTAATATAGAAACTGAGAATAAAGTAATTAAGTTTTAGCAAAATATAATTTTAAAGGATAGTGAAAAATCAATGAAATCTTAATGAATTTTACTTAAAAATTGCCTGGAAAAAATGTAAGACAAATAATATTTATATTTGTGTAATATGAAACATACTCGATAAGTACTTAAGTAACCTGCTATATTTCCTTTTATCAAAATATATAATATTATGTTTTAACTATACATAAAAAAAATATATTTTTTTAAATTTTGATGGCTCTTGAATTTTCGATCTGAATTTTCTTAACGAGTTTAAAAATATGAGCAACATTCACCTACCAACCACAAATATTATTTTAATTATTATTATAGCTGTATTAAATGCGTATTTTCATAACATTTATTTATTTTTATTATCGTATTTAACAAATACAATTATTTTATATTAAGTAAAATGTCAAAGTTATTAACAGGCTCATTATAGTTTTCTGGGTTTGTAGTCTGTGTATTAATATTAAACACTAATTTTGGGATCACTTTTTATTAATATATACTTTATAACTAGGTATATATTCATTTACGAAAATAAGTTTTTATTGCTAATTTTATTTTATTATGGATATTACATTATATTATTATACATAGATGATATTGTTTTACAAGAAAACACAGTGATTAAATTTAATGTCTTACAAAGTAATAATTTATAAAACTGCGTAGTCATTTTTTCAATATTGTCATATGAATATAGATTTAAATGACATTTATTATACATTTTTATTTTTAAAAGAGAAAATGTATATATATGTAAGTAAAAAAGTAATTTGTTATGGGTATATAATATATGAATATCTATATTATATTGCAGTGTTAAGTTACGTTTAATCCAATAATTTTGTGGCGTAGGTATATCTAAAGAACCATGTTAATTGTTTAATTTCATTAATTTAATTCACGTAATCATGTAGGTACTTACATCATGTAGGTTATTTATACTATAGTTATAAATTGTATTTATTTTTTTTATTTAATGTAAACATTTAATTTATAAAATTTAATCAAATGCATTCAAATTTAATTAGAAAAAATATTATTTATGGTTTTTTTTGTTTATAATTACATCACTTGTAAATCACAGGCTACAATGATTAAATCATTTAAAACAGCAATTTTTCTATTCGTGTTTAATTATTTTATTTATCATATTACAAATACAATTTTCTTAGATTGATTTAATAACAACTATTACCAACTTAAGTATTATACCTACCTATACCATGACATTGCGCTGCGAAATTATTAAAGTCCACTCGAATGGGTATTATTTATTTCGTTCTTAATTATTAAACTTTTGCGATTATATAATTATTGTGTTTCGATGTTTCAAGGTAAACCTTAATGATAATATAATAAGAACAATTCAAAAAATACCTTTTTTATACTATTTATGTCTCTGCGCGTACAGAAAAAAAAAACTATAAAACTATCCCATGCCATACGTAACATCGGAATGTTCTAAACAGTGGTTAAAAAGTAAAAACAATAAACAAGTTTTTCATCATGAATTTTTTTTGTTTTGTTTTTTTAATTTTATTATTCCCGTTCAACTATTAAACACAAATTACCCAACTCGCCGCAGCAACCATGCCGTTCTACGAACAACGCGTATTTATATAATTTTGTAGTTTTTACTTCAGGTTTTCACACCAGCTGCATAATTCATCAACTATGTTATACTACTGTAAAGTATAATATATATAAATAACATATATAAATTATATAGGTATAGTAAGATATTATGAGATACAAAACATCACGTCTACACGCTACAATATATTATAGGATAATATTATGATGGGTAGAAATCATGAACGAGGAGAAGGACGCGCGTTGTATACATATTATACGTCCGTTGGATCTTCGTCCTTGGATATCAATTTCGTTTCTCGTCTATTCGTCAATGGTATATACCGTAGAGTATCAGTATATTATAAAAATGCACGTATTCAGTGTACCTACGCGAACCGTGGTGATTTGTATCTATTGTTAATATCCGAGGTCGCTTCGGTAGACAAATAAATAAACAAATAATAATAATAAAAAAATCACCTAGAAATCTACAGGTTATTCGGTTCATTAGCATAATATTTTCGTGTACTTTTCCCACGAAAAACTCCATAAATCTCCCTCCAGAATATACAATATACATTCGTTGTCTTCTGGTGTTTCAGGACCCATCATCGATGATATACATACATACATATATATATATTATGTAAGTATAATATGTGAGTATACAAGTCGGAGGTCTTTGTAAAACGGTAGGTATACAAATACTTCACAAATACCTTACGATCGCTTAAAATTTTCGTCTTATCGCTCGATATAAGATCGACAAGATGATATAGATAAAACATTTTTTTTTCTAATAAATTATAAAAATATACTTATACTATAAATTATATCTTATAAGTATTACTACATTCTAGCCATCTGTAAAGTTGGCCCTGATATAAATTGAAAACATAAAATATGAATATGATAGTATTACTAATAATAATAAATTACTGATTAAAATAATTATTAGTTCAAAATTATTAGGTATTATCATAAGCGTAATTTGAGCTTTAATTCTGGAGAGAGGCTAATTTTTTAAATAAGTTAGAGACAAGTAAACGGACCTCAAAATTAATTTCAATATTCTAAAATCAGTTTAAAAAACTGGGGAGGGGGGTTATGGATTAAATTGTGGGCTAAGCCCCCCCCCTCTATAGCTTCCTCCACAATTATGTCTATGGCGTATTATATCGGTTTATATATTCATGTTTCATATTTCAATTATAGGTTCATGCGTCCATTTATTTGCGTGGATATAAATGAATAATTTGCAATATGATGATCACATAATAATATGTAGGTTTAACTTCATCACGCGTGGATGAAACACTGCCAACGGCATGAATTGGATTGTATATTTTTTTTAACTCTTAAGTTAAAATATTATTCTCAAACCGTAGTATAGTGAAAATAAGTAAATTCTTTGGCGTTATATAACGTGTACATTGTTCAAAACTATAGATATTTTATCTATGGGCATTATACCTATATCCTCTTACATATAGTAATGACATTAATAACTGTTTCAATAGGTATAATGCACATAAGTAGATGATAACTAAATATTTAAAAAGTAATGTCAACACTAAAACAAAAAATCGTTTTCCATTTTAACCTACACTATGTCTATATAGGTAATATGATCTTTATTTAAATACATACCTGACCGCCTCGTGCCTGTATACATCATTTGAAAAGTCAGTATATTATTCGTTATATAATATATACATATAGTACAACTATTATACACTAATAAGTTTTAAACAAAATTATGTTTATCTTATAAATGTATTTTTAAATTTAATAATTTAAAAAAAAACAGATTCTCAAATTTATTTTAATCAAGGAAAATCAATCATTATTTATTATAGTTAAAATATATATCCTCGAGACATAAATTAAGAAAATAAAAATGAGTTCTTTTAAGTCAAATTAAGTAGATTATAGTTACCTACACGCGTATACATTATACTACAGCATTAATATGTTAATACTTATATTGTGTTGATCGTAACTTTTTGGAGAGGGAAATTAATTTCCTGTAGTTATTGTACAACACAACTAAAGGTAATCGTTTAACAATTTTTAAAATTCATTTCATCAAGAACTTTATGAAAATAATATATAAATGGTTAAATTTAAGTTGATCAAATTTGTATACAACATTCATATACTGTAAAATGTTATTAGTCATATTTTATATGTTTATTTATAATATTATGTTATCTATATTCGTATAATTATTTATCGTATTATAATGTTGTTTCTTGAATTTTTATAATTTAGGTCAGATTAATTCTATATAATTATTTGATAATATAATACATTTTTAATATAATTTCTTTAAAAGTATATAATGATGTGAAGTTTATTTTTTATATTTTTTTCTAATTTTCATTATATAATATACTATTTCATTAATTTAAAAATAAAATTATAACATAATATTTATATTATATCTAGATTCCAATATAATTGGAAAATATAGGATTACGGGTTCGTTAATTGATCGTTAATTTTATAATATATAATATTATAATATGATAAAGATGACTACATTTTAATACGTTTTTTTATTTTGATGACCAATTGAATAGTGTCATAATTGTATGTATTATTACTTAGGTATTAGGTGTATATATGGTTTGGTAATAATTGACGCAGATCAGGCAAGCAAGGTAAAAAAAATATTGTACTGCCGTATTAATTATTTATGAATGTGTACACATTATGTAGTTATAGTGTATCTACCGGTTACTCGTAATTAATTTGGTTTAACAATAAGGTGCAAAACAAATAGGGGTAATTATAATAAATTATTATAATATTGCTGCAAACTTACAGGCCAACCATATTATGTACCTACTGCTTACAATGTGTGTACTGTGTACGTGTAGGGCGTATAGTTGTTAATAAGCCTTGCGTGTACGCAATGTAAATAAGTAAAATCGCGCTCGATTATTGTTGTTATCATTATTATTAGTAGTAAATGAACAAGATGACACGTTATCTAATATAACAGGGGGGTTTGTTTGTAAAAATAAACAAAACTAAAATGTTTATAAATTAGATGACGTATAATAAGTGTATATAGACAATACAAGAATATAATAAATTGTTGTTATGATATTATTACATGTGTATCTGTATGACAGTCAGACAAAAAATTAAAACCGATAACATAATGTATACCTAACATTGTAGTTCGCAAGTCTCTAATAATGACGATAATTAATTAATTGGTACCTACGGATCAATTTGTCGATAATACTGGATATTCTACAGGCTATATACTTATAAGTTATTTATTTTCTGTTGAATAATATAATAATATGAAGTAATAACAGGTCATTATTATAAATTATAACATACAATATTCTGAGTATCAACGTTGAATATTAGCTTAACAGTTCAGATTTTTTTATCGCGGATCCCGGTGCAGTTATTAATTTATATTACACATTGTGTAATGGCCCATTTTTAGATGTACCTAATAATAATACGTCCTGCACTCGAGCATGCTAATTAATTTGTGTAATGATTTCTGTGTTCTTATGTACATATGTCTCAAGACGTTTAAGTATTGTATAATATGCGTATATTGCGACGTGTTATATGTAGTAGCATAGAATTACTTGAGTAGTGCACAATAATTTATAAATAAATACCAATAGTGTTTAAAATAACGTTTAAACACTTAATATATTTTAAATATATCATATTATCAATAATAGATACCTACATATTCTTATTGTCTGTATTATAACATTCAAGACGTACCTACACGATACGATATATGATTCATGCTAGTCAAATACAGGTATATGTATATTCGTATACTTATATGTCTTGTAGTTTATACATAATATGTGTATAAGATTTGAACTTGGTTTCGTCGTTCTAAGAAATCGAATGACGATAATGATAGTTTAAGTATGTATCGTTGGGTGTTGGTGTTACTTTTTAACACTTTTGGTTATACTATAAAAAGTCAACATTCTCGAACACGCGAGCGTTGTGTTAATCATCACGCAACGATGTCCGACAAAAATAAAACTACATATAGGTACACTACACATATTATAATACATAGTATACTATTATGCCTAAATAATTTATATTTATTAATTATGTACGAAATTCGTTTGATAATAAGCAACAATATTATAACTTCTGAATACAACTAGAGAACACTAATAAATAATGCTTTTTTTTAATTCGATAATTATGGTAAAAATAAAAATTGCGGTTCGCTTTTGTTCATACTACCTATATACACATATAATGAAATAATATAATACATCAAATAATTGTTGGGTATATGTAAAAATTATAATTATATATATATATATAGTAATAACGACTTGTGTTAATTTCCCACCAATTATAATACAAAAGATAATCGTAAAGTTTTAGCATTGGATTTGTATTGGAAAGCGGGCCGATTCAAACATTTGAAACCGATCGTAAAATTTTATGAACTCTATAATATATATATAATACGCTAGAGGTAAAAACCAGTGGGATAGAGAAAAACGTCGTCATTATTACTGGACGTGCGAGGAAATAATATAATATATTATTTAGGTAATATAGATAAATATCGTAATAGTTGGGCGTAACGAAACGACGAAACGTTTAAAAGACTAACGAACAATATAAAATAATATTATATCCAATTGTGTATTTCAATTATTTATATGTATAAATTTCACTATACACAAATATTATATCTACAGTGTATATATCTATAATATCTATATACATATGTAGAATCACTATGGAATCAATTCACCGCGCCGTGGGCGAGTGCATATATATATATTAAATGCAGACACGCTGCAGTGGTACATATGTATTTTTATATTTATTGATGTTGTAATTATAACGGACGAGTGTTCGGTACTCATGTATTATATTATTGTATTCGACTGGTATACCTATTTCTACCAATATATATATATATATATATATAAGCCTCGTGAACTCGCGTGTATTTTTTCAATGGCGTCGGCGGTGTCCGTCACAAGCATATGTGTCTTTTACATTATGTATATATAGGCTTTAGCTGATACTACAGTCGAATAATATATTAATACATTTAAGAGGGTATAAAAAATGCACCAAAACGAAACGGTTTGAAACCTGCGATTTTTATTTTCCACGGTGGCCATCGCATATAATAGGATGATACCTATCTCTGTATATGTATATGTACACCGCCTTACAACATATATACGTAGTATAATTAATATATACCTATATATGCACCTGAATAGCTATATAATATATATATATATATGTATTCCATCTAAATTTATATGTGTATATACGGGCAGACAAGTACCAAAGTGCGTTCGCAGCCGTCGCACATATAATGTCGCGTGACGTGTGTGTGTGCGTTTCGGCTCGTAAAAAACCATCTTACGCGACCAAGACGACGACGGCGATATCATTACGACCGTGCCGAGTACGCGTGACGCGGTCCGTGCGAAAAGCTATTATTGAAGAATTAACCGACGGCGGCCGCGGTGTATCTCCGTCGCGAATACACGCGATGCTGTACGACACCGTCACGAATTACCGCAGCGGAGATGCGATAATGTATTATGCGTATTATGTATGTATGTATGCGCGTCTGATGTTTTTTGGACTCGCGCGTCGCGGTAGGTATATTATAAATACATAATATTATAGATTTATCCTCGCTCGACGACCGTCTATTTCGACCGATATTAGTTTTCTCTTTTTCACTGCAGCGCAGAACATGGTCATATTATTATAATGCTTATAACTCGTGTAACGCGCGTCTTAAAAACATCACAAATACATTATTGATATATTCACAGTAAATAAATTCGAATTTTCGGTGGTTTTCCGTAATGGTTCTCAAGTATATATATCTACGGTATATAAGGTGCCAATACGGCAGTGAAAAAATGATCGAAACTATTAAGCTGCTGCTCAGACGTACGACATGTTGCGACACCTCAATATAATATTTTAATAATACATGGGCGAAACGGTATGTGCAGAGCTCCACAAAAACTCACGAGACTTATTGAGTTTTAAATATTGAAATCGGTCGCGTTTTTTTTTTAGGTTCAGAAAACGGTCTAATAATCGTCCTATTGCGTCGTCTATATAATATGTGGGAATATGTACTACATTCTATGTATTATATACACGTATCGTTGAACTCGTGTTGCGTTTACGTATATTCTAAGCTTATTATAATTAAGTTATAATTTATTGCTTCGTCAATGGGCATGATTTTGACTTAAATATATTTATATATATATATAATATGTGTGATTTTGAGTAATTTATATACAAACTTAGCATTGCCAAAGTTTAAGGTCTAATAACTATATGTATATGTATAATAGTCGTGCAGCGTTTGTAGTGTAAAACACTCGCTGGACGTGCCAGAATACGTCTTATGTCTACACATAAATAGATACCTGTTACATATATTTCTACAATATTATAATATTAAGAGTCATAATAATGTAGGCGTTTTATTATATATATACGGACGTGCCTACAGGGTTAATGACTATATATATTAAAATTATATCAAAACTTTTTAATTTTCTTTTTTCCGTCGCGAATAAACAAAACTACTCCTAGACAGACAAATACACACACACACACACACACACACAATATGTTTATATATATATATATATATTATATTATATTATATATTAAATATATCTCATAACGAGGTGTACCTATATATAGTATATATATATATATATATATATTTTACAACGACCGCGACTGCAGTGGAAAGAGGCGTACCTGCAACGTGCTTGCGTGCGTGCGCGAAACGATCGACGTTCTCCCTTCCACGGTTGCCCAATAACCGCTCCGGCGGCCGCCAATAACCTGTGGTAACCGCCGCCGGACCGTTTTCGTCGCCGTCTCTCCTCCGCCCGGCACGTCGTTGCATCTCGGTCGCGCGCGCGCCGACGGTACCGCGACCGGCGGCCGGGTCGCGAGGCGGTGGGCGGCCGGCGGGCGGAGCCTGTCCGGCATCCTCCTCCTCCTCCTCGTCCTCCGCGCCCATCCTCCCGGACGGAGATGATTTTTTTCGTGGTCCACGAGGACGACGGTTTTCCTGCGACCCGAGATGTCGCGCATTCACGATCAGTCGTTCTGCTCGGCCGGACTGGGGTGCGTTCATCTGATTGTATCACCGCGTAGTGTTGTATAATTTAGTCGTGTGCACCAGTCGTTCGCAGACTCCCGGGAAAACTCGTTTCTCTGGGCCGCGCTCATCGCGTTTCGCGTTTATATTATTATTGTTATTTTGTTTTTTGTATATCACTCACATATATTATTCGTACTGCGGCCGATACCGTTTTTCGATTTTTCGTTTGGAATTTTTTTTTCCTTATTGTTTTTTTTTTTCGTTGTTGCGTCTCAGCAACTTCCGAGGGTTTCTGCACCGACACCCTCACGCGGTATTCGTGCCGTCACCGTTTGCCGGTCCCTATCGCTTCGTGCTGACGGGACATTTTTTCCACCCCATATCTGTGGTACCTAGACATGTGACATGAAGGCCACAATTATAATCAAAACAATTGTACTGATGACCCTCGTGGTCGACGAGATCTCTAGAGCTTGCGCTAAACACCGCGAAGGAAAATACAAAGGCACCCATTGGTGGTGAGTAAATTTGTTGTTATATATATCATTATTTACATATTATGCAATTTATAATAATTATTGTTCTAGATACGTATATTTGCGTTATTTATTTGTTTTTTCACGTTTATATACGAATCTTACTTTAATCATATCATTATCTATTTACTTAAGTGTGATCAAGCGTGGTCGGTCATATGTTATGTATTTTACTAATATTATACATTAAGTGTGCCTAATAGTTTCATAAAATTAGAAAATTAATTCGAATTTAAAATATGTTTGATGGAATTTTATTTATGTTTTTTTTTTATTATTTTTTAACTATATATTTAGCAATGATGTAATTACTATAATTTATAATATAATTTATAACTATATAAATATTTGAATTATAATATTGCACATAGCTCAATTTTAACCATCACAAAATCAAAATTATATTTTTTAAATCTAAATTTGTTTGATATATGTTATGTTTAAACATATACGTATCTCAAATCCCAATTCAAATAATTATATTGTGATAGGCATAAAATATAGTTGATAAGTTATTATTTTTTTTTTAACTCATGACTATAGTGATTAACATATTTTATTATAATATTATATATTGCTATAACATATAATTTAGTTAAACAACTTAAATATAATTATACAACAGTAAATACGTACATTTATAAAAATAAATAAATATATTAATTTAATATTTTAACAAGATTTTGAGAAAACTTTAATGATTTAAAACGTTTGTAATAGTTAATAGATTTTTGTTTTAATATATTATACGAACATTTATTTATTATTTTTGAAAGTAATAATACATTATTGCGTATCTTCTTTGAATATATATTTTAACGGAGTTATTACTAAGATTACTTACTTCCTTATTATATATATATATACATTTACTACTATTGTTTTATTGCGTTATGCGATTTTTCAATAATATAAAAATATTCTCAAAATTATATTGACCTATAACTATAAATAAGATCCATACGGTTATACAATGGTTTTTTTGTTTCAAAAATTGTTTAGTGTAAAGAACTAAAAATTTAAAAATAATATATTAAATCACTGTAAAAATACTTAATTCAATGCTCATTAAAAAAAAAAAATTAAACTTGTTTAATGTGCAAATCTGTAAATAAAATTAAAATAAATTTACTAACCTATAGCTAACCTACTCTAATCGATACACTTAGTATTAATTTAAATGTTATGCATGTATATAAGGATTATTGCATGCAACTATTTTGTGATTACTGATAAATGTTGTGAGTAATATTATCTGATGATAATTACTAATTATTTATAAAGAAAATATAATAATGGTTCATTTATTTATAATTTAAATCTTATAATTTTTAATCATTATCTTTAAGTAAATAAATGTGTAGTATCTATATAAAAAATTTAATCATATTAACTAATGAATCATCAAAAATTAAATGTAACTTATCTAATTCACGATAAAGTTAATCTGTAAATGTCACGAAATGTCAATAAATTAATACCCGATAACCGATAAATAGTTTTTATACAAATTGCAGCCAGCAGGATACAATATCGTATTTTAAATACTATAACAAAATTATTTTTTAAGTTTCTTTTAAATTATTATTAGTAATTAAATACATAATATTTTGTTTCAGAATATTTAAAGTATGATACCTATTAATAAGCTCTAAAATTTAAAAAAAAAATGCCTAATTTTTAAATAATATGTTAATAATTTGTTAACATAAGAATAATACCTTTTATTTGTTTCACATCTAAATTCAGGGAACAAAAAAAAAAAATAAAGAAAACAATATCTGGTAGGCGTTGTGTAAATGATATAAAAGAAAAACGAAAGAGGTAAAAAAAATCTAATAAGAATGAAAAGAAGACAAACCTTTTTTATTCACATAACACAAACAGCAGAAGATCCGACATATTCTATACATTTCTATAGAAAATAATATTATTATAATACTCTTTTGAGAAATTTATACCGTTCGATTCATTCAAACAATTCTAGTATAATCTAATTGGGTACCTAATACAAGACTTATTATTTTATTATAGTGTGCGAGTCAACGGTTATGACATATAGGAACCGGAAGGAATGTCACCACGATCTCAGCGTGAATTATTTGATAATGTTACCTAGATATTTTTTTTCTTAAACGATTGTTTTTTATTATCTATCAGACATTAAAAGGGGTGGACAGGGTCAATTGAGAAGAACCCTAATAAGAGACACAGGGGACCCACCCAAAGTGGCCGTCTGTATGTCTAGATGGCTATCTGAGACTATTGTGAATAGTTGACAGACATGTATACACGCACGCGTTTCAATAGGCGGGCATCGTCGAACCCCCCTATTAATTTCAATTTGCACTGATCGTGGGGGGGATCGCTCCCAAAATGAGGGCAATACATTTATAAATACGTAGAGGCTTCTACGTTATCATTTTTTTTTAATCTTTCAAACCATTGTACTGATATATGAATGAAAAAATACAAAACGCATATTTCGATGAAACATTTTTCTGTCCCTTCAGTCCGAACAATATGCTTCGTTTTCCGGCATCTTTTTTTTTTATCTAAGGCAGATAATTAATGTTCTTAAAAATAAAAAAAAATAAAACAAATATCCGCTGAACAAATGATGATGTCATACACGCACACAAATGCGAGCGCGCTATACACACCATATTATATTATTTGAATAGCTATAAACGTTTAAAAAGTATAATAGTAGGTACTTATGATTTTTATTTTAGGTTTACTATATTAAACATATCTATTTCAAACTTGAGACGTACTTTTTTTATTCTTTCCTTTCGCTATTTTATAACAATATAATATATTGTATAAACACATTGTTATATATACATATAGACTATAATGGTCTGTGTCTACACACTTGAAAAATAATACGATCGAATGTCTCTATAAAAATAATTGTTTAACCATTAATATTACTTTATATTATACAATAAATATAAACAAATTAGGATGTACGTTACACTCATCACTGAGAATTATTTTTACTACGATTTAATTATGCATTTTATTCGTCTGGATTAAAATAGCGATATGCCGATATTGATGCACGTGACACAAGTAAGGATGATGATTTTATTATTTTTTTTTAACTCTCTCGATAGTTTAAGTCACTGAACAACAACAATAATAATAATAATGAGAATATGACAAGTACTCGAGTGATATTCTCTCACGATGACACTCGTAAGTCAGTCAAAATGGTTATAGGTTTTTTTTTCTCAGGTCCATCAATCTGTTCGGACGTGTTTCCGTCACACAAATATATATCAACGCCGCCCTCCGTAGACGTCTTCGATAATATATGACTGGTGCACTCCAAATTACGCGTCTTTGCCGCATCTAGTGCGCATGCATTATGTTATACTGTGGCCAACAGTATAACTATAAGTGGTAGTAATAGTAGGTAGTAGTCGTCATAATAATAACGATGATAATAATAATCATAAAGCTGAGGTAAAAATCATTTAGAACGCTAATTACCTACTGCGGTACACCTCTATACCACGGGACGAAAAATGTTGTTTGTTAATTAATTTCCGGTTTAGGATGTCAGGCTCAGGTGGTAGGTAGTAGAGCTATTACTATTTTTTCCCTTCAAATTTGTAACCAATAATAATAACACAACAATATATACAATACACGTGTAGATATACATTTGGTTCGTTTGGAAATATGCTCACGCGCTGCACTAATGACACTATCTATTATAGTGTACACTGCATGTGGTGGTGGCGGCGGCGGCGGCGGTAGAATACCATTTCGAGTGGTCTACTCGCGTGAAGTATAAAAATGCTCTTGTCTACGACGAAAATTCATTTTTGCCGTGTATAAAATACCGTAACGTCCACAGTATTATTTTCTTCTCTCAATGTTATGCATAAGTATAATATTATAATTATACGATATTTGACGACTTTTTATTTTTCACATATAACCTCCATTCATTATGGGTATAATACACCTATATTAATATATATAGTCGAATGATTATATATAACATAATAGTATAATATTATAATATTGTTGTTTAACTACTCGAACTCTCGCAGTAGTTAACGAAAGCCGTGCCGGGTTTTTATAAACAATTCGATCGCGTTGGCGGGAGAAAAAATTAACAGTGATATAGATATATACCTAATACATGGGATTTTACCAATATTGCGTTTAAACTCAACATACTACAGTATTTGAAACATAATAAAAGTAAATGACAGTTTTACAACGTACATAACATAACAGTATATTTAATAGTATCATTATTGTAAAGTATTGTATAGTGCGACGAACCGACTAAGTCGATAGACAATTTATGAAAATAAAAACTTGATTAATTCGTATGTGTAGGTATTCAAATGTATACTTGTTTTTGTTGAATATAATCGCATTTCATAAAATTCTCAATACTGATATTTGGTTCCTAATCACCTAAATTCTAAATACATCAAGAATATATTTTTTATTATTTTGAATACATAATATATTTAACTAGTCACTAAGTAATTAATTGATCAATAAATTATACAATTTTTATTTTAAATTATTTTAGTATTCATACAATATAGATTATAGAGTAATGTCGAATGTTTTGATAATTTAATATTAATAACACAATTATCATACATGAGGTAAGCGTAATATTATTGATTTATCTATCGTAAAATATATGGAATACAATTAATATACTGACCCTAAAGGCCTAAGATAAACAAATTTGGTTTTAAGCGTAACTGATCCATATAGAATACATATACAATATATGCTGCGATTTTGATAATCCGACGCATTTTCGATTGTGCGCTTTCAAATTAATGATCATAAATTACAAAATATGTGTATAAAATATTAGTTAACAAGTGGCGCTTAATTTTCGTAATTACATTTTTCAAATGCTTGGCATTTTTTCGAAAAGTTTCCTTAAAGCATTCAGCTCTTTTGGTAGCATGCGATGTCAAAGTCGCCGAGCCGGTGGGGGGGAGTACTCTTCTTAAAATAAAAAAAAAAAATAAATATTTAATCGAGTTAATTTCTCGAGTTATATTCCACAAGCAATAACACATTTAAACCTACAGGTATGCACACATATTTTCTTTTTACACTTTGATATCGCCTTATGTTTATTTTTTCCGATTCGTGAGCAATGTCGTCAACACTCGTGATTGCTCATAAAGCATTGTCGGCACCGCAACCGCATTACCGATATCTGTACACAGCACATATTATAATAATACGCTTAGGTGTATTATAATTTATAACATATATACTGTAAGTCTGCTGTAAATAGACAGCCGTGTAGTGGATTCGCCTCGTCTGCGTATTGCGTATATATTATTACATAACAATAATGGCCAATATATAGTTCGTCTCATTTGCAACCGTCACCGCTGCGATCGTCTTCTGCCCATTGTTATCGTCGTCGTCGTTGTCGTCGTCTCCGTCGTCCTCTCGTGATGTTACAACAGCTCCACGCGTCGACGTCCGACGACTTTAAACGGCGGCGGCGGCGGCGGCGACGGTGGCGGTGGCTGTGGTCCCGAGGCGAACTCGTCGCTGATCGAACACGACCGTCGTCGGCTGATTTGTCCGTTATCGGATCTATCGGATCGAAACCAACCGTACACATAGTCTTTTGTGCACCGCGCGCGCGTGGTACTACAATGAAGTCGTATCGCGTCGTGTCTTGTGCGCGCGTTCAAACTATGCGCCGCGTTAGTGAACCGTGTAAGTTACCTGTGTGTGTGCGCGAGTATGT
Organism: Rhopalosiphum maidis; assembly: GCF_003676215.2. Taxonomy (NCBI): domain Eukaryota; kingdom Metazoa; phylum Arthropoda; class Insecta; order Hemiptera; family Aphididae; genus Rhopalosiphum; species Rhopalosiphum maidis. The sequence goes on along the minus strand of NC_040879.1, from coordinate 64,498,864 downwards.
GTGTTTATACATATAAATATATATGAAGAAAATAAGAATCGGATGATTAACGACATTAGGAGACCTAAAATATAAAAATGTCGACCGGAATGAAGCCAGAACGCGAATATTCCCACGACAACCGATGATCAAGGGAGATAGGCTAGAGTTGAGCTAGTGATACTATAAATTACACTACTCACACATATAAACGCGAGTGCGCGCACGCGCATGTATTCTCCGTCTTTCTCTGTTTTTTTTTATTTTACCTCTCTCGTACTCACAAAAACAAAACAAATTTATAAGGTAAAAAAAACAAAACAAAACAAAAAGAAAGAAGGAAAGAGAAAATAAAACGAGTTATGAATATAATACACTTACTTACTGCGCCCGCTCGCCTTGTCTTGTATATACCTTTATACATTTCCCCCCCCCCGTTTATAGAAACAAGTAAATGTCTACCGGAACATTCCTCACTGATTTATCTTTTATCTTGCACGTCAACGGTTAACGTTTTACGATAATCACCTTTTAAAGTTACTAAATTACACGCGCACCGCTACAGTTGTCACGTCGACCGCGCGCGATGACGCGACTCAAAAACGCCGTGAATAATATTTCTTCGCCGATGAGGTTTTTATCCGTCTTGCGTGCGCGTATACCACGAGCTTTGTATTACCGGTATTATATCTGAACGGGCGAACGGGTGTAGACGAGGAGTAGGTACCTACGTATTATGACGACGTGCGATTCGTGTACGAAATTAGATGTATATAATAATAATAATGATAATAATAATAATAATAATAATAATAATATTATAATGATTCACGTGCTTGGTTTTTTAAATGTGCGAGGTAAACGGACGGCGTCGGATAACGCGCCACACTAAATCTTTCTGATGCATCACGAGGCGCATATAATATATACATTTTTATTATTTTGTTTTTTCACGTCACGTCGTATAACGTATACGTACTAACACTATTTATTATATAAATAATAACGCCTGGCAAAAAAAGAAGTCTCATCACCTCGAAAATTACATGCCAAAAACCAACACACTATAATATAATAATCTTGTATACCTACCTGCTGCAACGCGTATATTATTATGTTATAACTTATAAGTGGTGTGTGTGTGTGTGTGTGTGCGCGCGCTCATATACGCGGTTCCTTGTGTTGGTCATCGCACGCGGGTAGTTCGATAATACTGTACACAAAATATATGTTATTTCTTTCTTTCTTCACATTTTTTTTTCTTTGCTCTCGACGACACTGTGCTGCTGCTCATTCCTTTCCGCAGTAGGTTTCAAACATTTACAATATATATACCGCCGATACGTCGACACGTTCAACAAATAATACATCCCTGTTTGTCCATTATGTGCTTAATTTCTTCATGTCCACGCAGACGGCATAAGTGTGTGTGTGTGTCTACGAACACGCACACACACATATACGTCGATCTCGAGTGCTTGGATCCATTGTCCAGGCATGTCGATTTCCCTTCATTCCCGTCTCGAGCACGTCCTATAGACGACGACGACGACAACGACAACGACGACGACACTTTGACAGTGGCGGCCGAGACACACTTCAGACCTATCGCGTATTGTGACTGTATACGTAAAGGAAACATCTCAATGCATAATATTGACCGTCGTCATCGCACGGTCAAAAGACGAGTGTTTTTCGTGCGCTAAAATAATAAAATACACCAAGCACATGACATTATCGTTATGAGATTGCAAAAGTGACGGTTTCTGACACACACATATATTGTATTTACACACCTATATAGGTACGTGTTTATAGCGCCAACGCGAAACTAATCTTCTGGTAGAGTTGTCCGCATCGTATTTGACATGTTTTTATATCGACGTTAGAAGAAAATTAATAACTGATAATCCTGTATCACACGCTGTAAATTATATATATTATATATTTTTCTAATATTGTTTTACCATATAACAGTCAATCTATGTTATACGACTTACTCATTGTAAATAAAGCCTTATTATTGCCGGGTTAAACATTATCGTTGGTCAACTACATATTATACACTACCTAACTATTAGCTAAGTAACTTGTATTATAGTATATTTAATAACTGTATACATTGGTAGAATCACTTTCAGTGTATATAAAACATTATTTACATTCGTATGTCTTCTGCTTAATATGTATTATTAATGTTAAAACCCCAGGTATGTACAAGAAAAATCGAAAAATAAATCGATCGTTTATTGGAAACATCCTTCAGATTGTATGAATAAATATATATATATTTAAAAAAAATTCTACTTAGGCTATATATTATATGCATTAAACAATAAACGTTTAATTTATAGATAATATTATAGTTTTAATGAGAATTATAGAGTGAATATAAACTATTAAGTGATGGTGGAATTATATTATATTATTTATTTCGTAGTTTGTTGTGATGGAAAATATTATAGTATATTAGTAGCTGTGCACTGTACGTTATTATTCATATTATGTAATGTTTAAAACATAAAAATATTTAAATATACTCATACATATGTATATATATGATTTAATAATAAGAATTTGTAATTGATACAAAATAAAATTTACAAAAATAAGTGAAAACAGATCACGTATTTAATACAAGACGTTTGGTATCAATTTTTTTAGTATAATATAATATTTTTAAATTTCTTTTTTTTTAAAACTAACAACAAATGTTTAATATATATTTTATTTTCATCAATAGGGGAATTGCAAAAGCTGGCGAACCTAATAATTTGGCTCCTATGACTCCTGGTTTGATGCTCATGGACTCATCGTCGTTGACGTTATTACGCAATAAACAGAGGAGGATGATTCGAGAACATCCAGGTGTATTACAGGCAATCAGTAGAGGCGTCAACATGGCACTGCAAGAGTGTCAGCACCAGTTCCGGAACAGGCGTTGGAACTGTTCAACTAAAAACTTCTTAACTGGCAAAAACTTGTTTGGGAAAATTGTGGACAGAGGTAAATCATATTATATTATTTATTTTAAAATTGACCATTTTATTTTCTCGTATAAAATACAAGTACAATTTATCACGCTATATTATAAATAACTCTATTAACCTATCTATATATTTATAGAAAATACAATATAATTTATTAGTCGTTGAACTATAATTTATTGTTCTATTATATATATATATAAATATTAATTCATAAAACATAATATGACTCAACTTCCTCCGTACACTATATACATAATGACGAATCGTTGAAGCCTGTCAAAAAAACATTAAATCTCCACATCGACTTAATCGCGAATTAACACTACTACGTCATCAACGTTGGCGATGACATACAAGTTACAAAGCTTTTACCCAGGAAAATTGTTAACCAGTTATGCCCTGGGATTGGCATATGGCTGTACCTAATACAATGTATTGATTATATTATATATTATGATACCGTTAAATTCACGTTAATTACGCTAAAAGCGCATTATACTTGTAAGCTATTCATTGTTCACCATCAAAATAAGGTACATAAAATATTATTATATTATAATAAAGTCTGTGCGGGGAGTTTTTCTATAGAGGTACGTGCGTATGTGTACATATACTCTCTATCGATAAAATTGTTATAATAATATATAAATCATTTTATTGTATATAACATACGAGGTAATGGTGTATTATGAAGAGAATTATTTACGATATTCGTGTTCTCCGTCGTGAACATAAACAATTCGATTGACGTAACAAGAGTGTTATTGAAGTATAATATATATATGCGTGTATACGTGTATGCAGTATTATAATATTATTCTTACACGATATTATAATATACCTATAATATTTATTATTTCATGATTTTCGGTAACCAATAAAGTGAACATAAATAAACAAACACAAGCCACGCGCTTGTTTTTTCTTACATTGATATGCCTGTAGATAAAGACAAAAAAAACCCAATAAAAACAATTAATTGAAAAATAATTATTCATAAACATTTATCGACACGTATTATGCGCTGAGGCGCCCAGATCACATCTACATATACTAAGTATAGTGTTATCGTTGGATCACGCGCGTGCCATAGCCGTTTGCTGTATTCTGTAGTATGGTCCCTATAGAAACGTAAAATATCGTTTCGTGACATTTAATCCGTCGACATGTTTCTTTACGTATGTATTTTCATAAATTTAAAAATTTATATAACATCGATAAAATACAAATTTTAAACAAAGTCATTATTTTATTAATACACATCGTTTATCGATAAAATTGCATCGTGGCCATCGATGCATGCGTGGCATAAGATTGTATAATTAATTTTGTCCTAAATTACAGATTTCTAAAATATTATTTTGATTTATTGATATTACTTTAATGCTATTAGGACTAAATTATTAGTAATCGATGAACAAATAACGATAAATTAATATTAACGACCAACCGATTATAATATAGCCATTATACGCCACAAATTATTCAAAACGGCAATTGATCTAAGATGTATTAATTATTATAATATACCTATCGATAACGTAACGTTATTCGGCCGTTTTAATGTTTCAACAATCAATCGACGTAGTATGAAAGTGTAGACAACATTTTTTCGTCTCAATCACAAAAACTTTTGTACGTAGAGGTATACTTGGCGTGTATTATTATTATTATTATATAATGGCGATGTTTATAAAGAGAACTCTGCGTTATAATATAAAGTTATCGTGGTCGGATAAAGATTGAAATTTTTTTCATTTTATTTTATTTTATTATATCTGTAGGTATTACATATATACACATATTATGTATAAGAGCTGAAGACGATCGGGGAAACGATAGTGTTATTATTTATTATACAATATATCGACGGTTATCGTCAATCTTATTTCGTACGCGTATATACACGATCATTATTATATATTATATTCCGGTTGTCGGTCGAACAACTATACACACATATTACATTAAATGTTTAATATAACCCACGAAACTTCCAGCATTTTAATAATATTACGTTACGACTTTGGTTCGACGAGGAAACATTATTATTATTATTATTATTATTATACCTGCGTACGCGTGCAGTGTATAATATACACGATGACGGGTCGTCCAATATCGTAAAAAATATTATTGTCAAACGCGTATTATATTATATTATCATATATACGTGTATCCTACCCGTCCCGGGGACCGGGTGTCCGCGATATTTATGTACTCTGCTCTGCAACGCAGTAATATCTCTGTATTATAATATTATATTACCTATATACAATATAATAATAATAACTTATAGGTACGCACATATTATTACGTACATATAATATTATTATTAGGTACCACCTATATAATAGAGAGAGGTATACGCGTTTTCCTGCTTTGCGCCACCGTCGTGTAGGTATATACACATATATATTACTATTTTTATTGGGCAGACCTGCAGGCCGCTCCGCTACTATACACTGACGATTATTGTTATAATAATATGTATATTGTTATTGCTGCCGCCGTCGTCCGTTTCGTTTATTATTTAATTTTTTATATACCATCACATATATATATATATACACACACACATTTTTTTCTACCCAAGTATCATTTCAGTTCAGGCGTGATACGATTTTATCGCGAACGCGTACACGACCATCATACGACGTCGTCGACGATCACCGTGTGAACGGGGTGGGAAAATCGAGAGGCAGAGATAAAAAACGTGTCTTTATCACGTCGCATCCGACTGGAAAATATAATAATAATAATATTATTATTGTCGCGCGCGCCCGACTTTATGTGTATATGTGTGTGTGTGTGTGTGTGTGTGTGTGTGTTTGTGTGTGGCTTGACGACGTGTCCACCGCCTCGGGTACCTATATACGTACTGTAGAGTATAGGTCGTATACTCGTCGCGGGACAGTATATTATATTTTTAGTAGACGCGCACGGGGGGGAGGAGACAGCTGAGGGGAAAAAAAGATTAAATTATGTAAACGAATCGTGTGAACCGCATGTAAAACGACGTCGTTACATACGGACGCCACGATATATATTTTAATGGACATTATTTTTTTTTTCTTTCACGAAAAAAATATAATAATAATATATTGGTACCTACCTGCCTCGCGCCATATTCCGGAAGATAAAAATTGTGTTCAAACGGGTTTAAGCGCGAAGAGTTTTTTCGCGTGATTCGGCGGCGACGGCAATCAATTGTATTGAATATTATGTACACCGACTGGAGCAATAAATTCGAATTATCCGCCGTTCGGTGTTATACGTGCTGACGGCGGCGCTGACATATTATTTCTGTATATTATTATATCGGGTACACGGTAAAAATGTTAAATATTTACATAATATTCGTTTTTTTTTTTTAAATTTTTTCTTATTTGTTTATATCGTACACACATATTTGGCAGTGGAATAAATACACTGTTTAGATTCGAATCTCGCGTAATAATTAAAATCCGAATACCATATTATTATTACAGCGTTTCGTTATTATTATTATAATAAAATAAATCGTTCGGATATTTGTCTGACAACGACGGTTGACCGCCGTCGCCCGCCATCGTGCACGCGTCCTATATATATTATAAATAGCTATATACATATTCTTACATAGCGCACAGACAGACAGACTCTCACACACACACACACACACACACACACACACACATACACATGTACTGTGCGATCTAACTCGTGAGTTTCAGATAAAGTATTATTATAACCTACCACGGTTACACGACGATTATAATATTCGGACGATAACGATCGGATTCTTATGAAAATTCATTACACGGAGGAAAACGCATATAAAGTCGTTGGATGAAAAATGTGGTATCAGCACTAAGCATCTATGGACCGATATAATTTATACAAATCCGAATGTGTTTATATATATATATATATATATACGTATAGGAACCAAGGCAGGAACGTTTAAAAGTCACGTGACCGCACGCAACCCATGGTACACCGCCTATAATATATTAATTTGTACTACTGGAACCTAAACGCATTACGATTACTACACACACACACACACACATATTACTAGGTTGTATTAATATAATATATATATATATATCTGAAATATAGCGGTACGAACACACACACACACACATACACACATCACGCACAATATGTCGTATCAATCGAACGTTTAAAATCTAACCCGTTTGTCCGGCGGTGAAACCGCAACGCATTTATCCCGACCGAACACACACCACACCACCGGACGTCGTCGTCATCGTCGCCCGCTGCACCGGCAGTCCCTCGACGAGATATCATACTATGTCTATATTATACGTCTTCCAGTCTCCTACTGTCGTACGATTTAATACCTAATAATGATAATCATAATAAACGCGAGCGCACGGGTATAACATAATACAACATATTATTATTTATAACACACACACACACACAACATAATACCATAACAACGTCGTCGTACGCATAATAATAATAATGCACCGCAGAAAAAGAAAAAAAAACAATAGTGTGTATAGTCGCGTACGAGTGCTGTCGGCGGAGGATGAGTAAGGGGATAAATCGTGTGTCGTGCGCGTGTGTGTGTATACGCGACGACGACGGGAAGAAAAGAGAAGAACGTGTTGACATTAGACCTCCCGGCCGCCACCGTCGGATTATTAGTCGACTAATAACGTCATCATAGGGTTTCCCGCGGCGTGCCCGAACAGATCCCCCCCCGCCCCAATCGCCCGTCCGCCGGGCATATTATTTATTACACGATTTAAGGTATACATACGTGTCTTTTATTTGACGGGTTGCACGCTCACTGTAAACCAGTCAAATTATTTCGTTTAGAAAAACGTGTTTGTGTGTGTGTGTGTGTTTTTTTTCCGTCGGGTACTTTAATAATATATACCTGTCGGTGGCGGTGTGTATGAACGCGTATATATATATATATATATATATATATATATATACACGAACCGTACAACAAACGCGTAATATAGTTTTTAACAATAATATTAATATTATAAGTTATAACGTGGGTCGTACATATTCGCTCTTATACTGCGACGAGAAGAGTATATTATGCCTGCGCAGCGGCAGACGTGTACGGCAGTGTGCGTGCGGTTAGGAGCACCCGTTTTTCGAAGAACGTTTACGCCGGTGTGCGGGGCTGTTTGACCTTTACGCGCGGGCGTAGCAGTGGGCGGCGGCGCGGAGTAACGGAAACGCGTCGAAGCTTTTGGAAAACTCGCGCGACCGGTGTATCGGATTTCCCGCGCCGCCACCGCCGTTTGCTTCCGTTGCCGCGGCGCGGAGGAGACGGCGGCGGCGCGTTCGCGTCGGTCGTGAAATCCGGTTTGGCCGCGTCCAGATACCGGATTTCGCGTATTATTATATACCAATAATATATAATATTTTAATATAATACACGACAGTATATTATGTTCTGCGGGGCTGGCGTTTATCCGTGTACAGATCGTTCGATAGTAATCGTTTAACCGCTGCGGTCGGTCGGTCGGCCGGTCGCGTCCGAAAACTATATACGAAAACCGCCGCACGACGCGACGATATTAATACACTATAATAATGTAGGTACCTACATATATATATATACTTTATGATATACGTAAAATGGTAAAATTTCATGCCTCCACCGCTGGTGCATAATGATATACTATCGCGTAACGTGTTCTAGAACGCGCGTATGATATTATTATACGGAGGAAGGTATTTGGGTCTGGGCCACCCGCTGGTCGACGACGGTGATTATGGCCCGTAAGCTTTGACACGCACGGTCGGAATAGGTGTAGGTGGTGGACAAAAAAAAAAAAAAACGAGAGAAATATAATACGAGTAGCCACTCTGCGGTGGTGGTGACATAATATAACAATGTGTATATTAATAATAGCCTTTAGTGCGGCAGCAGTATACATATACACACACCGTCGGAGCATATATAGGACAGCGCGAAGGACGTATGTGTCTCGTATTATTATTATCGCACACACCTTTCCCACCTTTTAAGTTATATACGTGCGTTATATACACCGGCCGTATGCTGCAGCAATAATAATAAAAATATATCGCATCGATTTGCCCGCCCGGGAGGGGGTGAGTCGTCGACGCGTCTCGCATACGACCGGTCTGCTGCAGATTTATGTCCCGTACATAATTTCCGTTCCCGTTTTTCACGCGCGACGACCGTGGCATTGCAGGCATGGGTAGGCGCTCTGCACGTGCAGTGTAATACGCGCGTATACCTACCCGTGTATAGAATAATATGAAATATTGTTAACCCCGTGCAGTGCATATAACCCATAACACATATGATGGTATGTATATAATATTATAATAATAATAAGTACCTATATATATATATATGTAGGCACAATGCTCTTCGTGCCCAGATGAGGGAGGTTTTTTTCTTTCCATCAGCCGATTCGCGACGCCGCGCCGGTGGCGGAATCCCGTACGAGCGGGGGTGGTGCCCCGTGTAAATGCACTGAACGTCCGAAAACGCTCCCACGGTGCGCGCATACCTACTTTATATATATACATATATATATAAATATACACCTCGTCGCACTGCAGCCGCAGCACTCACGTGAAATCGCCACCGTTACGATATTACTATAACATCGTCATCATCATCGTCGTCGTCGTCGCGGTATTGTTGTTGCGTTATTTATTCGACGGGTTTAGGTCGGGAGGTTTTTTTTATATTTTTATTATTATTATTATTATTATTATTCTTTTCTGTTTTCCGAAAAGGGGATCGGTCGCTGCTGTACGCGCGTATATTATACCGCCGCGGCGTGAGGTCGTCATCGCAGGTCTTCCCGTAATATAATTATACGCACGGCAGCAGTCGTCGTCGTATGGCAATTATCCGTATCGTCGTCGTCGTCGTCGTCGTCCAATGCTCACACGTATAATAATAATAATAATAATGTATAGTATATATGCTATGTAGTCGCGACAGGCGTTATACATATTTTACGATTTGACCGTCGTAAACGTGTAAGAACGACGGTATATTATAATAGTATAACGCGTAATCGCCGACGCCGCGCTGACGTTCGATCATTATTACTATTGTATACGCTTTGGTTTTATACGGTTTTCAAAACGCGAACAATGCACGGACCGATGTAGTAGCAGGACTACTGCCATATATTTTTCATATAATACGGTAATATTGTAAATAATTATAATACCGCGGTAAGTAGGTACTGGTATCCATGATAGTCATGATAAACTTAGTGTTTGAAATAATAATATTGTACACTACGAAAAAAAAAATTGGTCCAGTTAAATGACAAATGAAATGTTTTTATGATTAAATTTGTATAAAACGTGAACAGGTTTGCGCCCACGATTCAACAAATATTATCTGTATTTAAAAATATATTATAAAAGTTTTTTTACGATTATTGTCAAAAAACCAAAGGAAAAAGTTAGGTAACGGCAATTGATTTTTATGTACAAGTAATATACAATATGATAATATATGTTATTATTATTGTTAGTTACCGTCTTATCGATGCGATTTCGTTACATTGGAGCCGATAAATATCCAGACGCGCGTGTGGCCAGAAATCGAGTAACCGTCCAGTTTACTCGGTAAACGTATACACAATCCACATACTTTTTTTTTAAAACCAATTTTCAATTATGTCAACTCGGTATATTTGTATGCTCCGGAAAACACGTCCACTTTATAATCGTATCTATATAATATACATAATATTATAATAATAATTATTCAAAACATAATAATAAACGTTACGACACGATACCATAAATGTTTTTATCAAATTATTCATCGATCCGTGTTCAAGATAAGTATCACGTATAACGTATAAGACCATATATTATACATTATAGTATATATTATCTTTATTTGACGTTTCATTGGTGACTTGTCGTGAAATTTATAACAATATATTAGTATGAAACGCCTCTTTGATTCTCTGAAGTTAATATTAATTAAAAATATACGTTTACGTAAAAAGTGCAGTATACGATTGAATCACATCTAATATTCGGGTATCGGATAGTACGTTTTAAATGTGTGTGCGTGCACGCGTGCAAACGAGTTTCTTCGGTCCAGAAAAGACGACGCCTGTGATGACGGAAGTATCTCGCGTAGCCACAAAAACCGTCGTCGTCGAAGTCGCTGTCGCCGTTGACGTGCATCTTAATTAACTGTATTGGTATGCGATCGGAATTTGTGTTCAAACACGAGCACGTGCGCATATACTTATTATTATATAAATATAAAGTGCATTTACCACTCTGGTGGATTCGACGCGTTGATTGATTGGACCGTACACACATGAGCGCGCACTATACGACATAATATATAAGCGCGTAAAAAAAATGTTCTCGTAGTGCGCGTGACTGTGTGGGTATTATCATACACACAAACACACACACACACATATATGTATATATATATGTGTATGTGTACCTATAACTGTCGTTTATAAGTGTTTTTCGTTTACGATTTTGGTATTTCCTCTTCGCCTCACAACACTTCCTTCACCCACCGACAACTTAATAACGTTTTGTAAATCCGAAACGGTCGATTTATCGACGAAATTATTAACATACGCGTTGCGTGGGCGTACGTTGTACGATCCACAGGTTTCAGGGAGACGGCGTTCATCTACGCGATCACCAGCGCGGGCGTGACGCACGCGGTGTCCAGGGCGTGCGCGGAGGGCGTGATCGAGACGTGCACGTGTGATACCACACACCAGCGGCGTGGACCGTACATCCAGAACTCGGTGCCGGGCGTCAAGGACTGGGAGTGGGGCGGTTGCTCGGACAACATTGACTTCGGGTACAAGTTCGCTAGGATGTTCGTGGACACTGGCGAGCGGGGCCGCAGCCTCCGGGAGAAGATGAACCTGCACAACAACGAAGCCGGCCGCATGGTGAGTGTCAATAATTAACGTCTCCTTAGATATCGTAAATAAATACTGTTATGTCATGGGAAAAATATTAAATGTCATATCATGATTATATTATTATGTTATATACGACTATACGAGGGCGTACTGTCCCAAATGTTTGGGTCTAGATATAAATTGTAGATTAAATGTTGATAGAATACTTTTTTTTTCAAAGTTGCTTAACCCATTTTTCTATAAATTGTTCTACAGCCTGTTATATTTAAAAAATATTCAATAGATTATTTCGAATGTTTAACCGAAAAGGAAATTCGGTTGTTCCATCGTTTAGTTGAAAAGTGCAGGGTTGTGATATGGTTAACCGGTTTTGCGGTGAAAAACGATAACTATAGTGTGACGATATTGCGGAAATATATTTTTTTATAGCAGTATATTGTGCGTCAGCAATAAATTCGAAAAAAAAAATACGTTTAAAAGGGGTCAGTTGAAAATTTCGCTCCCGGACCAAAACGTTTATGTGACACACCGCTGAGAATTGTTAATATAAACGTGTGCGCCACAAGAGTATATACGTGGTAGCAGCGGCAGTGGTAGTTGTAGGAGCAACACCAGTACAACTAGTAATCACTAGTCGGGGACGGAAAAAAAAACAGATAAATAAAAAATGACAAAAAACCGAATCCCGGCGGGAAATTTTTTCAAATATGTTTCAACAGATTTTTGTCGCATGAACGGCTTTGGTATATTGCCGCCGCTGCCGCCACCAACCGTTGTTGCACTCACACACACACACACACATACGGTATATAGTAGTTTGATTAGTCGTTTGGTATGCGGTTTACTCTTCATATTTGTTATTTTTTTATTTTTTGTCCACACACACACACACACACACACACACATAATATTGTATGTACGTGTGTGAAGTAATATTATTCATTTTTATCCACGTCTGCTGCCGTTGACCGTTTTTCCATCGTCTGGTTGGCCCGGGCCACCGGTTATCCTCCGCGCAGTGATACCGCCGCCGCTGCCGTCGTCTCGATTTAAATATAACATAAACATCGAAAATACGACAAATCGGCGGCGGCGACCGCGTGTCTATGTTAAAACACATAATAATATTATTATACTTATTTTACATTTTAAAATATTATGTTCCAAATAAATATATATAATATAATATGTTGCGGGCAAGTGTTCCGTCGCGCGAAACGGATATATTATATGAAATATATATACATAGTGGTCGTTCACGTATAACGTGCAAATATATATTGCATACATCCGGTGGGTTTATTTCAGAATAAATATTAGATGATGGTGTCTAGACGCTAATTAATATTCATCTGTATAAGTCGTGATACAAGATGGTGCAATGAATATTTAACTGTAGATTTTTTTTTTAGATTAGGTACCAATAGGTTAATATATTTTAGATTGTTGTTGCGCAAGCGAACGTTTTTAAATACGTAAACTCTTTGTGGATTTCTAGTGCACTAAAGTCGATATTAATGATCTGTCTGCTGTTGTTGAATTTCAATACTCATCTTTTTCGACTTCAGTAAAAATTTCGTACGTAAATACAAAATACGACTTGACACGCAACACGACTTTACATTTCTCAGAAGATTTTTCACGTTTTTTTAACCGTATACTTAAAACGGATCACGAGATCGAGCACTGAACTTCTATAATGTAGCTCGCATTTACTCATGCGCACCAGTGTGTGTAATAAGGAGCTACAACCCTTAAAACGTAAGTCTCCTTACGTCTCCCCCGCAATCGCTTTCGACCGTATTCATACCGAGTCCTATGTGCGATCGCGTACATATTAATATCGATATATATATATATATATATGTAGGCAGTGGTACGAGGCGGTAAGGCCACGACGGAGCTGACAGGGAAAATATAATAAAACGGCCGCCGAGCTGCAGCACACAGCGACGTATACGACTTAAAACAATTAATAACGATCGCTCGTGCACGCGAGAACAAGGAAGAAAAAAAAATCACCGAACTCGGTGGGGGCATCGCGCACACAGCGGCGGAATACCTGTGTGCACATAAATATATATATATATATATATATATACATAATATTATCGGTATTATTATTATTATATTACGTATATTGTTTTTAATTTATTCTCTCTTAACACCGTGTGGTCTGGCGGCGCGCGAGACAACGGCGGTGGTGGGCTCACGAGAGAAGTGTATCTAAATAGATTTGTGTGTGCGCGTGTGTCGGAACCGGCGAGAGACGCACACACACACACACACACATATAGACAGATCGCCGTCGCCGTATATAATATAATATTTACCTCGCGACGGGTCGTACAACGTGAGCGGCATCTATCATAATAATATTATCATGTACCGTATATTATTATTATTATTATTATTATTATTACGCTGCGGCGGGCAGCATCATGACCCGCTGGCCGCCGCCCCGCGTCCGGCGGATTTCGCTACGCTCACCGCGCGCGCTCGCCATGACTAAAACGCCGCCGCCCCGCACGGACGTCGTCGTCATCGTCGTAGTGGTCGTATTATAGTCGTCGTAATCGTAGTCGTCGTCGTCGTCGTCGTCGTCGTACAGTCGTCGCGGTAGTCGTCGTCGAGGGCCACCCACACACGAGTGTGTTTACCGCACCGCGAGCTTTACACGCGCACACACGCGCACGCGCGCCCGTCCGTATATATTATAATGGACCCTGGACAGCCTCCTACCGTCCCCGCACCGCACCGCACCACGATCGGGCCACGTCGTCGCGGCGGCATATCACAGCGTGCGGTTTCCCCGCCGCCGTCCGCGCACCGTTCGTTGTAATTATTTCACTATATTACTTCCTATTGTACCTACCTATATTATATACGAAACGGACCGTATATATATGTATGTATTACATACCTCGACCGCGGTCGTAGTACCCGGAGCAGTATATTATCTATCACACGTCGTACCCACTGTATTATAATATGTATATCATATTATTATTTATGCGTTTGTGTTCGTGCTGCGTGTAAAACGTATGTATGTAATATACGCGCACACGATGCGAGCACGTCTGTTTGCCGCTGTACACACTGCCGCCCGGCCCGGATTTAGGGAATCGATTGTTATATTAATTTTATCCTAGAGTTCTATACAAACATGCGTATTATCTATATAACTTTTTCACCGAATTTGGCGCGATGCACCGATCCGGCTGCACTTGCACCACTGCAGTTTAAGCGCCATCCGTCTGCTCTGCTAATATATTATAATAATATACATGCCAGACCACGTTTTCTCTGACAAAATTCGATATAACTAACAATGTTATTTATATTACACGCTCTTCGATTTTGAATGTTACTTCTGTGCACCATTGAAATAGTTTTTGTCAAGTACTTGCACAATTGCTTTAATATAACATAATATAGGTAAACGAATAATGTATGAAAACGTTTTTGCGTATGTACAGTATAATAACGACAGAGCATTTATCTCAGAACGGACGAATGGTTTTTGGATTTTTTTTTTTTTGGTGTTTGTTACACCCGTCAAACGTCAGTGCTTAAGCTAATTTCACGAGATTTACCACTCCTGACACTCCTGAACGAATAAGTCTGAAATCAGTCACTGAATCGCGGGTCGTTCAAGTCTCCGACGCGAGGAATGATGGCACTCGACAGACGTTTCACATTGTCTCACACACACACACACACACACACACACACTATCACGGTATTCATTTATTATATATATTAGGTAGTACTACATAACACAGCAAGTACGTTGTATAACTCGGTCGGTAAATTTAAATGCGTTTCGAACGGGTGACTATATATTATATAATATATGTAGGAGCGGTGAGGGACGGTTGTGTGTAGAGAGAGCATGCGACAAAGTGTGCGACAATGAGAAGACGAGTCCTACAGTGTATATACGCACATAGCCGCTGGGAAGAATCGGACGAGGACATTATATTATATACCGTGGTAGGGTAGTACATATATATATATATATATATATATATATATATATATACGCGAAATAGAAGAAGCAGCAGTATATAATAATATTGCGATAATGTGGCTGGTCGTATACCTCTATACGACAATGATATCATGAGAATAAGTGATGATGTCGCGAAAATAGTCACCACCAATGAAGAAGGCTGCGCTGCGTAATAGATAATCGCGGTTGACAGCGAGCCGCCACCGCCGCCGCCACCGGCCCCATTGAAAAGCGTTCACAATAAATTTATCAACAAGACAGTCAGCGACGGCGCACACCGCCGCTGTACCGCATTACCAGCAGCCCCGGAGCTTTGATAGATCGTCAATACGCGTGCGCGCGCCAATTGTCCTGTACATTATTATACGCACATATTATATACGCGGACCGGACGACGACGACGACGACATACGTATAGTTATATATATATATATGTATATGCGTCGTCGTACGAGTCGAAGACGTAGGGGAACGAACGGAAAGATAAAAAATATAAAAAAAAAAAAAACCACACACTTATAGACCGATGAGAGACCCACGAGCGTGCGTGTGTGTGTGTGCCCGGCAGCAGCATTACATCAAGCGGTGTAATTGACATGACAATACGAGGAATAATTTTAGCTTTCACCCCGTTTGACATTGTCAATTATATGATCTCGAATCTTACATGACGTTTCTATAGTCTTGGTCGGTTTTTTTTCCCGTCATTGATTTTCGCTCGTCTCCGCGTCTCTCTCGCACTCTCTCTCGTTCGCCTTTTTTTTTCACAATAGACCTTCTGCAACGCAATATACCTACCTACGTTATAATAATGTATTATATTATTTACTCATTTATGTTTTACCTTTTCAACAGTTTTTCCACGACGGGCCGGCCGCCGCGCCATGCGATACACACACAAACGCGCGACTCGAAACCGTCTAATTACGATTTACGATTAAAATCGATATGCGCGTATCCGTTTATTTATAATACGCACATTAAAGTAATATAATATATAATGCGACGACGACGGGCACAACCTCTCTCGGCCACTGTCCGTGTGCCCGCCCGAGGGGTACCTACGATATTACATCCGTATATATTATTATGTACAATAATAATATAACGTAACAACGATAATAATACAATCGCGCGTTCGTTTGCATTTGTGACGATCGCGACGAACGGGTGGTGGTGGGGGTGAGCTGAGGGTATATACCTGTCCGCGTGGCGTCTATTCCGCGCGGTGTTATTTATACCGTTCAAAACGGCCGCTTGTGTCGTTATAATAATAATAATAATAATATGTATTATCATTAATATATTATTACTCTACCCGCGACGACCGCATAAACTGTTGCACCTCTATAATAGCGGTCTCCCCCGACAATGAGCGAAACGATGCGATAGTAATAATAGTAATAATAATAATTTCCAGTCGACAGACGTTTTCGCGATACGCGCCGCGGTGCTGGATAAATATCATTATATACATTTCAATAGTACAGCTGAACACTTGACGTGCTTATAATTTACGCGCACCGTCCCGGGTACGCCTATAATACAATATTTTATCGTAGTATGCCTATCCTATTCCGCGCGGTTTTTGGTTTTTTTTTTTTTTTTTCTTGTTATTCACGTTCTCGTAAAATATATGCGCGCGCGGAGGTACACATTGATAGGTATAAGACTCGTGGGTGGCACACGGCGAGATTAGTTTCGGACGATTGCTCCGCGCGTTACTTTTGAATTTCGACCAACGTAATATATAACATTGTATACATCATAATGTATATACGCGCGTACCTCCTTTATATCTACCACGGTGAGATCACTGCGCACCGGAATCACGGTACGCCATCGCGCCGTGGTGGTTTTGTTATAATATTATATATCATGTATAATAACATACGTGTAACAATATGTGTGTTATTGTGACGAGCGCGTTGTACTTTGTATAAATCATATGTGCGTGTGTGGTGTGTGTGTGTGGGCATGGGATATAAGTCCCGCGGTCGTCCGCAGTCGAGATTTTTCGGAAAATCGGTCGACCCGCAAACTGGTGACTGACGCGTAAGTGGGCCATGGACCCGTTGACGAGTTTCCAAGGTCGTCTCGGCACGATATCATGCCCATAATACAGTAGCACCGTGTGTCGCAGAAATCCGTGTGGTCAGAGATCTGGTGACAAACCACTGGACAAATCGTACGATGATTTTGTTCTCGTTGTATCGCACCGATCCACTCGTGACATCGAAATATTATAACAATATGTATACCGTCATATTCGCTACACGTCGTTCGACTGGTTCTGCAGCAGAGATGGCCCTAGCACGACCATAATAATATTACTGGACCCTGACTAGGACTGTCACCTCCCCCGGTACACGATGGTATATAATAATATTTGTCCCTCAAACCTGCCTGCGCGTATGTTAATTATACATCGACGATACAATACGGTTTTTATATACTCATCGAACGTTCGTAATTATATTTAATTATTAACAAATGTATAACAAAAAACAGGGGGGAACTTAATTCGAACGGTTTTCGATCGACCCTTATATATATATATATACACATATACATATGTATATAGACAACCCCGCTGCTTTTATGTAACAATTTTACCATATTATATTATGTCATGCAGAGTGTCGTTAACCTCACCTCGCGGTTTCTAATGTTTCAGCACGTACAATCGGAGATGAAACAGGAGTGCAAGTGTCACGGCATGTCGGGCTCGTGCACCGTGAAGACGTGCTGGATGAGACTGCCCATATTCCGTTCGATCGGCGACAACCTCAAGGACAGGTTCGACGGCGCGTCCAGGGTGATGGTGGGCAACGCGGGCGGTCTGCGCCGGTTGCGGAGCAAGGACAACGCGCAGAACAAGCATTACGAACAGCAACAGCCGCAGGACCCGCAGCAGCAGCCGCAGCTCGAACAGCAGCAACAGCAGCAGCAGCAGCAGAACGGCGGCGGCGGCGGCGGCGGCGGCGGCAGGAGGCGCGGCGGCGGCCGGAACAGGTACAACTTCCAGCTGAAACCGTACAACCCGGACCTGAAGGCGCCCGGCACCAAGGACCTGGTGTACCTGGAACCGTCGCCCGGGTTCTGCGACCCGAACCCGCGCCTGGGCATACTGGGCACGCACGGTCGCGCCTGCAACGAGTCGTCCATCGGCGTGGACGGGTGCGACCTGATGTGCTGCGGCCGCGGCTACAAGACCCACCAGGCCCTGGTGTCCGAGCGGTGCAACTGCACTTTCCTGTGGTGTTGCGAGGTCAAGTGCAGCGTGTGCCAGTACAGGAAGACGATCAACACGTGCCTGTAGACCGCTCGCAGCATCACGCGCGAACGCACCCACGTGGACCAGCCGGCGGCGCTCATATGACATCATTCCATGTATATATATATATATATATATATACAACCATCATTCCTATAACGCACATGCGCGACACGTTGCATGTTCGATTTACGTAATTTTTTTCGTATTCACGTGCGATCATCATCATAATATTATATTGTACACGATTTATCTGTTCTTTAACCATTTTACATTAATTATCCATTTTATTTTTAATAAACATTTACGACGCGCGCGATCTATATGAAAACGAACAACACTCGTCCGCCCGCGATATCTCAGAGCAGCGGCCAAAAATCCGTCCGCGCCGTTTTCCCCCCCGTTTTTCGAATCGTTTATTATATTATTATCATAATATAATTCAGTCTGTGCGAGTCGGACGAACGGAGGCATACGCGACGACGCGCATCATTTCGTTTCATGAGATCTTTTTTTTTTTTTTTTTTTTTTTTTTATTATTATTATTATTATAATATACTTCTACTTTCTATTTTCATTTTTTTTTTTTTTTTTTTTTATAAAAATATTATGACACCGTCAAGACCCTGCAGAATGCAAACCGTTATTCCACACACGCATTTTTGAATGTACGTCCTGCTTCTTTACCAAACGTTACTTTTTTTTTTTTCAAATTAAAATCTATATGAATAGAGAATATAGAACTTGATTTAATTTTTCAAGTTTCTATTGTAATTTTGTAATTATTATTGTGCAGACATTTAATTTATTATTATTATGCAATTAATTTATTATCATTATTATTATTTTTTTTTTTTTTTTATATAAGCAAATTTTGGTTGTTTTATTATTATTATTATTATTTTTTTTTTTTTTATGAACAGTATTGAGTACCTCTTAACTAACATTGTCATAAAAAAATTTTTTTTTTTTTTAATTTATATTATTTTTATTATTATTATCATTACTATTATTATTGGTTACATTAATTCTTATAACTGTAGTAGTATTCTTATTTAAAAGTTTAGTTCCTTTAGCTATATTATATTTATGTAATTTAAAATATAATTGGAAAAATAGATAAAA
This sequence comes from Rhopalosiphum maidis, assembly GCF_003676215.2. Taxonomy (NCBI): domain Eukaryota; kingdom Metazoa; phylum Arthropoda; class Insecta; order Hemiptera; family Aphididae; genus Rhopalosiphum; species Rhopalosiphum maidis. The sequence continues at coordinate 64,478,575 of NC_040879.1, read as the reverse complement.
AGTTTTACACAAAACGCAATCCTATATTTAAAATAATATATATATTAATATTAAATACAAAAAAAGAAATTGAAAATTTTATTTGTATACTATTTAATAATCATTAATTTTAGCTAAAGTACACAACACTATACTTAGTTCTCCGCGACGAGATATTGTTGAAAAATACTTTCCTACTATAAACATGTTTTGTAAATAAATGGTTTTGTAATATTTTTGTATCACTGAGTACTCGTTTATTTCGTATTCATCGGATCCGCTATACTCGGGGACCTTGGAGTTCCCATTTAAGTATGAGGATGAGTGGAAGGAAAAAAAAATGAAACAAAATATATAATGCCTGAAATCACTCTCGCTCACTCTGTCCCTCCACCTCACTCGTGATCGGGAGACTTTTGTGGCGTTGCTGTGCCGGAGATAAACGGTTATTATTAATTCTGCGCCGCCAAGGTTTCTAGAGGTTTTTTTTTTCTGTATACGTTTCGTTTTGACGAAGAATAATCAGACTACTATAATATACACAAACGACGGTGCGGGCGTATTCTTAAATACGCATATCATTGTAATATACTTGCGCGCATTTAAATGCATATATGGTCGGTAGACGCAACCGGCGACGTAGCGACGAGAGGCGTTTTAAGCAGATTTTCGTGTACCGGCACAATACTTGCACCGCGTCCGGCGCACCGGTCATCCATACCGCCGTTACCCCATACGGGTATTATAATATTCGAGTACCCGTCGACGACCGTCTCTACTGCCATCACGACCGTGACCTAACCTAATAAAACCTTACTTAACCTAACTACGCGATGATTCGCGTACGCCGACGACAGAAGCGTTTCGATAGAATAACAATGCGCGGAGCGTTAATTAAATCACGGGGGCTTTAAAGACTTTTCTTTTTCAAAATCGTCTTTTTATCGTAAGCACGCATGGGCGTATAAAAATATACTATACAAAAAATATCGTCTTTATAACGTCAAGATCTCTATAACTTCACGTTAATGATGATAATAGTAAATGTAAGTATGCATCCCATTCAAAAGATAATACGTCGGTAAAGAAATTATCGCGTTAAATTCAAAATTTATTTTCGTATATATTATATACGTTCGATTTTAAATCAGATTACAATTATGGTAAATTGTCGTCTTAAAATCGTATTATATTATATTAGAAACATAGTGGTTTGTTTTTTGTATAGTTTGCAGACGACTGGTCCGAACAGGATACCTTTGCTGCCACTACAACCCCTAAAACAGGGAAGACCTAACAATATTATCATTAAATTTTACTCTTTTTTTTAAATTTTAAATTATTATTAATATTTTAATTTTACAATGCTGTGTAAATAATGATTTTAGTTTACATTTTGAGGATGGTGAATTTAGAAAATAAAATGGATCTAGATCGTATGTTCAAGTGAGGTTAATATTTCCAATATTTTTCAAAATAATCAGAAAAAAACAAGAAAAAATAACGCAAATCCATTTTTTGATAAAATCGATTGTATATATATATATATATTTATTTTTTTTTGGTTTAATAACTCAAAAGAGAATAACCGTAGACACTTAAAGTTTTCTTCAGATGTTTATACAATCATTTTCTAACATAATATAATTTTCGAAATTCTTTTACTCTTTTTGAGTTATTTATATAAATTCGAAATTTGAAAGTTTTAGTTAATTTTAGATTTTATACGCCAATGGCTTATAGCTACTTTAGAATCAACTTTTTATACATCAACATATGTGGGGGTGTGACGCGTGTGTTTGTGCGTATAATTTTATCCAAATCATCAAAGTAAATCAAAATTTTTATTTTATACTGTTATTCTAATGCATTGACAATTTACCATAGACTAATTACCGCTATACCTCTGGAATGCTTATAGTTTTACATGTTCTAAAAATTATAACACACAGAAAATCTAATATACTTAAATAATAAACAAACAAAAAACAGGTAGGTACCAACCGATTATTTTCCAAGCTTAATCCGCACTGTAGATGACTTCATTAAATTGTTAATATCGAATTTTAGCATAATAATCCTCGTACCGTATAGTAATAAAAAAACATATCTATGCATCTATTAAAAATTATAATAATAAAACGGAGCAGACTGTCTGGTCATGGGATTTCGAACGTGTGTATTTTGTATGCCAACAGATTTCTCCGCGGGACGAGTGCCGCCGTCACCGCCGGTCCAAGACGTATCGCCTTTCACTGGATATTCTACTTCTATTTTTTTTTTTATTTTTTTTTTTTTTTGTTACATCGAATTAATTTATTTTCGACGGATCCTCGCCCGCGACATATTCCGTGAGCGGTAAATATTATTATTATTGTCAACGTCGGGAGTAGGAATTCTCTCTATATATATATATATACACACACACGGTTTTTTTGATATTTATACGTTTATGGTATATATATATATATATATATTAGGTATACCGTAGTCGATTAGCACAACTGCACGAGTCGTCGCTTAAAAAAAAAACAAATAAACATTTTGTACGGTCACTGATATACAAATGTGTCTTCAACGAACCGACCACATAAACAGCATAGACGGCATATAAACAAAGTAATGTAATAGACACGAACAATCATAATAACATATACGTTCAAGAAAATCGCAAAAACAGCACCCTTATAAACCATTGCCATGAAACCGTTTTTATTGTCTATAAAATAATACTGTTCTATTTCTATATCCATTATTTTTTCATCACAGTTTACACTTTCATGTTCAAAAGTATCGTGAACGACGATCGAATTTGCGAGTGTTCAAACGATTTCTCATTTCTAATAAAATTTTTTTTTGCTATTTAAGCATTAAGTTGAATAGATAGTGTACCTGCGGAAAAAAATATGTCAAAATGTAAGTTGATCGTCGTATGGATACAAATCAGTCCTTGAACTGAATGAAATACAATAATATACATGTGATTGTATTTTGCATTATTATTATTAAAATCGGTTCAAAAACCATGACATTTGCTAACCAGATTTCGGCACTGTTATTGTCGGTATTGAAAATTGGACAACAAGCCGCGGCACTTTAGAAACGATCAGTCGAGCGTATTGTCGTCGGGCTTGTTGTCGATACACTGTCTTGTACATTGTATTTGTATATAATCCGTACCTACTACCTATGTGATTTGGCTTGAACGATTGGTCGAAATTACCCGCTTGTCATTTTTCCCTCCGATTTATTTGACAAAGTGCGTCTCTCGCCGGTGTTATTTTTTCACTTTTATATTGATCATTGATCAATCATAATCACGGCTGTGTCCGTCGTGCGAACGCGGATAAACGTCGGACGACGGAAAATCCAAGTTAGGCAGCTATACCATTTAAACAGCATTCTTTGTCTGAAACACGGACATCGAGAAATAAAATTGTATATCGTTAAACACTCATTATATAAATAAATGCAGATCACTGTGTTGTCGGGCTTATTTTACATTGACATTGAAACACAAACGTTTATTCTATTGTTAGTTACTCTAACGCACAACACGGGTATTATATATATAATATTATGTATATATAATGTTGAATTAATATTCTATTGCTGGAAATCACGTCTCACGCGGTCACCGTACATTTTATAAAATATTTCTGCCAGACAATTTTCTCTCTAAAAAGACCTCGTGAAATGGTACAGTATTTTAGTACATAGACACCTAAAATAATACTAATATATTACGATAAAACATTAAGAAAATTTGTTCAATTATTGTATTTGAGTAGGGGACGAACTCACATTGTAATATTTTAATAAAATTACACGAAATGTCAACTCGTATAGGGCCTAATTATTTTTTAACTTGCCTATGACTTTATTTAACAATGGATCCATATGGAATTGTGTATAGGTGATATGATTAGTTTTTTTTATGTTGGCTCTTTATAATGATTAATTACAGGTTAAATTTTTTTTTAACTAGATCTTAACAATGTCATCCGTTATATTAATCAATATGAGAACATTTTACAGCATAATCTAAGAAAATGCATTTATTGATTTGTTGGAGCCCCAAAATTACATTATAATAATAAATGTATAAACACTTATTTAGTATTGGGAATCACCATAAACGATACTCGTCCGCGTTAAAGTCTCTTATAAAAATCATATCTGAATATTAAAATTATCTAATCCCACCCTTAAGTCATTTTCAGTGACGATGACACTCTTCACTTCCCCATCGTCGTTTTCGTTCATAATTTTCGGGAGGAACATCACCTCACAATAATAGTATCGTAAATGCCAGACAGTATAGTGGTCGCTGTGTATATTATAATAGAGAAATACTATTTTACTCGTAGGTACACTGCACGAATTTGCATCGCGATCGTCTGTCGATTCATCACTGTTGTGCAATATACACGCATCGCTTACCGTTTTTTTTTTCATCTCTTTTCGGGCTCGACGTGTATAGAGACTGCAAACAATTTGTCCAAACAAAAAAATAAACGTAAATTCATCGCGGCAAACACGCGCTGCAGAAACAACCTTAATATAATATAACACAACGCGCTCTGTATATGCGATTATATATATATATATTATTATGTCGTGTCCGGGCTGTATTTTGCGTGTACACAATACGACGTGATCTCGCGGGTCGGCGGCGGCGGGGACCTGTTGGGTGATTGACGACCCCGTCTCTCTACGGCGAGTGCACACACACATACATACACTCGGGATACCTATATAGCTATACATATGTACATGCGCATATAATACTGTAACGATATATCGAAGCATATATTATAATGTTGAGTACGCCTACGCATATGCACTATATATATATATATATATATATATATACGACATACCATATTATATTATATACGTATATCCACGCGGATGCGACATGCGAAAATTCCGCCGCCACTGACCGGTGTCAAACTCAACAGGTGCACCAGCAGTGGCCGCACTGCCGCCGGTATCCGTTTTCGGTGTTATACAATGTATGATATATAATGTGATACAGTAATGTGGTGCCCATATTATACCGACGAGAGCACGATATGACATATTATTTCTATTATTATATTATTATTATTATTATGTTCCGCGGAGAACGCGTACAGAAGAAATAAATACACGTACATGCGCATTATACATTATATTATGTAGGTATACGCGCGCACATAAAGAGACGGCGATTGTTAAGATATATTACTGTGTCTCCGTTTTTGTACGCAAGTTTATTATTATATTATTATTATTTATTATTATTATATACATGCTCGTCTTCATCTGGTCGCACAAACGCTACCGTACAACCTCGTGTACGAGTAATGCGCGCACTCGGTTAACAACAATAATGATCGCATTTGGTATACATTATATTATTATTATTATACAAATAGAGGTATAGTACAGTGCGTCGCGATTATATTATGTTATATTATATTGTGTAGTGATGTTTTTCGTCTTCGGCGCAGTATTCAATGAATCTCGAGTCCGTTAAAATGTGAATTCGTAAGTAAATTGTACATAATAAGTGTCATGAACTTAACTACATATTATTATACATATGACATTATAATATAATCTAATTGAATAAATCAAACGCATCACCAAACCGTTATACACCGTAAACAGGCTTTTGGTTGAAGTAATCGCCATCAGTTATATAACGATATTATATTTTTATTTTTATTGGTTTATTAATATTAGTATATTTTACATGGGTACATACTGCATACTAAATATACAAACTGCAATTAATAATTCAGATCTGTAATAAATATAAAATTCATTTTTTAAATACGTAAATAATTGTTTTATATCATTGCAAAGCGTAGATGAAGCGTTTCTTTCATATATAATCATTATTATACAGCTGAATCAAAACCGCACACTTTATATTACACTATAATCATATATGCAATCGTTTTAATCGGTCGAAATTCTATACAAAATTGAAACGCGTGGGCTATAGGTTAAGCCATATTATTTAAACGTAACCACGCACCGTGCCCGAAAGTTAAGTTATTAAAGAATAATTGTTTGAAAATATCAACGGTTACGGATACATAGATAATATATTAAATTATGTCGAGTGTTCGAGTGTACATCACACATTACGGGTTATTGAATGTTTATTGTTCTCGGCTAATATTTATTTAAGATTACCCCTTCCTGTTGCCTCATATTTTTCATATTGTTTTTTTTTCAGTTTTTAATGGCATTAAATACCTATAATATATATATATATAGGATTCGAGTCAAATACAACGTGAAGAATATTGATAAAAATGTATAATAATTATACTAGAAACGAATTAAAATTCAGCGAGAAGTCGTGTATTGAATTATTTAGATTGCCAGGCAAATACTCAAGTATCCATTACTCGGTCGATAAGTTTCCCGATCATCACGTGCGAGTGCAGTATATCATTATTTTAATGAGGCGTTATTACGGAACATATTATAGTAAATTGATGTGATGTCAATAGGAAGAATGAATTTGAACCCAACCAAATGATTTCAAACATAAGTTTTCACTCTGTTTATACTTTTTAAATTGAATTGCGCAAACGATATAGTCTTGAACGGCGACTACTAAATAACTTAAAATTCCAATAATGGTTAGTACGCCGCTATATAGGTTGGCGCGAGAGATATTAACGACCATATAGTTAACAAATTCTTCTAATCTATACGATTCACTATAATATATACTTACTACTTCTCTATTAACATTCTTTCACTTCGGTTGATTGTAAGAACATTTTCCGACAGTCAGTTAACCGTAATACGCACACGTCCCAATTATAAATATACATATACAATATACATTTATAAATACATATATATATATACACTTACACGCATACGTTCACCGTAATATAAATCATTATTAAATTGTATAGATTAGTAGATATCTCTACTCGATACGAATGTCCAGTTAAATAGACGCGATTGTGACTTATATCCGATATTTAGGCCAAATGGAGTTTATTTCAATTCATTATTATTAATTTTAATCCTATACACATTATGTCGGCGGCTGAGATGACCATTTACGGATCATCGTTCAGCGAGATTCGAAATCGTTTTCATAATATAATAAGTTGTTTTAGAACGTATTGCTGCAGATTTTGTCGCTATAGCACTGGCTGTAGCACAATCCAATTATAACCATATAAACGTATTCCAAAAAGCGTTGCGTTAATTATTGATGGTCGTTAGTGAAATTTATAAATTACTTTAGTTAACGGTCTAATTTATGGATAATATTTTAAAATACACAATCTTGTTTTTGAATAGTGAAATGCAAAACACATAAAAACATTGTTCCACCATTAGGTATACCTACTACAGTATTGTTGTATACACATATATAAAAATGCATTACAGCTAGTGCAGCTGGTAATTATACCAAATTATGTATTGTTTAATTGCACCTAATAAGTTAATGCATTTTGTATAATACAATGATTTTATCTCACGAGCTATTGTATATTATTGTGAACAGAAAATATTCATAAAAAAAAATGGAATAAATATACTATTATTTAATTACTTATGACTGTATTTGAGTTGTAATTTTCCAATAATACGTTAAAGCTCGTACACATATTTTCAAATTGACATACACTAGACTGACTGTATGAGGTTAAAATGAATAACATATTTAAAAAAAATATATATTACGAATAAAAGATTATATGTTTATGGGTTTAATAGTCATTACTGAAATCGTAAAACCGTGTTGCCGTGAATCACGTGTCCGCGGTGCGTTTTGCGTGCGTAATTAGCATACGCCGCAGGGCGTGTATATAGATAGGTGGCTAAGTCTGAGCGCACTCTGGGAAGAATTTAAAAAGGAAGACCGTCATCTAATGGAAAAAATTGATATTTGAAAGAGAAAACAAACTCAAAAACATACGCAAGAGTCCGTCGAGCTTTTCTGTCGCATGTCTCAGCGGACGAAGACGCCGTTTCCGCGCATAAATTTGTAGTCGCGTATAGACGCACACACGCACAAATATATTATACATACGCGTTAAACGCAGCCTTGTGCCGTGTCCGTTTCAAGGTTGCAGTGTAGTACTGCTGTTTACGACATTCCTGGGGTGGCGGTGGCGGGTGAGAAGTTTTTTCCGCCTGCAGAGAGCTTACAATGCGCAAATATGTCGTCGCCGTCGAGATACCCTCGTTATATATTATAAGTGTTAATATATTACATGCGCACATATATTATAAATACGTACACAGTATATGCAGATATAGATAGTTAGGTATATAATAGGTATTATAGGTACCCGCACGTTGCACATGCACTTGTGCACTGCAGTGACCGAGTGTAGAACTCTCGGGAGACTGACGAGTCGTGTTGTGTATTATAATACGCATATAGTATTATATTGTATATGTGATAAAGCCTGAGACTGGAAACGAGTAGTAATGGCAAAGGGACGCACCACAGTACTTAAGATCTGATGATAAAGTTCAAAATAAAAGCGTGTTATATGCTGTGGGAACGTTTACATAAAAACTAAACCCTTTTATTACACCTTATCGTCAACAAAACATATCGTTCGCTTATATACATATTATTATGTATACGGTAACGTCACTCTTAACGAAATTATCGAATTTAGTGATCAGATATTTTGTTGATATAGGTGCATTGTGCATTACTTCTCGTTATTACAGTTAACGTGTCAATCACTATGGAATACAGCAACTGCATGTACAACCGATTTCAACATCGATCGTTCGGGGGAGGGGGGTGGGTGACGAAGTTTAGGCCATGCATTTTTTAGTATTGTATGCAGGTCGATTTAACTGCATTTTGTTTGCAAAAAAAATTTATAGATACAACATGAACGTATTTCAAGAAACAAACTTAAACTTCAGCTTTTCGATGTGTAGTCGCGAATCTTACATGACGTTTCCATATAGTTTCGATCGATTTTTTTCCGTCATTGATTTTTATTCGTTTCCGCGTCTCTCTCGTTCACCTCTTTTTTTCACAATACACCTTCTACAACTTTATAATAGTGTATTATATTATTCACTCATTTATATTTTATACAAATTGTATTTCGTCCAACAACCGATTTAGTTAGCATAACGAAATTATTTTTTTCTGCATTCGAACGATTTGTAAACACTATGAAACAAATTTTTCTATTTTTTCTCCGTGACTTGTCTGTTTACACTACTTCGGAATAATTATTAACAAGTGTGATGTTTCACCATCAGTTCTCTAAGTATAGAAAACAGTCAGTAAAAGTATAGTATTAATATCATTATTATGTACATTAAACATAAAATGCTGGTATACAATTTGATATTTTATGAACATTTTTTGCAGATCGTTAATATTCGAGTACCGCGTAATATTTTCAAATTTATCACAATTTGTTCGTCTTATAATTTACTAGAAAGACATATTATAACTGTGTAATTTTCTGTCAACCGTTATATCAAATATATTAATTGTGTTTACGAGCGTCATCGTACGAGTATATATTAACTTACATAAAAATTAAATCACATTTTTGTGCACCATACGTAATAATATGTATACAATTACGATCAAATCATCAATGAGCGGAGTTATTCGAACGATACAGACCTGCGGGATCATCGTATACTCGCACATAACGGATACACCTATTAATAAGTGTATGTGTATATATGTATAACTAATACTTACTGAGTAGGTACACGAGAATTATGATAGGCGCACGTCTTATTCAATACCATCGCAGCTTGTCGTGGAAATGTCGACCGAGACGCCGAAAAACCGGATTGGATTCGACTACTCGAGACATCGTTGAAAATCGCTACTCCTTTAAATATTATGTACGCACATCGGACATGTCGTCGCAGCTTCCCTTCACCGTGTCATAGGTATATAAACAGTGGTATAGGTGGTAGCGGTGGCGGTGGCAGTATACCACGTATAGGCGTATTCCTTCACAGTTCCCGCCGCCGTTATAACAGAGTATAACCTTTAATGCGCGCGGAATGCCGCGTATTCGTGTGCCGGATTATATTTCATTTAGATCGAAAAATTCTTCGCTCGAATCGTTAATATTTTAAACGTTTAATATATATAAATATTTATCATATATAAACGTGTGTCCGACGAGTGTGTGCAACCGCCGATCAGAGAGAGAGATCAAACCGGTGGAGGGGCACACGCGTTTCGTCTTTTCTGGGAGCGTTATAATATTCGTTTGCGCGCGCGCTCGCGCGTGTGTGTGTATATATTACGATAATATATAGTCTCTCGCCCGGAGATCGGTCACCCGGATAAACGTCCGTATTAGTATATAGTAGCAATAGTATACGTGCGCGCGCACACACACACAGTGGAAACTCGGAATTCATTGTCGGGTCTGTAATATACGCTTACAATGTGTACCTATATATATCCACGTGTGTGTGTGTGTGTGTTAACTGACGTCCCCGGAAAGTCGTCGTCGTATAATATGTCGTACGCCATACATAATATAGGTATACATAGGTAGTCGTCCGGCGCGACGACGATCCGTCCGGATAAATGCATGTTTATAATAATATTATAATATGTATTCGTATTCGACGAGCGTGTCATCGCAGTTTAGAATACGTTCAGACCGGGTAAAAGTATACACATAGGCATGGGCACACTGTTTATTATAATAATGTGTACTCGCACTTTTCAGATATGGTCCGTTGGCGACGTTATGTTATTCGGTCGACGTCATTTACTATACGCGTATTATATACAAGCTCGACTATATATTAATATACATATTATAATAATATACGAGTCGAACAATGTTCATTGTAATCGAGTTGGGTGACTGGACCCGAATTCGTATCTGTAGCACAGTGTATGGCTACACCGCTGTATCAGACGTGTGTGTGTGTGTGTGTGTGTGTGTATACGTATATATAACAGCAGCATTTAGTTCGCAATTCAAAACATTTGTTTCCGATTTGAAATGTACAAAAAAAAAATAATAATAATAATAATAATAATAGTAATAGCGATAGTAATAATATCAAAAAGACAGAATACTTCGATAATTATGTCAGTTGATTAATATAATGTTAAAAAAAAACTAACAGTGACGGTCGAGTATGTATATATAAAACGTACAATAATATACAAGCGGTCGAAATAAAGGGCAGTCGCAATTTTTCTCACGGGTGCTCTTTGAATGCTGGTCGTTCTCATCTCCGCCGCCGCCGCCGCCGCCGTCGGTAGACACGAAAAAAACGCGTTAAGGTCTCCTGTGATACACCGAATTTTTCACGCTTGCAAAAAAATAAAAAATTTATACGAATAACGTAATTGGTCGGGCTGGCCAGAAATATGCGAGCGAATAAAAGCAATCGTGATGTGCGGACATCACGGGGGAGGTATCTGCGTATATACATATACGTTACGCGTATATATATAATATACCAGACGGCCGTCATAGAGAAATCGTATGCCTATATGTATATAAATAATAATGCGAAATTTATAAATGGCGGTACATATACATGACAAGTGGTCGGTTCCAGGGTTCTTATGTGGGCCTGGCGGGGTAGGGGGAAAAATTCATCTCCGTTTTGCGCATGCGCGAAATTGACATAATAATGATAATAATTGAAGAGCGGACAGCATATAATAATAGAGAAGAGAGAGAGAGAGAGAGAGTGAGATATGTATATAAACAGTGAGAGAGAGAGAGAGAGAGAGAGAGAGGGATAGAAAGGGGTCGTCTTCGGTGACTTCGGCAGATATAATATATATATATGCGTGTGTGTGTGTGTGTGTGTATATAATACCTATATACGTAGACATATAACTACGTATATATAAATGAAGCGTGTGAAAATAACTTTGAAATTTACAATGGCTCCCGCCGCCACCGATGCCCGTTGCCTTTGCTGCCGCTGCTGTTAGGCCGCCACCGCCGCCGCCGCTCTCTGCCAGTCAATAGCGAGCCGAAATATGTGCGTCGCTCTGTGGTTTCCTTCGCGGCCGTGTGCACGCATAACCCCCCCCGAGACATATTTGCTAATCAGTCGGACTGGAGCTCGCGCGAGAGACGTTTCGAAATTCCTGGAACGGTTCGAAAATGTCACATTGTTTACTGTTTTTTTATTTAATTTATTTATTATATATAGATATACATAAGCACACTTACACGCACACACTTACACACATATACACATCATCACATACGCACCGGCTCATTCCGTCTTTCTGTCTCTCTCTTTCTCTCTCTCTCTGTCTCTGTTCCCAACGACTGGCTTCTCTCGTGATGTCTTCTCTCGCTCTCTCTCGATTTCCTCATCTTCTCCGTCATCACCGGTCCGGTCGTCGCTGCAGCGTCCGACGAGAGCTGGCCGGCGTGCGCGCGCGCGCTCGCGCTGGCCGCGCAATCTTCTCTATTAGACGCGGCGCGCGACGACCGGAAAATATATAAGGCGAGCGGTAGGACGAAACAGAAATGAAATGGAAAAAAAAACACAAATACTGAACTCAATAATATCTTTTAACTGTGGGAAGCCGCTGCCGTCGTCGCTGCTACTCGTCCGCTTCAAATATATATATATGTATATATATATATAGGCGCGCGCACACAATATATATAACTGCGACCATTCGTTTTAGCCGTTTTATATTGTCCGTCCAAAGCGTGGGATAAAATACTTGAACTGCGTATATTTTTCGTCGTCGGCAACCGCGTTCTTGTACCCTCTCTCCGTCTACAATTGTGCACTTATGTAAGCAGTCGTCTCGCGCGGTACGGAGTGGTGCGCGCGCGCGTATCTGGCCTTCGGATGAAAAAATATTATTAGATCAAAAATCTGTGGATAAAAAAAACCCGAGATGTATACGGTTTTCGAAAGCTGCAGCGGTCGAATGACATTTCTCTCTTTTTTCCTTGCGGCGTGAACCGCCGTTGAAATTTAATATTTCGCACGGCGCTGCGGGCCCCAGCAGTCCGCCAGCCTGTCGACGTCCACGACGAAACGCGTTTCGTTCAATTATCGCCTGTTACGAAAATAAATCGTTCGTAATAATAATAATATTATTACGAACCAAGTATATTGTTGTATAGACTTTCGTCACGATACGACTATTAATGTGACGTACAAGGTGTACAGGCATATTATGTACATATTTTAAATATTTTTTTATTAGAATATTTAACGTCAGATTTGTATAAAAAAAATGTGTTTAAAATAAGGTCAATTTCCGGATTATAATAATAACCGTAGGTTATGGGTTTCAGCGACGTCAAGTTAAAAACTGACACGTACTTAATTTGTACTGCAGCTGGCTAGGCGTTTCTAAAACGTATATTGCATTGCCTATATATTAATATTTTAATTATGTTTATAATATTATACAACACTTGAAGGATTTTCGTTATAATATTGTTGTTAATTAAATTTATATACTAGACATTTTTATGATTAGAGGATCGTGCAGTGTTCTGATTTTATGTGATATGCGCATAACAATAAAAAACGATGTCATATACTTTTAAGATGTAAATTAAATAATACTTTGATTTACGAACAAAAAAATAAAAATAAAAGACACACTTCAGTATATTATAGCGATAAAATTAATCGACTAAACGCGAATAAATTACTATGTACCTATATATATATATATATGTATATAACGGCATCATAACACTGAAGTGTGTGGTCTTAAGATTGTGAAATTAGCAATGAGAATAAACTATTACGTTTTTACGCCCCAAGTGAATTTATCGTTTTTAGAACTATTCACGTCACTGACTGGTGCAACACAGAGTATACATAATATGTATATATATATATATATATATATACTTAATACCGTATATACTATATATATATATATATATATATATGTATACAACCAAACGCTATGTGTGCGCTCGTGTAATAACAAAAACACATTCTCAACATAAATCCCCACGAAATCATATCGCAATAACAGCCCTTTTTCTTCACAGACGGGTCTTGCACAACCCATATGCATGTGATGAGATATCTGTATACGTATAGGGTGAATAAGAAGAAAGGTGGATCGCAAAAAAAAAATACCCATAGTAAGTTATTAGACGTATAAGTACAGATTTTTTTCAAATTCACTCGTATTATAGGAGTACCTAAGCTTTATGTCCTTATATATATATATTATATTATATCAATGGCGGATGCAGAAAAAAAAAATTTTAGGGTGGTGAAAAATATCACAATCTTTACATCGTTTGTGAATTAATACGATCTCACATTTTTTTCTGCTGTTCCTGTAAAGATTTTTACCCCCTACGTAGTGCATTTATTTCTATGTATAATATAGGTACTATTATTATATCCATAGTTATTAATAAATAATAATCAACCATCGTAATGACATAAAATATGTATATAAATGGTAAAAACGATGATACAAATATACAATATTGTACAACCAATCAATACTATTATTGCACAGGGCACCTACTTATATATTACTCCTGCAAAGTATCATAATATATGAATATGCACGAGTATTATTATGTATACGATGGAGCCGTAAAGCGACATGCGCATATCTTGCAAACGTATAATACTTCCATAGCTGAGTCGTAAAGTATTATTGGATTTCTCCAGTGCAAAAAACGAAACGATCATTCACCGGTATTTAAATCCATTCGAACCGCTAAGATATCGATATTCCCCCGAAGTTTGTCGGCATCCCGCAATGGTTTAATAACTTTACCGTCATCGTAACTTCGCGGCCGGAGAACATAAAATGTGAGATTTGTTTTACGACGTTGCTTCTTCTCTATGCAGCGGGTCAATATTCAATTACAGTATGACCTTATCAAATGAATGAGTCGAATACCACGAACCCCCGTAGAAGATTAAAACTATCGAGTTCCGGCATAGTATTGTAGTCTTCGCCGGTCGCTACGAAAGACGCTACCGTTCGACGTGTTCTCTGTTTGCAAAGTTATGTTTATATTAACGAGGTCTCGAGGATTTGACCTCGGTGTATAATTTTAAAGCTAGAGATCGGGATTACCTTATCTAAAAGTAAAGTACTCGATTCTCGATATATATAAATATTATATAGATTTAGCTTGCATATGTTAAAAAATACAAGACATAATAATATAATTACCGATCTGGGTAGGTATGCCGACGTGAAACGAGTGTGGGCAGTGTACTCGGTGTAGGTGTTCGCTAAAAGTCCCGAAGTCTTCTCCGCTATCGTATTTCTGTTCGTGTCGCACGCTCCCGCCAAACACGCTTATCGGTCATTATTATATATATCACGACGTGTGATGGAAAACCTTAATTCAGCGGTCGGCTCCACTCGTCATTTATCACACTCAGCATATTAGTCGTGCCCTACTTAAGGAGCAATGTACAATGTCGATTGACAGTAATCGTTATACTGCAGTATATGATGGACACAAAACACGCGAATATAGATTACTCGGATGACGGGTAGTGCGATTGAAGTCATTATTAAAACGATGCGGTGAATATGATTTTTAGACATATTAATTTATAAACCAACAGATTATAATTTATAAAAAGTTGTGTTTTGCGAAAATTATTCAAATTAGTTCAAATCAAATAATGTACTTGCATTTTAGTATTTCACCGTGTAATATTGTACGAGTATTTCGTCATTATTAATTATTGATTATTCACTAACTGCAGGTTTGTGTAGACTATAGATGACGCATTGTATGATTCATACTTGTAATATTGATTAATTCTGTTTCTTGGTTTTTCCATAATATCAATCTATTATTTTTTAAGTTTCGTTCATTTTTTTACGTATTCTAAATATTCTAAATATTCTTATATTTAAGGTATAAAAAAATAAAAATGTCAAATAATTTCATATCATTTAACAAATTATTACATTAGATGTCATTATAGATCTCGTTCATGGCTAATTGGAGAGTTGGTTTTTTTTTCACAATAATATTAATTATATAGTATGTTGTAGATTTAATTTTGGACTCATTTTTTCAATTTCATTCATAAATAGAACAGCTGCAGTTATTTCGATTAAACGAGAATAAACTATACAGTTGATACGATGTACAATCTCCATGTAGCTGCGAGCGTCTCTAAATAGTAAAATCGTGTGTTTATGCCGTCCAAAGTAACATATATAGCGCGAGTCAATTCCTACCAGCTCTTCGTGAGTCAT
Source organism: Rhopalosiphum maidis (assembly GCF_003676215.2). Classification (NCBI taxonomy): domain Eukaryota; kingdom Metazoa; phylum Arthropoda; class Insecta; order Hemiptera; family Aphididae; genus Rhopalosiphum; species Rhopalosiphum maidis. The sequence goes on along the minus strand of NC_040879.1, from coordinate 64,462,371 downwards.
ATTATCATAACTGTCGCAGTGTTCCGTCACGAGTCTAGATCGGCTCCGAGGGATGATACCACTACCTATATGACGTATTAACGCGGGTGGCGTGGATGTATTGTCAATAATATCAATAACATCGGAGCGGCGAACACTATATCGGTTAGATTTCGAATGCTTTGTCGAGGTGTACTATATACGCTTATCGTTTAGGACACTATACAGCGATGATGTTGTGTGCGATGTATAATGTATAATATAAGAAGTATTTAGGCATACTGCACGTATAAAATATATTGTTAAGTATAAGAAATTAGTCGGATGTAAGTACGGCGTATATATTATACACACATATTCCATTAGACCATTTATACCGCGTGTTTGAACCTCGCGCGCATACACACACACACACACACACAAACAACAGCTCGATATCGTATTATTCGGCGGGGCATCATTCATATATATGTATATGTATAATATGTTGTTGACATCGAGCACGTTGAATAGAGCGCCGCGGTGTGTATTCATATATATATATATACTCAATGCATATGCACATATCGACAATGATGTCGGGTGTGCGCGCGTGTGTGTGTGTGTGTGTGTATTATATATGTATATACATATATACAGGTACTCGCCAACAATGTAAAGTTGTCGACAGTTACACTGATCAATACGGATTAGCCCGTGAGCGTGAGTTTGTGTGCGTGTGTGAGTGTATTTGTATTTGTGTGTGGCGTGCGCGCGCGTCCGCGTATACAACACATTATTATTATTATGTATACCTACCTATAACAAAATGTGCGTATACCTAGCGAGCGGGAGCGGGGTACGTGAAACGGAAGAGATGAGATACCGGTGCCCCGAAATAATGAAATAAAATAATATAATAAAATACATCCCTCCACTCTGTATCGCATACGTGCTCTACCCACTAAAATATTATACCCGTCGTACGCCGGGGAACGCAGTTTTCGACAAAAGGATAGTAGGAGGTCCGCACGGCATCGACGCGTTTTGAATATAACTACACACATTCACACACACACACACACACACACGCGCGCGCGCGCGCGATATTTATAATATTATTTATATGTACTACCGTGGTAGTGGTCGTCGTGTTCGTGTTTATATGTATAATAACAATATCGTGTACCTACCTCTCGTCGTCGTCACCGTCGTCGTCGTCGCAGCAGCATCAGCAGCAGTCGTTGTGGCATGTATGTACGCGTACGTAGCTGCAGCTGCCGCGCGAGAGTAAACGATCGGGTTCTTCTCTTCTTCTTTTCGGTTTATAAATCTCCACAATGGGCGCCCACAAAGCAATGCTGTTGTTAATAACGTAAATGTATTTCGATCAATACTAATCCTTCGACTGTTAAAAGGACTATCTAATTTTTTCCCTGCTCCTCGCCACCAACCCCAAACACACGCCGGACGGATGGCGCGCGCGGTCTTCTTCTCCATACATACACACACACACACACATAGTATTATACATTATTATATTATTATGCCACCACCGTCGTCGTCGTCGTCGTTCTCTCTCAGCGCGTTCGCCCCGCGCGATTTCCTTTATTGTTGTCGTCGTCGTTATTATTATTATTCGTCGTATCGTGTCCGTCTTCTACTTCTTTTTCTTCTCGCCGGCGGCCGAGTGTGCTGCAGCGATTGTGTGCCTGTACGTGCATTGTGCTTGTTCATGCCACCGCGCACGTCACGCTCGTCCCGCGATCAGTTTTCGCCGCGCCCCGACCCCTATTTGGCGGGCGGTGCGGGGCCCTTCGACCCGCGACCGCTCGAAAACTGCATTACCGGAAAGCGAATCGGCTACGCGGACGCGGCACATGCACGAAACGTTTCGCGTTAATAACAATAATATAATATAACGCATAATAAGGCCGCGAGCATTGTATACGCGCGTATATATGTCAACGGCCGGGCCAGCTACCCCGCGGAATTCATATGCACGTCCGAGGTACATACAGAGGTACGTCCTACACACCACACGCACATTATAATATACTCCGCACACGGATCACCGGTCACTGGGCGTACCTACATATACATATAGCAATAATAATAATAATAATAATAATAACGATATTATCGTCTCGCGATATTATCAATCACCGCGTTTGCAAAAACCCGGCCGGTCGCGTACACACGCGCACGCGCTACCGTCAGTTATACGGGTATACTACGTATATACGTATATTATATTATATTATATTATATTATATTGTATGCATTATAATAACCGTGTGCGCTCGTATGTATACGCGAGTGCAACTCGGCTGCAATACCGGGAAACGTGTGGGGGGTATGCGCGTCTGCGGACCGTGAAAAAACGAGCCGCTTTTATTATTATTATATACGTCGCGCGGCGATGTACCTGCAGCAGCAGCAGCAGCAGCAGCAGCAGCAGCAGCAGCCTATACCTCTATAATAATATATAATATATGCCAATAAATATAATATATGTGTGTGTTTGCCGGGGCGGAGGGAACGGTAGTGCGTTTATACGATATTATAACATATTATATACATTTTATTATTATATGCATTATGATTATTATTATGTGCACGGGTAGTAATATGTTCGGCTGTATCTGCACGGTCGCCGCCGAAATTCTCGCGGTCCGTCCCACCCGCCGGCCCGCCAACGCCGCCGCCGTTTCGACACGCTACCGCGGCGATGACGCCGGAATGCCTGCCGAACGCCATAAACAACCGCGACGTCGTCGTCCCGCTGATTCGATCCCTCCGACGAGCACCGCCGGAACAATGCCGTTCGACCGAGTGTGTATGACTTCTCTCTTTCTCTCTCTCTCTCTCTCTTATTTTTTTTATTTTCCTTTTCCTTTTTTTGTCCCGGAGAAATTAGGTCGGAGTGAGCGTCACACGAATAAAATAATATTATTATTGTTATTGTTATTGCGCGCCGTGTGCTCCGCGACGGCGAATTTGCAGCGGACGCCGAAAATAACCGAAACATATTATATTTATAGATATGGATATGCGATCGTTGACGATATCGCGATAAATTATGGTTTTTTTTTGTTGTTGTTGTTGTACACGGCGGCGCGGCGTCTTTGTAAAAACTACCCTATAACAGGGTCCATAATATAATAATATATTATAATCTTTATTATATCGATGCAATTCACAAAAACGTTTGAAAAGATGTAATGTGATTATACCATATGGCGCATGTATAGGTAGGTACGTATAATATGAATACGCATATATATATATATATATATATGTATACGTGTACGCGTATGCGACGCTGCTGCGGAGGTGTATTTATATGAATAAACGTGTATAATATGTATAACAGACTCCCTCGGCCAAGTGGCTCCTTATGCTGTCGAATAAAATTATCCTAAATTGACTGCTACGCGGTCGTCGAGTGTTATGATATACCGCGTGGCGAATATCACACAGTTGTTTACGATTATAATATTGTAACATACTATTATAATATGCTGACCCGCGCGTTTGTCTCGACCCGATCATCGTAATCGTAAAACGTTTTTACAACATTACTGTACAGTCTGTAGAAAACCTCCTAGAACCATTATTCACGTATATACTAAATACTATTATTGCGTTTTGTACACTCCACAGTCCTGCACGACCCGCCATAATATGACGACGGGTGTACGGTACACTATTTAGTACATATAATATATATACCTATTAGTTGGCTTCAATTTTACTGCAACTGCAGTGTAATAGTAATTGTGTTTGTCGCTGCACGTTACCTAACCCGAACACCACTCTTCCGACACGACTATATGCGTTTTGACTTAAAACTGTATTATATTAGTCTTGCTATTTAGAGTTTATATGAGTTACTAATGATCGACGAATAGTTGAAAGTGTACAATAATAATTAGAACTATACCAAGTACGGTAAACCGATATTAATGCCAAAATCCTAAAAATTAAACAATCAAAATCGTGGCATTAATTAAGATCTTGTAGAGATCTAAAAACAACTAAAAAAAAAAAAGACTTAACAAATTACAAAAACTCTAAAATACAGAGTGATTCACTTCACTTAGCATGACGTTCATCCCAGTTGTAGATTCTGAACGGGTTTGACGAATGTACTATTGGTTTTACAGTGATGCGTGTGTCATTAATTATCAATAACTATCTTTTTAATACAGTGAAAATGCTCCAATTTATAATTTTAATATAACTGGAAAATAAAAAAAAATTGGATATTTTTACACAATATCAGTTCTTGACAAAGACGATTTTCTTATTTAGTTGTAATTTTAAACCAAATAACTGTAGATAATTGAAATTCAACAATTTTTTATATGAGCTTTTTTAATGTATGATTTAATTTTAAAAATGTTTCAACTGCTTATGAGCTAATGATATAAATTACAAATTTAAAATGATTTCTTATACATATCGATAAAAAATGTAGATCAGTCAAAAGGATTGAAATTTTAATAAATAATCCCACTTAAGTTTTTATTACGATAATTTTAAGTATGATAAGTATTGAAATACAATTTTTTAATTTTTAATGCGTATAGCTTTGCAAAAATTACGAACATTTAAAATTTATTTTATAGTAAATATTTTATGAGACTAACTTTTATAACAAACGCTAAGAAATGTAATACAAAGTTATTCGATCTTCGCACAACTTCCAGAACATAAAAACTCAAACACTTTAACTGTTTTAAATGTTATGAAATGATATAATAATACAATTATATAATTATATCATTATATAATTTATATGCAATTAGTATTTGGTAAAAATCATTTCAATCTACTATATTAGTTATTGCTAAAATATCGTTAGAAATATAGGATAAAACAATATATGTCTACTCCGAATCGTTTTTCTGGTTTGTTTATTTACCCCAGAAAGTACTGAGGATTTTTATGCACTTTGAGTGGTATGTGATTACTTTTGACTTTCTAAGGTATTGACTTGATCTAGTACCCTACCAGTAACCGTTCTCAGTGTTGAAGATTACGACAAATTTATTGGTTGCTTTATTATTCTATACGTATTTTATTAATCGAATTTCTAACTGACATAATATCTTGATAAACTAAAATCGTTGTTATGTATAAGTAACGCTTACTCTCATGCTATAGTGTCTAGTGTTTATGAATAAATATTTATATTAGGTATACAATTTAAGAATATCTGAATATACCTTATACAAAGAATATATTATAATAATATTATTGTTATACAAAGAATATATTATAATAATATTATTGTTATACAAAGAAAATATTGTAATAATATTATTGTTATACAAAATACAAACTTCATCAAACATAACCTATTTAATTCATATTGATTACATAGCAGTGATTATTAAACTAATTTACCCATTGAATAGTACGTAGACTTGTCGTCGTTCAGTCGTGCATATTGCATATAACGCATTAGTTTGTGTGTGTGGGTGGCGTAGTCGGAGGAGAGTGGAAGAGCCCGTGGAGTAAATTTATTAATAGGTACAATGTGTAAGGTTATAGTTAACATAAATTTGTTTGTGAAAGGTAAAAAAATTGACTTATATTCGAGTAACCGAGAGTCGTGATCAAACGTCTTCTCATTAGTAAGCAGCCCGAAGAGCCGGAGAGCAGCCCTATGGGTGGCCTTACGGAACAGTCCAACACGAGCGGTCTAAAAATCTTCCGTCTAGATGTGTTTAATGCGTTTTAATCGTAATATGATGTACTACTTGCAGGCGTCGTATTGTATAGGTATACATTAAACTCGTATATTTAAAATGTATAAGCGCATCATAACATAATAACATCAAGTATAATATAATATACAGACATGCAGTGAAAACGGCCGCAGGTATCCGCGTCAAGCAATTCATACACGTTGGTATATATTACGATAACATGTATGTTGTATGTTGTACGCTTATAATATACATTATATTTGTATGAAATTACGAACTACTTTCTGGCGGACGGTCATTTTTGTACGATGTGACATAACTCATAACTGCAGATACGAAATAATAATAGCATAATGTATAATATCATTATAATATATAACCAGTGCCGAATTAGTCGTGTTCGATTGGCGAGAGAGAGAGAGAGGGCATCGAGATTAACGCCATATCGCCGCTGCGCGACCTCGGCGATTCGGATAATTCTTTCTCGACACGCGGCTGACGGAAGGCGCGATGATGTTATTATAATATATATATATATACATATATACACACCTATAAACAATTCATATTATATACTCACGGAGAGTAATTCGGTGCAGGTTTAAAACGTGTGACTAACGAAATAAAAATCGAATTAACAGCGATGATCGCTGTGACAATGTCAACGACCATTATTGTATTGTGCTTGTGCAGTTATACAATAATAATAATAATAATAATAATAATTTTCATTGTCTATATTATATAAAATGGAGTTAGTTGAGATAGTGATTTAGATGTATACTATACATGACATTTTATCAGCGAGTACTAAACAACGAGAAATTCGATAAAAATAAAGGCATCGCTATATAATACGACCACCTCCTGAGTAAGTTGTATATACTGAAATTGGCATTGAGTCGTTTAAAAATATTTCTAAAGATATTTTTTTCTATTATGTATAGGTAATATTCAATTTTATAAAACAAATTCTTATAAAACTAAGTTTTGTCGAGATTAAATCTTGGTTTTAATTTATTTATTTTTATCAATTGTTACTTTACTTTTATCAAATCTAAACAAATTGTGGATTATTTAATAAATGTGTAAAAAGAATTGTTGTATAATGTTTACTTTTTAATATTAAGTACTCATATTTTAATTACTTAAATAATTTGTTTAAAATAGGTTACGGCCAGTAGGTAAATTAAATTGTATTCATGTAAAATTATCTTTAATGCATATTAGAGCTTTAGCTATATATAATATAAATATTTTTTGTCTGAGTGATTTCTATAGTTGTATTAAAAGACAACCACTACTTACATCTTTTTATCATGAGAAAAAATATTCTCTTTCAAAATATTAAATTTGTATAAAAAAATCAGTTATCCTTAAAAATGGAGTATTATTTGTGATTTAAATTATTTATGAAATAAATTACAAATGTGAACATTATTTAGGGTTAAAAGTGGGATGTGTATGTTACACAATCTCCATATACTATATGCATTAGAAATTATACATAAAATGATATATGGAATGCTTAAAACTATATAGAGACATTAGTCCCTCTGGGATTTTTTCCCACTTTAAAACTTGTATGCGACATATTATAGTAGGTATTAAGTGATAATAGATTAATAGAACATAGAACTACAAAAACTATAGTTAAACTTATTTTTAAATTTTTTGATAATTTTTTTCAACAATTATAAAATATTTATCGACTTTTAATATTTTTATAACTGTGTATGTTTTATTAATATAATTTAATAGAGTGCGTAAAAAAAAAATCATTAAATTTAATCAAATATACTAGTACATATTACATGCAAGTCTATCAAAGTTCACTACAGTATACATGGCATTTTATAGGAAATGATGATTTAATACGAAATAGAAATAAACATAAAATCGAGTAGGTAACGATTTTATGAAACTATATAGGTTTTATAGTGCATTAAACTCTTTCTGTATGTACTGTATATGTTTATCGTCGAAGCAGAAAAATATTGGTCGGCGGGCCTTCTTGGAAAGTCAAGGCGAAAAACCATTGAAACCCTTAGGTACAATACTGTATATAATATTAGATCAAATACTTACATCGGACGAGTAACATTACAACGATGGTCACGAGATCCGTGGGGCACCTAAGATGATTTCGAACGGCGACAAACGACGACAGCGTTTCGTTAACCCACTAAACCATTGTCGTCGCCGTCGTGATTTATCGACCGACGTTATTATTGTTTCCGTATGTACCTAATAATAATATTATGTTATTATTATCATCACCATCGTATAATACACCGGAGTGCATTATCTCGTCATCCCGATCTCGAACTGCTACAGCAGTCATACATACACGCACACATATACATTCATATATGTGTGCATCGTCTATAATATTATATATTATGCCCCCCTGCGATGGCGCGGTGACGGATTTACACGATTTACACACGCGCGGTCTTAACTTAAACGATATCGCGATATGTAAAACTCAGAAAACCGGATTTTCCGACACACAATAACAATAATAATGTTATCGTATTTAATATATCATAATAATTATAAATTAAAACATAGAATGGTACGGGGCGTTTGCAGTGAGTCGAACTGCAAGAACCCACAGAATTTATGTCGGCCGAAATAAAACAAGCACACGACCGATGATGTAAAAAGTTATTGTCGTAGTTTTATAAATAACATAGTGACATATATTTATTTATTTTTAGCTGACGTGAAAATGTAATTCATATACGCATAGTTTTCGAACAAATGTCAACTGCATGTCCGATTATACCGAAAAGTGTAGGTACTTGTACTAAAGTTTGTACCATTGTTCGTTACTAAAATAATTAAATATGTGGAGGTGTAAAAAAAAGTTATTTACTCTCTTGACAAACGATTATGGATTATACATTTATACTTAACACAAGCCAAAGGGACATTTGAAATATTTAGTTATCGGGAGAAAATTTTGAATTGCAGGTAAATACTTGGCATACTCGCCAATTTTTGTTTCGACGGAGATCAGATAGTTTTCACACGAATTATTAAAAAAAAAAAAAACACGAGGGTTGCACCTTCTTAAATAAAGTGCGCTTATGTCTTCGAGGCCCGCACTCTTGTTATATTAATAGAATACACACTATAATATGAATTTAAAAGGACAACATTAAATAATCACGATATTTTAAATTGAAATACTAATCAACTGATAAATGAAAACAATAAAAGGATCAAAAATGAAAAAGTTTTCACAGCATTTGTCGTATAATAAAATTACACGTCTACCACGCCAGCACCGCAATAAGACAATGGAACTTTAACCCTCACCAATGTAGATTTTTCATTTCTTTACCGTCTATAGTGCATGAATAATAATTTACAAAATATATGTTATGTATTTTTTTTGTAACACGACAATTGAACACGGTCGTATTGGATATCAATGGAAGTGGCATTCCAAATCTCGCGACCCCCCCCCCCCCTCCCCGCTCTGGATACGCCGCCGCGCATGATTATCGCGAGCAAAGCGATCGCGGCTTCGGTACAGTGCCCCCAAATTGTATTTGTTTTTTATTTGCGCCCCGTAAGACGTAACGTTACGTACACGTCACAATGAAACGACACCGCTACAGACACCGCGGACACCACCGGTGAGACGACCCCCGCGAGGAGATAGAAAAATATTACATCATAATAATGATAATATTATGTAATACAGTGTGTAGAAAATTATTAGAGAAATAAAATGAAAAAAAAAAATTAATTGTACGTTACCGGCAGTCGGCAGTCGGCACGGCGGCGGCGGCGGTACGCGCGCGGTGTATTAATATATAATAATATCGTATTTATATTATATACTATATACGCGTGTGTACGGGTATAGGTATACATATAAAGGTATACGCTGTACGGACGGACTGCAGTGTGCAGCGTATTAGAGTGCATTTCGTCCGGCCAATAAATAACCATCATCAAATGGCACACGGGGCGGCGGCGGTTACTATAGGTTGTTTTATTAATGAAAATAATGTCGGCTGTATACGCGTCGCATTATGCGTGTGCGGTGCGTGTAATGCAATACGAGTGATGCTGTGCGGCCCGGAACGATTCTCACGAGTCGTGGGTTCGTGTTTTCCATTACTTTATTAACTTATAGCCCCGGCCACACTACGAGTTATAATAACATATATATATATATATATATAAACATACGTACATATGTATGTGTGTGTGTGTGTATAACATCATAATGCTGCCGGTCGTGTGTAATATACGATTTATTCTTTATTTATAATGAAGATATCATCGCGGGACGATATGCGGAGGAGACGAAATACGAGTGCCAGACAGAGACGCGGTGACGGAGAAACGGCGGCGGCGGCGGCGGTGGCGGAGGAGGAGGACGACCAGGGGAAGGAGACGGAGACGAGGAGAGGGAGAAGAAAAGGTGATGTACGCACGGCCGTGGTACATTACTGCAAGTCATCTCGTGTACGTATTATATATATTATATTATATTATATATATATATATATATATATTTTATGGCCGGGCACTGTCGTATCGCAGCGCGCGCGCCGCTCGCCGGGCACACCCGCGCACGCACGCGCTTACGCCCGCCGCGATACATAGGCGTATACATATAGTACCTACCACAAAAATCAAACCGTCTTCCCGTGCGTGTGTATACCGTATTAAATATATATATATATATATTATACCTCCGACTCTCCGAACGACTTTATTACACCACTACGCGTTACACGTGTACGCACTTATATAGATATCCGAACCTATTTCAGGTACCTATATATATATATACACGTCTCACGGGGCATCGCTGGTCCACCCTTGTAGGTACCTGCAGTACACCAGCATCCTGCGTTGATATTATATATGTGTGCGTTATTTTGTACGCGTATACGAATAAGACGCACACATCACACGTAGGTTCATGTATAGTGTTTAACGGACAACGGTGGTGGCGGTTGTGGTGGCGGTGACGGCGGTGGTGGTGTATATGTAACGTGTAATACACATCCTCCCACAATACGGTTTGACATATTACCCGGTCCGGAGCCTGCACAGTAATAATCGTGTATTACTTATTAATTTATTAACCATTAACAATTTTTTGTAGTATCATCATTGTCAGAATCACATAATGTAATAGCGCGTTTCCAGTCTACTGTGAGAACTCAGACCCGCCGCCGCAGCCACTGTCGAATCATTAACACACGCCTATCATATAATATAAGGTACATAATAATACAACATAATATATAATACAATGTATATATATATATATATATATATATATTATGGTCTACATATACACATATACATATACTCTCGCGCACACACACTCGCCCGCGCAGACGTAGCGTGTTTGATGGCTTGCAAGTCTTCTCGGTCGATCTCGATCCCGGTCCGCAGAGGCGAATATTATATGATATTGGCGAACCATGGCGACCGCGAAATTCGCGGTATACGCGGTATAATAGTGGTTCCGGTATGCCGGCTACTGGTGGCGGTGTTGTACTATTATATATGTACATAAAACATAATAATTCTCGATACACAAAAACGCTGAAATTCAGTTTAAATCTGTGAAAAACCGCAGGCTTATATATATATATATATATATATATTATAATACGGCGTATTATATTTTTGTCCAATTTCTATTATACTCGTGTACGCACATGTATTATATCGCGTTGTGCGAGTTGTACGCGGTTATGAAAGCAAACAGCAATCTGCCGAAATTCTTTCTGTACACATGCGGTTGTTTATATTATTATGTTGTTGTTGCTATGTCGTTTCGAGATTTTATTAAGTGCACCGTTTTTATTGTAACTTTTTAAGTAGATTTTTTTCCATCCCAAACCGTTTCAAGCGTACATAAAATTATTCTTTATTCGTCCGTATTCAATGCACTCCATTTCGAATTTCCCTAAAAACTGACCCTTCAAAGGACCTCAAATGAATACCCTTTGTGAGATAAATGAAAAGCAGTTTACATATCATGTAGTGTTCAAGTGTTTTTGCACCATTAACCGAACAATGAGCGCGCAGACAACGTTGTCAATCGTACGAGAATGGGTATGAATATAAGAATAGAAATTTGATGTTTAATGCAAACAACAAGCGAATTAATAGCACCGGTTAAGTATTATTAAAGATGAGTTCCCTATTTTTATTTTGAAAAAGAACTTGAACTCGAGTGATACAAAATTGAAATAAGAAATGTATATCTTACATAATATAAAAGAACATATAGGTTGTTTTGAGGATTTGTTGAATTTTTATTATATTAAAAAAAAATATGTTTTTAAAGTATCAACAGTTTTATTCTTGGTCAAATACAAAATATGTATATACATGTCTATATATATATATATATTTACATGTATATTAAATCTTAAATATCATGCAGTTTAACAGTTGTATAGTATTGAAGTTGGCACTTGCACTGAAATCAATCTCGCGTAAATAATTGTATGTTAACTTTTTTTTTTTGTCGTGGCTAATGTTAATAAGATAAATGTAATAATATAATCGAAAGAACTTTAAAAACGACAAACTAAAATAATATTTCATTAGATATAGATAATAGATTATAAAATATACAATAGAATATTTTCGTGGACTAACATTTTGGAATTTCTATTATTTCACTGAAGCGCCTATGAAAAATATACACACTTTTAAATTAAATTTAAAAAAAAAAAAAACTCGTATATATTTATGTGTCACAAATTTATAGAAAAAAACTTGTTACAAAGTCTTTACAACACACACATACACAATATACATTTATATATTTATATACACAACATTCATTCCGAGCAACTGATGGAATGAACATGCACTTCTTGTCTTCTCCCATGGTAATAATTTACACGTATATAAAATAGAATAACATCTACACGATGATCGTAAAATGGTATACTTGTAATATTTATTGTTTAAATCGCATATCATTCAATCGCGCGTTTATGTACGCGCACTGATATTATTTATAATGTACATAACAGGTAATATGGGTAATTATTAATTGAGGCGTTCTGCGATGATTTGTTGAATCTTAAGATATTTAGGATTAAAAAGATATTTTTTCCACGGTCACAGTACTCAGCAATAATTAACTTAAATAAAAATTATTTTATTTTTAAGGAGACAAAATATAATATAACGCATCTATCGGTTGCTGGCTAGTAAAAATTAAACATAAGGAATATTCTATCGATAATCATAAATTGCTCATTTGAAGTATATTAATAATATTATTATACTTAATTTTGTTATTATTTTTATTATTTATGTGGATAATATACTTTAAAAAACAATATAAATTAGAATAAAGGTATACGACTGATATACATATTATTTATTTTTTTACGATATTACTATTTCTTTATTTTTTAGATTAGTTTATATAAATCTGTTTGTCTTAAAGACTATATTATTCTGTTTATCGTTTCAGCTAGTGGTCTCAGAATTTCGCTCAGTTGATCACGTATATTATTATTTTCTCTTTGTGCCACATATCGGCGTCACTCGGTAAATATACGATGCTAATATATTATAATTTCGTATGGTTCACTGAAAGTTGAGTCTTGCTGTTAGGACACATGTCGGAGGTTCTTATTTACCCATCAAGTATCAGTCACATTTAGCTTTGTACGTCTAATTCTCAGCCGTCACTTTCTCGTATTTCCTATTTTTGTCATTTGTCGATTACTTATATGTATAATATATTATATTATTTAAAATTTCATTTAGTTTTTTTCCATATTTTATCTAGTAAGCATACGCGGCTACGTTATTGATTTGGTTTTTGATGTCAGCGCGTATGTTTGTATTTATTTTTATTTCTTCTGAATTTATTGTTGTACACTTCAATACGACAATATCTATAATAGGTATTGACGGTGGTACGGTATGCGTATAATATTGATTCGTATACCTATATAGGATCCGTGGCCGCTGTCATAATAGTATTGTATACACTCGGGTCAACTATGGTTGCCCTCGCGATGAGCTGTCCGTAACGAAAAAAAAAAAAAAAAAAAATACTGACTCGTATTAAATAAATACAGACGAACAATGATTGATAAGTGTTTACATGATGGAGGAAAAAAACAATCGTTTTTCGTCCGCGTATACACTCACTGCAGGCTCACACGGGCATCGTATTATTATAGGTATATTGTATGCGGCGCACGTGAATATATCACGCGTGCTTTAGACTATTATTACTATTATTACACTATTACTCACTGTTTTTATTACTATAATAGTAACATATACGCGTATACACGTATGCGTATAATATGATATGTCCACGTGATAGGTGTCGTGTGACCATTGTCCGAGATATTTTCTTTATCGAGACGGCACCGGAGCGCAATGCGAGTTAGGTACCTACTACACCCGAAACGAAAACCTGCACACCGCGTGTAATATCGTCGTATGTATATTATAATATTTATGAATGTATATTTTTCATGGGAATATATCGCGTTCGTCGGGATACGTGACGAGAATAACACAACGGTTTATAGGGTATACCGCGGTGAAAACTGTACGGGCACAGAAAACCTCAGTCGCGGAGGAAGAAAAACGAAAAACATAATATTTTAGGCGCAAACGAACGTGTTCTAGAACGCTTTTTTGGGAGGAATAACTAATGAGGAGGACCTTCTCCCATTTCCTACCACCCATCACACTATCGCTCAGACGAGAAATTTAGTTTTAACCGTTTTTCGTCCGTTTGAACACACAGACGTTCCTCGTGTGTTGGAATAAAATCGATTTTATTCTTTTCACAGTGTTGATAATTTATTTGGAAATCGACGATCTACTACGTCACTCTACACAAAGATCTTCAGTCGGCGCGTATAAATTCGAGAAAATTCGAGCAACAGTCGTGGGTAGATCACAGAGAATGTTGCAACACGTCTCTCTGTACGTCATAACGTTTCTATACTATGAAAAATTTGAATTTCGAACTTTCGAGAATTGCGTGAAGAATTACGCGGTCGACGATCGCGGCGAACCGGAGGATTCGTGTGTACGTGCGTGTGGCGAGCAGATCTGTGTAGAGACACGAGTGTAGTGGGTCTAATAATAATTAGTAAAATTAGACGCACTCCGCGCGGTGTAGATTGTCGAGACAGACGAGGTAACGGCTGGAAGAGGTATACAGTCGCTGCAACGCCGCTGCCGGCCGGACATTCTCTCTTACTACAACTCTGTCTCCGTCTCCCTTTCTTCTCCTCTCTCGGCGGCCGAATACCCGCTGCGCCGTCGGTCGTCCGCCACCGGCCGATCGGTTATATGTATTATATATATATATATGTATATATTTCAGCGGCGGCCGGGCCCACACACAAGTTAACAACTAATTATCAATCGTATAATATTATAAATTATAATACTGCTGCTGTTGTGCGCGTGTGTGTAAGCTTTGAATTTTATTTCCATTCTTCGGGGATCACGTATATATGTATATATATATATATTATAGTTATACCTATATAGGTATGTTCGGATGCTTATAATATTAATAATATCATCTCTCGTAACACACTACGTCTCTTTTATTTTCAGAAAATTATTTTTATTATCTCTATCCGTGTGCATATTAAAATAATTGTATTATATGTTACGATATTATATGGGCACCTTGTACACGCGCAGCTGCCTGTATACGTGTATGCGCGAGAGGTGTAGTATTATCAATGCCAAAGTCGTCGCGTAAGCGGTTGTTTCTTCATCGTCTTAATATTATTAATTTTCCCGTCTTTATAACGTTATTATTATACGTTCAATACCATTATATTATTATCGCTATTATCATCGGTTCTAGCACATCACGACGTCATGAACGTATATAATACCGGCCATTTACGTGCGCATATCATATCATAACACACTCGGCAACATCCGGAGTAGGTGCGTGATATTATAATATTATTCATTATTATATCGGCGTATATTCGTATAGTATAAGCGTAAAACTACGCACGAAGTCGATCGGTAATCGATTTGCTCCCATCCTCCGCGTAACGTAATATATCAAAAGAAATCATATAAAGTTATACCTTTTACAAAATAAAATATAAATCGTATGCAGATAATCGCTGTTAAGTACATTACGCCCATATCCTTTGCTGTTCAACGTCCATGTATTCTACTCTGCAATGATGCGTATACGGAATTGCGCGCTGAGCGCCGAAGGTTCGATTTGGGGAACGACACACGTAGACGAAATCGCACTCGACGACCCCTAAACGATATGATAATAACAATATAATAATTGCCGATATTCATTAAAAAGAATTTTTTGTGCGCTGTGTTGTCATGGAGTCCATCTCACTTGTGAGTTTTTGGTCTTATTGAAATACAAGATTATTAGGATACGTACAGGATGTACTTACCCCAATTGATTTTAAATAGTTAAATAATATGATTCATTTGTTAGGTATTGAAAAAACGAGTCTAGATATTTTATGACCATCAAAGACACTCACGCGCGCATACTTTGCTTGAAACGAAATGCCGAGCATGATTCAAATGGATTATTTGCGTCCCCTTGGCGTGTTTCACTCAGACGCTTTATTTCGTCGTGCACTTGTTTTCCACGATGCTTTCGGTGGTAGTCATCTTCAAGTGTAGGCAGAACCCCGCGACAGATGCACTCGAGTGTCATGGGATCTCATTGTCAAAGTCACACATAATAAAAAATATGTATAATAATTTATAATGTTAAAAGCACATAAGCAGTGAGTGAAAACCGTGTACATGGCATCTCACAAACACAAAACAGTCTCAGCCATCATTTGATAATAGCCAACTAACCACACAGTATTTATACATATAATTATAGACGACATATCCGTATAGAAATGTTTTATTTTGAAATCGGTATGAAGTAATTACTCATCATTACCGTTATTATTACACCGCCAATTTAAATTAAAGCTGCACGGTGCGTATAGCTCATTGAATTATTCTATAACCTTTATTATATACTAATAAAATCGATTCATTGTCAATTGTATTGCTGGTAATCTAGTTTTTAGGAATGTTAGATGTGCCAAAATATTTATTTTGATTAGCATATTATTTACCTACGAGGCTACGAATTATACGACTAAATTAGGAGGTACTTGTAATCTATACTTGAGATTGTCTGTAGGTTTGTGTACTAATAAAAATATGGTAAAAGTACAACGAGTGTACAATAAATCCAACTAAACCGCGTCAATAAACCGTTTTTTTTTCATTCTTATCTTGGAACGAATTCAATTCTACATCGGAAAATCGGCGCTCGACAATCATCGTATTAACGCTGGATGGATAATTCGGTGGCGTGTCGTTACCTCGCGACGACCGCACTATCACTTAAAATAGACTATAATATATCCTGAGAGACTAAACGCGCGGGAATACTTAAGATACTAATAGATGTGCGTAGCGTAAACAATGAAACCAAGGATCGTCAACACTTGTTGTACAAACATATGCGTAAAGAGAATATACACTAACAATACTTTAACTTTTGTACACGGTATATTAGTTAAGTAGCGTACAACAATATTCGGTAAATTCGAGTTCGAATATAAATATAAACATTTCTCCCGAGGGATTAATTAAAAATGCCTATTATAAATAACGTTTTGACGTGAACAAATAACAAGTGCCTGGAGGACTATTTTTCTCAGTTGTTAAGGGATGGATTCAAATCGGTAAAAAATTTTGAAATTTTAAAATTTCCTATTTAATCGAAAAGTGATATCATAAATTAATGTGAAGTGATGTGTTGAATCCGTCTAAAACACTTATATTTAAACACAAAAGTAAATTTTCTATTCGCAAATAGAAACATTTTTATTTTTTATAGTTGTTTAGTCCTAAAATTGTCTATGTTATGCGTTAGTTCTTACTAACACATCGTGGGTGCTATCTATGGTCATCTTAATACGTTTACGATATTTTATGCGGGGCTTTGAGCCCTGACACCAGTGACACTAAATAAATTATGCCACCGACACCCGACCCTTAAAAATGTTTATAATTTTAATGTGATAATACATCAACGTATACAAGGTATACTGCTCATGTGACGCTAATTCGTCCTCAAAAATACACTCTGCGGGAACAATGATCCCGTCCCGCACTTTTGCGTAGAATCGACCAAATTATTTTTCTCGGTCAAAAGTGGGAAATAAAAGTTTTTTCGATACAACACATAAATTCTACCCTCCCTCAAAATATATAGTAGATCGGTGGAAATGTAAAACTTTTAAATTCAACAGAACCGTTGCGAATTCGGAGGATCGACACCGGGTCACACACTCGCGTTGCTGCACTTGGTCACAAAGTGCTTTCGCGGTCATGCCGGCGGATTTGAAATAATATTTTCGCACACAAGAGGTACGGTATTGAAATAAAACCACGGCGAACCGTCGTCGTTAAACCATTGTAATATATTAAATTAGATTGTCTATATTATTGTTATTACTCATTACGTTTATGCACTACTATAATTATTATTATCATCATTATTGTGATGTTACCGTTATACGTATTTGTACGCGCGCGGGAGGGCGGGCGACAAATAGAGACCCATAAAAACTATAATTGACCGTCCACAGGCGGCGGTGGCGTTTCGTTTTTAACGCGACTCGTCCATTAAAAATAAGGACTCGGCGTCGTCGACGGCGGCGGCGGGTGCTAATTGGTTTAGCTCGCGCGTCGACACAAATCATTCGCGTCCGACGCGGTGCGGATATCCACGCGGCGGCGTTGCGTTATATACGTACACAGCGATAATAGTAATATATAATAATATTATACTCGTGTGCGCCGGCGACGTGTCTCGCGCGCGGTCGCGGACATCTGGCGCGGGGCAATTAACTGTCGACGGCGCGGGCCGCGTGGTTTTTATTTTTGGGCGTTTTACAACGTACGCGTACGCGCACCTTTAATACAACATTCACGACAGCAGCCGATAGCCGCCCGCTCGCTCTGTCGCGCGCGTGTGTGCGACACCCCCACAAGTCGTGTGTACGATATTATTGTTTTTATTGTTGTTGTTATCATTATTACAGTGGAGTTTAACGATAATATCACCATCATCATCATCATCATTATCACCAGAGGGCTGTGCACTTATAATGACAGTTATACATAATGTACAAAATCAAGAGGACGCTACCCGCGCCAGTAATTTGTAGTGTGAAAACGCGTTTTGCGCGAGAATGATACATAATATTGTGGCTGGGCATTTTTGAAGGGAGGGGCGAGGGTGTGCTTAGAACCCCCAATTTTTAAATTTTAGTACCAGCAAATTGTTTCATATTAATTTAGATTTTAATAGTAACAGGTATCCATAACCTCGAGTTAAAAAAAGATAGGGAAACTTCAGCACCCTCAGTTTTTTTATTGAAATTGCGCCCCTAGAAGAGGGCACTGTAGTAAACCCAAAATACAGCAGTATAATATTAATACATTAATTCAGTATACTGTTATAATAGTTATATAATTAGCATATTATGGCGCGTGTGACTAGGAAATGAGCATTTATAGAAATAAGGAGGTTAAAGGGTAAAAGAAACATGATTTTTCCGTTCTACGCTGAACACTACATTTTACGTTAACAGCAGATTTCCGGTTTCCTATTATTGACATCACGTCACCTTACAGCAGTGATAAGACTCGTTTAAATACGAGTCGAGCACCAAACGCTGATCAGAAGGTAGTCACAGTCCTAGACGGACTATTCGTCCAATATGTAAGACTATTGATCGTAGTGGACATTGTAACAGCCACACGTCACTCCCAGTATCTTAGTAAACTTTTCCAATAGCAGTCAGCTATATTAATTTGTTTTATAATAAATAAATAAATAATTATTATTTATGTTTTAAACACAATCGAACTACTTATAAAGGACCTACCTTTCTCATAACCACCTCAAGTTAACCAGAAACGTTTGCCGTCGTTAAATAATTGACGTGGTAACGATCGCATCAGTGTTCTGCACGATGACCACTGCAGCAGTCATCTCTATAATTTGTATGTAGCACTTTAAAAAATTCTAATGTTTTTTTTAGTTTCTTTCTCGGTAACTGAACAGACAACTACTACTACATACGTACATTAATATATCAATAATATTCCATTTTAGGGGATAGCCCAGACATTTCTATCCGAAAATTTAAAACATTTATTATAAGTTGCTCGACGTCATTGTTGTAATTTATGTTATTTGTTAACATGTACGGTACCTAACCTAACGGTATACCTACTATGGAGTATGTTTTCGACAAGTCCTCCGTATAAGGTTTTCGGACGTTTTAGGTATATTACATTAATGTTACCCGTACATTTTCAAATAATAATTCTTTGAAATATTATAAAAATAAAAACCCGATTAAATTGGGGATTTTTTCCCAATGCATTTTGAGACGCAATGTAGGTACACGATGGGTATGCACTCATTGTTCTATAATACGATAATAATACTATACGCTATGAACAGTAGTGTGGTATCAATTCCATTACAATATTTTTATCACGGAATTCATTTTCGGTACACGGAAAATCACACGTAACCAATAACCATAATATAATACTAATTGAAATGTACGTACGGTTATTTTTCCGCTCCCTGCAGCGTATGGCGTCATTTAGAAACGAGATACGAGTGACGACCACCAAATCGAAATTAATACCAATATTTACGATTAATAAAAATGTGTCTTATAAAGTGAATCGTTTAAGTCATTTACATTAATAACACGCACATTCACGAGTTATTGTATATAATATATAAACGGGTCCACACGAAATATAATACATATTATAATAGAATAAATATTTATTTCGTATGCATTATAGTGCATGCGTGTTACTATATACTACCTATAATATAATATTAGTACGGTCCACTCGGTCCAATGGGAAAAATAAAAATTATTTACGCATATTTATGACCTGGATTAAATAATGCCACTTATTCGGACGAAGAGTTTATTCTTAAACAACATGGACAATTTAAGTTATTCATCGATTTACACAACAGTCGACTTCCATATTATTATTACCTATATAGGTGTGTAAATTGTGGAAAAGGAAAAAAAAAATTAGTGAGTTTTGACTGAGTTGAGCCCGGTTTTCGTATATGTTATGTCCCCGCGGGTCCATCTATCTCGGGATGATAAATCCAGTTTATACAGTCTGATTATGTTTGTAACATTAATCCGATAATGTTAATTACATGGAATTTTCTGAAAATACTTGATGTTTAAATCATTGGAATAAAGTCTATTAATTACACTTCAATGAATGCGGCCCGGTATACTAAATGCTGAACAGGTTTTTGAGTACGACGAGTCTCATTTACGGAGTTTATACTGGAAATATAACACATTTCGTGTTAAAAAATGATTGAATTTTTTTCTTAAACGACGGATTTAATTTTAATCTGCTTTTTTCATCTGTTAATAATTACCCAGTTTAATGGAATGACATAATACTTATTTTTTTTCCATACAGGTGGGTACTTATTAGTTATTAATTATTACTTATTACATATAATATAGACGACTATTTTTTTTTCTCTGACATTACAAAATTATTTAACTATATTATATATATTTTATACATGTACGCCATGTCGTTCACTTTCTATAATATGCTATTAAGTATAAATATAGTGCACGATAACTGATAACCATATTATTGTTGTTTAATTAATATGCCATATAACGGTAGTCGGGGTAATCGAACCGCAGATACGCAATATCATAACATTATGCAAACACAAAATTTTTTAATTCGTTAGGTATGTATTTATATTATATAAATATAATATATTACATATACACGCCATGTGTACACATATTATTATTATTATCATTAGTTGTAGCAGTAGTATACAGCCATACCGTGGCGTTATAGCACTGCATCAGTGCAAATTATATTATAATATTCAAGAGTGTGCGGAATTCCTTTGTCCACGGTTCCTTGTAGTACTATAGCGTGTTTTACAGAAAGGGATAGTATCGGACGTCTATACAATGTTATGGTTACAATGCGAATATTATGTCCTTTTAGAGGACACATTTTAAGTATATACCTATGTATATATATAAAAAAAAAAGCATCTAGTTAAACTACTGAAGCATATATTTAGGGTCAAGAAGGGTATACACAAGTGACGTCTGAAGCGCACACACGCCATTATATTCGAGTAAGTAGTATTTAGGTATATTTATATAATAATATAGTCGTTTCGATTTTTTCTCGCGTTAATAATATAAGCTACTATGTGGTGTGGTCGATTTCTCATAATGGAAATTTCTCCGTCCGCCGAGGGCGTTGCCAATAATATTATAAGAGTTTCTCATGAAAAAAATTTCCGTTCGTCATTGTCATATTTATTTATTTTTTCATACCGATGGCGATGTTTGACGGACAATATAATAATAAAATAACAATAATAATGATTGTTATTATTACAACTGCGATCGAAATACCTCAGCCGCGATCAGATATAAGATATAACTATATATATATATCGTACACTTTTCGGGTGCCGATGACCTAACTATATATGTATTTATATTTATGCAATGTACACACTAAACCGTTTACATGGCCTTTCAACTACACAACCGTAAAGGTGTATGGTTTTAATACGTACAGCTCAATAATGATTGTATGCATTAGTCTTGTTATTGTTGTTGTTATGTCGTACGACAATAATATAACCGTAATACATAACAATAGATATACGTAATAACAATACGTTGTATACGCGCGCGAAAGAACTAAACGAACCGAATGGTCTAAAGCGAAATCGCACCGTAATATCGTTTTCGGCCCAGTTCGAGTCTATGATAATAATAATACGCTTTAATAATATCTGGGTGATCAATATATTATCATAATAATAGAAAGAATATTTAAATTTTATGTCTGCGTATTCTTCTTGATCGGAAATTAAATCTAAAGATTACACGGACGAAAGATAATATTATTATATTATTATTCACAGCGAAGAACCGAGAACTTCTATTCTTGGCTCTTCTCCGACAACACAACTGCTAGAGAACACGAGACCTCCATTAACCACGTCGAAATAAGACAGTACGCGTTTCATACAATAACACTTAGTGGAAAATAAGATTCTCCCATATGCATCGGATGTAGCACCCCTTTAAAATTAAACATGTTTTAACCCAATGCAGCAGTGCAGATTGAACGTTTACAGAACCTCAAAATCGACTAAACGTGAACTACTATAACTATATCATCGAACCATTTTTTTTTTAGCATATCTAGACAAACGTCATTAAAAGGGTTGTAACTAGTGAACATAAATTTTTTTCGTCTATGTGTCATTTGATACTTACTACTGCACACAAAAATAGGGACTGCGTCGAATTATAATCGAATTCATATCAAGCATAAACCTAATAAATCAAAATATATAATATTATAATAAGTATACTTTATATAATTTAATTTTTTTTCTAAATATTTTTCGAATTACTATTTATAATGTAACTTAATTCTATTTCAAAATTAATATTAAGTATTTATGTCTAATGTCCTTATAGACGCCACACATAAATTTCAGTAATAAAACAACACATAACGAATATGAGTATATACGTTTAATTATTTTAATAGGTGCAGTATATTGTAAGATTATAAACCTCTGCACGCCCACGAATGGAACGGTTTCTTTTCTTAGTTCTCTAATATAATAATAATTATCTACACTGTTTATTTTATTTGTTGACTTTAATTAGAGTTTAGAGATAGACGTTTATAAGACGTTTCAGCATTATCTAGTTGACAATTTCAATTTTTAGATTTATTCATTTTTATTTTAATAGTTGTAAATTCACAGGTTACGCGAGTCGCATTTTTTTATTTTTAATAATTTCGGAGGATTCCATAAATCTGTGTAATAAAAATAACCATGTGACAGTGTGGCATTATATAATGTATAGTATACAATTTATAAGATAATAATGGGCACCGGTCATCCCACATTATCGTAAATGCTGTAGCATGCATTTCACGGGTTTTTCGTATACTAAACTTATTACAACATATCTACACTTAATATTAGGAAATTATTATTTAAAATACGTGGTATTTTTCGCATCCGACTATATAGAAACTATGTAGTAATTATGCCGAGGTCGACATAATGAGATGCTGATCGCTAACGACGTATTACACCTTCAACTGATATCTATTATTATTTTTGTACCAAATTTGACATTACCTTGTCTTACTTCCGAGAAAAATTTAACCTGTAGTTTTTTTTCTCGTCGAGATATTTTATCAGTTTTTAGGTAGTGTTTTAATCCTAAAACAATTTGCAGACGAAATAATAATAATAAAAAAAATTACGAACATAATACTTAGTAATCAAAACGAATGGATGCCTTCAAGAAAAATATGCTGGCGCATACTATAATATAATGTCAGGTATTTGCATAGAAAATAGTTGTCATTTCATTAACAAAACATGTGTATTGATAAAAGAAAAAAAAAACATCCTAAGATGTTATTTTTACGAGTATACATTATACGTGTATATATCTCATTGATAACATTTTTGCAATCGTAAAATTGCTTCACAGTACAAATAACTCTGCCTTATTATAATATAAAATTATAAGTTGTACTAACATGTATGTGTGTATCGTTCTCCGTTTACGTATATTGTATAATCAAAGCGATGAACAAAAAAGAGGAAAACGGTGTATCATAATAATCACAATAATATTATACCTATTAGTAGTAATAATTAATTATAATATGACACAGCTGGTAATTCATGTTCCCACTATAAAACTGTTTACCGGCCGATAATAATGTGTATGTGTGTTTGATTAATTTTTGCGATAATATTACTTACAATATTTCATAAAAATCGGTAAAATATAATACTATATACGTTTTGTCACGCGTACATCATTCGAAATCGTATCGATGTCTGGGCACGAAAATATTTAATCGACGACATAACTAGATTATTTAAGACTAGAGATTAAAGAGCATAATATTTTATTAACGCCTGGGTGGCTGCGGGTAAGTATTGTTTATATTTTGTAGTTAATTTATAATTGGATTACAGTGTTTTGTTCTAATGTTCGGCTTTAACCAACGAACCGAAAATACAAATTTAAAATACCGTAAAACGGGAATAATAAAAACAAACTCATCGATTTCACCTATTAGAATATAGTAATAGTAAATTTTACAATAATCAGCGACAAACGAGACACGATAGCACGGTGTTGACTGTTTACGTATTTTCAAAAATAACATACGAGTAGGCACCCCGTACATTTTATGCAGATATAAAGTGGTGTATACCGCGATGTGGTTATTGTTTGGTGGTCGACGGTATACCGCGTTACATTAAAAGTCACTCAGAACGAGACGTACTTATTGTAAACATTATTTTGAGAAATAAAAAAAAAATTATGATTTCAATGGGTTTTCGGTCCACTGCGCAGTACTCTATTCGGCTGTGAGTATATCATTTTATTTGTGTAAGTGTTATAATATTATGTGGTGCTGGCCGCAGTCGCTATTCGCACACGCATTGTTTGTGAATAAACAGTATATATATGTCCTGTACCTATTATTAGAACAGACTTTTGTCGGTGCGAAACGTTATTGAAAATCTTTATCCCTGCGCACGAAACAATATATTATATGGGGTAATTCCATGTGATTTATAGTGGTTGAAGACTGCTTTGTCGTGACGAAGGTGTGAAATATTTTCGAGGACGGCTTTTGATCGCTACGTCCGTGCCGTCGTTACACTTGTCGTTCGTTTACACAAATAATTATTATATATTGCGTTTCTTCAGTGCGCGCGGGTGGTGATAGGGGAGTGGGTACAAAGAAAGTAAGAAGAAAGAAGAACGATAATCTCGCACGTATATACCTAGACATCCTATTGTCATTTGGATTGGTGGTGTGCTCGGACGACTGTAAGTTGTGCGGTGCTGTACCATATTATAATACCTTATACACACTTGCAGCGTCTACTTTGATGTTTTGTATAGAGCCAATACAACTAAATGATTACGTCGTTTCTTCCGAAAATATGTGACGTGGGTGGTTGCCCCTCGGTAATATATTTTAATAATAATAATAATAATAATAATAATTATGTAATATTTATAATAAAATCGCCGGTGTTCGGGTGACGAGGCGCGGGTTATACAGGACGAACGGTCTAACAGCGACCGTATTAAGGTAACCTACCCATAATATATAATATTATGTATGTATATAAAATGTGACGTATACTTTTTATACATAGGTATACGGTACTCCGTGGTTAGGTTGTCCGTTCGGCATAATGCGTTTACATCATTTAAGCGGGTAATCATAATCTAATTGCTGGTTTGTCACTACATTAAAGCGGGTCAGTTTGAAAGACCGTATCATAATTGCATTAAACCCATAGAACAGGTTAACTTTGGAACACCATTAGTTTCGCTTCTTTGTGACGTTGTCGTGTACAATAATATAATATAATAATAATTATTATTATTATCATTATATATATATATATATATATGTACGTATTATGTACACGAGGAGCGTAATTTTCAAGTATACGCCGTGGCTGTGCCATGTGCGACTACATCACAAATTCAAACAAGTAGGTAGGTACCTAATTTAGTGTGAATATCTATCGTCGACACGAAGATAACTGACTATAATATGTGACCGCGTGTATATAGTATAATATTATTATATTATTATATACTATAACCCACACTTCAAACGTTGCGATTTTCATGTGTTTGTATGTATGTATGTATGTATGTATGTATGTACGTACTCATATAAATATGTAGATTTAGACTTATAATATCATTGCGGTACGTGGTGCCGTTGTACATTTCATAAAACAAACATATAATTTTTTCAAGGTAAGAAAAAAAGAAGTATAATCTGAGTAATACATCTTAATAATATATTATAACAATTATTATTATAAATATTATTTATTATATGGCTCGAAAAACCGGCACTTGTAAAATTGCCTCATAAACAAACAAAATATTTCTGCACGGTCAAAATGTTGTTCTTCGATTAAACATTTACGGCTTAACCGAGTAAATAATGAACAATAATAAAAACATTATTATTGTTCACATACAAAAACATACTACCCAAAATAAATAGTTGTTTTGAGGTAAAATAATAAAATATTGAGAAAGGTATTTAAATAATTTAATTCTATAAAGTGTTATTAGTTATTACTTGTTATACTATAGGACTGAATTCGATTACCTTGCATATCGACGATTATTTAATGTTTGCAATCTGAATTTAAAATAAGCATGATAATAATTTGATTCAAGGCATTGTTTTGATACACAAATTTCGCTTACATATTTTAGTATTTTTTAGATGTTGCTTTAAATGCACATCACTGTTTTATTGCATAATATTTGGAGAAAGCATTTATAGTTTTTGTATGTGTGTAATGTGTACCTACACAGTATTTGAATTTAAAAAGTTTATTTTTAACATTGATCTATTTTTTGATAAATTCCAAAAATACATTTTTTACATAAACACAACACAATAATTTTAATATTTTACTCAAATTAATTTTTTGTATCTACACTTTTACACTTTTCACCATTTCTGGACATAAAAATAATTGTGAATTTATTTTATTTGGGAAACATTTAATAATTTTACCTATTATAAATTTGTCGATGCATAATGCATATTTACATATATGTTTTTAAACTATTGATTACCTTAATATGCATTAAGTCTTTGTATTTTAGTGTCTTGTTCTTGTATATTCCCTCGTTATTACTAAACGTAAAATTGTAAAATAGGGTAACCATGATGTATAAAATGGTTTATCTCTCTTATAATTGCCGCCGATTACGGTTTCCCTTATTGTTTTAGTGTAAAAAAATTATAAAATTATCCATTTGAAAAACTGTATTTATAATGAAACGTTTAATATTTGGATCTAATATGTTAAAATACAATTTAAATTTGGATAGTAAAATGTCGTTCTCAAGTCTTGAGTACGTTTTACTACAATAATTTTATTAGTTTCATGTATTCTTATACGTCAATAAACCGACATCTCATCAAATATTGGAAATGATTCCAATATTGATTCCTTACATTATTATGTATACACAATACGAGGAACAAAATGGTTTACTGGTTTAAATATACAGTAAATAAATAAAAAAAATCGTTAGTTAAATAATCTTTATTTAAAACGTCACACAAATACCGTAATTTGTAGAGTAGAGGGGAGCAGTTCTGCACGATTTATTGTTTAGGTACGTGAGTTCACCACAGAGTGAAATTACCAAATACCACATTATGTATAGGTATTTTACGGTACCTAATATATACATAAGTATATTTGTATATACAAAATTAACGCCGAAAGACTAATGCGTGTGAGCGCATGCATGTGGTTTTTTTACCGTCTGAAATACACGTTTACCGTATAAAATATGTAAAACTATTACCCATATTTTTATTCCGTCGAAAATAAATCCTCTCGACAATTAAGAGAGCATAATATAATAATAACTCGCCGCGAGATCACAATCTCTTTGGGTGGTTATGGATGCGTATTATATGCGTGTAGCGAGGAAAATAATAATAATAATAATAATAATAGAAATAAAAGTAAAATACTATGATATTTAATAGCACGAAGTCCGATTGAATAACGAGTACCTATATACCTATATCAAAATAATCGCTTCAAAAAAAAAAAAAAAAATGTAAAGAATAGATGCGACTTGCGGAGGTGGCGATGAAAATCACCGGACCATATTATACTGTGTTATTATGATTGTTGTACATGAACTGTCGCTGTGCAGAGGCGGAGGTGCGATATTTTATTATACTTTGCCACGGACGATGATTTAGTGATAATTATTGCCGTCCTTGAATAGAACGCCAGGGTAGTGCATCTTCGGTATTAACGATTTCGTGTCGCGGATATATATTTCAAAACGTTTTTGGATTATTTCAGATTATAATTTACGCGTATCGCATGGTCTAATGCGCTCTCAGACGAAAATATTGGTGCGAAAATGAAATATCCTAGAATGATTTATTGCAACGGAATTAGGATCTTTTGATAATAATTGTTGTACGAAATCAAATCATATATTGTCGAAAACGGAACGACGAACATTTCGGACATCGGCGACAAATTTAAATCAAACCGTTTTTTCACGCTATACTCACACATCTTACATAAAGGTATACCTAATATATTATAATGATATTATACTTATAATGTAGCTAATAACGTTTCATTCGGTTTTTAAAAATAAATCAGTTCATCTCTCGATGACGTGTATTTTCTTTATAATCTTTTTCATCCAATCGTTTAATATGTACTTAGCAGCGTACATTGTAAATAGAATCAAAGTAGTAAAATATTTTAAACAAATATAATATTAACGAGACCAAGAATCCCGTGATGGGTTAGTCACTTAGTGTCGGTTTACTTAGTATGATTTTTCTCCTAATATTGGAAGGAAACAACAAATAAACTGTCACACCATCAAATAAGCCGAAAAAGTGACTTCCTATATGTAAATAATCGTTTCGATGCGTTTTCATTTTTAAGTATATATTTTTTTTTAAGAATAATTTCGTACTCGTAACGGTATTTAAATATACTATATATCCACTGGGAGGGTTTGTAAGTGGATTATTGATAAATTTTCTTTAAAAAATACAATAATGTAAACTATACAATTAAATCACTGTCACAAGTGATACATGTCATTTTTTTTATAATTTTCAAACTTTTACTATTATATATTATCTATGTATCTAATTTAATACCTACTATAATTCATTGTCGTAGGATTTAATACATTTTTTCAGATTTGAGATCTACCTAGAAGACATTCACTAAATTGCTCGCCACGCTTCTGCCTTTAATGTAATTACAAATAATATTGAAAACTCCAATTCACTGATAATACCTATGATATGAAAATATATAAGATTGTTTAAAATTATAACGCAATCCGTTTGTTTGCTATTCAACACGACAATACGTTGATATATTAACTGATATATCTTGTAAAGGTTTAAGAATATATTTCTTTATAGAAAAATATTCGTTTAAAGACAAATACCCAAACATAGATTGAAATAAATAAATGTATAAGGTAGAAAAATATAAATAATACCATTTATTCGTGGCTGATATAGCCTATACATAATTTAATAACACAATATGCATTACTGCCGATATGTCCTAAAATCACCTATATATATATATATATATATATTCTATAGCCCAATAGGTAATAATACGTAATTTTTATAAAGAATATTTTAGTTTATCAACATAAAATTAAAACACTCCATTTAGCGTGGTTAAATATAAAATTATAAATTGATGAATGAGATATTTTAAGTACAAAAAATAGACGGTGATAAGTTCTAAAAAATAAAGGCACAATGGATTCGATTGTACCGAGTTGTAATGTTTATTACAATACTTTAAAATTACATAACAGTATTAACCGTAAAAATCTACATAATATCTTAGTACTTACTATATTTGGTGGCGTATTTTATCTAAATTATTATTTTAAGGTAGAAATATGTTAACATTGTTTCTACAACACAACAATATATATTAAAAATACAAACAGATTTATAAATATAGTAATGTAATACCTGTTTATCTTTGTTTGGTGTTTACGATTATAATATTATAGTAATTACGTGTATAGATAATTCTAAAAAAATTACAATAAATCAACGACTTTATTTCATATCCACTATGTTTTACTCTCGCGTCTGGTTATAAATTATTGACAAAGAGAGGATACTGGATAGTCAGATTATAGAGAGACAGAATAAATATAATTTCAACGACGTTCAAATAATAAATTATTCAAGTATTCAACAGCTAATGTGATATCATTGTTTACTTGTTTATTATGCTGTTATTTACACGACGTACTTATATTACATGTAGTAGTTGCGTATACGTCATATATTCATGTAATAATAATAATTATTATTATTTTAATGACAGAACGTTTAATCTAATTAATGAACTATATAGGTATATCGTTTGTAGACGACAGACGCTCGACACAGGCATGCTTACGAAATTTGCAGAGACAGTGGAGAATGCGAATAACAAGTAGGTATGCGTGTAATCAATGGCGTACCTTTATATTATATACCCGCGCTTGCGCGTGCGGATGTGTTATAATTTATTATAACACTTTTTCACTTTTTCGAGTATTTGCAACATTGTTCGCGATATCCGGCTCGCTTAACGTTTCTAATCGTGTTGAATAATATCACCTAAATAGTATTAAACGTAACGTTTCCGCCAAATCTTTAACGAATTCCATCTGTATATTAAAAATATAGTATTATATATATATATATATCGTTTTCTGTATCATTCATTAGTAAGTGCACTAGTATCTGCAAACAGTAAATAACGGATGCCATATAATACCGATAAAATAAAGTCGTAAACTGGAGCGAAAATTCCAACGTATCGTCCATTTGTGCAATATTATTATGTTTTGATTCAATGAATTGGTAATATTAATAATACTCGATAGTATTAATTTATCAAAAGAAAATATTCAATTTATAAAGCATCTATTTAAAAACGATTTTTATTTTGAATCCATGCCTTGTGTGTAAAAATATATTAAATAGGTATAAATAAAATACATGGAACCGGTGCTACTGATATATGTGACAACACTGTTTCTTGTACATCTTAATAGAACATCTGGACGTTTAGTTACACATTTTGGATAGTTCTTAATGCTGTTATATTTAATACTCAAGTTTGATATGAGACTCATAAATTAAGTCACAAGTTTTTTAAGATTTCTTTTTAGTACATCGAAAAAAGTTTGTTGCAAGCATTAACGAAAATCGTAAATTAAGAATGATCACACTACAATTGAGTAGTAGATTTAGTCGTAGATATAGATATGGTCGATATAGATATCATATAAGAATAAATATAGAAGGGTAGGTACAATATATATATATATATATATATATATATATATATATATATACAAATAAAATAGGTACTCGTATGTTGTCTTTAAAATTGATAAAACCATGTACAAATTTACGGAAATTTAGTTTTGGGAAAATTTCTATTATCATCAGGCATTTCAATCGGAAATTATTTTTGTTGTATATATTTATAAGTCTATTAATTATATGATTTATGAACAATGAACGTTAAACTTTTAATTGTGTAAAATAAAACAACGGCTAAAGATACTTCTATAGCTCTATAATACAGTATAATCAACTATAATTCTTTATTAATAGTATATTG
This sequence comes from Rhopalosiphum maidis, assembly GCF_003676215.2. NCBI lineage: Eukaryota > Metazoa > Arthropoda > Insecta > Hemiptera > Aphididae > Rhopalosiphum > Rhopalosiphum maidis. The sequence continues at coordinate 64,430,256 of NC_040879.1, read as the reverse complement.
GTTAACAAAGCAATTTAGCTAATTAATACGAAATAAAATACATTGATAAAATATCGTTTCTATTGTACTTACTATTTTTCAACGCATACAAGTATAATTTTTGTTTTCCTTTTTTAGATTTTCTCAGATCCCCAGAGCTAAGGAATATTCCCAGTACATCACAATATTATAAATTATAAAATATTTTCGTATAAATCAACTAATGCACCAACGATAAGGATACATTATTTTAAATAGTATCCAAGAGATATTCTAGGTACGTATATACCATAATATAACGTGTATATTATATACTATACATATTACACCTTCATGTCTGTCTATATTTACTTAATTACGAACCTACATAGAAGTTAACTGTTTTCATTTCAATGTATTAGCAAATAACAGTAAAAGTCAACTAATGACGGTGTTGCAAGGTGGTGCGTGTAATAGATTGGGGTGAAATCTTCTGATGACGACGTCACGTCTTATTTGATATCCATTCGACGCTTTGGACAAATATTTTCAAACCACTCGTTAACGCACTAAACCCCGGTTAAATGCACTCGTCGTCGTTATAATCGTAAACAGCCACCGCCGCCGGTACACCGGTGTTATTACTATATATACATCATCACCTATATATAATAATATAATATATATATATATTGGACGACGCGCTCATAATATATAATACAGTATAGCGGGTCGACGACGGACAGACAGACGCAGACAGACAGACAAGTGCACTTGTCACGTGTTTGTTTGAATAATAATAATACTATAGTAGTAGTGTAATACGTTTTCTGTTTTCTTTTTGGACAACCCAAATGTGCGCATATATTGTTTCAATACGACCGCGAGAGTATATATATATATATATATATATATCTACAAATGCTGACGAGATGGCTACATTAACTCTCACGAAGAACACAAACGCCGATTTTAGATTATATACTTACGAGCATACAGATATATGAATATAAAATATGTACCTACTTATTTGTATATTATACACGGAAAGTCAGAGCAGGACTATATTATGACAAGACCTATAAACATTTAAAAAAAAAATAAATGAAAATTAGATTGTATAAGGTAGGTATAACTAATAATTATATTTACAATATTGTTAGCTATATTATTATATAAATTATATGAATGATGAAAAAATTAACATCGTTATTTATTATTTAAATAAATACTTCTTCCAAATATGAACTAAAAATATCTGTGAAAAATAATATGACTTATGATAAATCTTGTAATAAAAAACTATAGACATAGAATGAAACATTTTTATTAATTTTTAACAATAAAATAATTAGACAATTATATCAATCATAGTACCCATTGAACAGTATACATAATTAAAGTATTTGAAAACGTGGTTCTTAAAGTATACTTAAAAATTCCAAAATTCAGAATTTGAACAAATTTTTAACAAAAAGAAAAAAACCGGAGTGACCATGTAAGATTAACCTGTATTATTTTTACTCCACACTTTAATATGAGACCATTATTTTTTTTAAAGATTATAATATTATACTTAGCTGAGTGGAATATTTTCAGAGTTTGAACTGTCAAGTGTTCTATTGCAAAGTTAATGTCTATGGTTTAATGTACCTATCTGTTGAAACTATAATACCTATATTGTAATTAAACATTATTGATTGTATGTAAGAATTTACAAATAACCTATTAGAAAGAAACAATTGTCTTACAAGGTACGGTTGAAGAAATATCACATGATTACGACTTTCAGCCACTATAGGTATAATTATACTCCAGCTTATAGCTGTACCTGTATTATAATGATATAACATGTTTTGAACGTATTTGTAAATATTTATGATGACCATTAATTTGTATCTCTTATGTGGCTTTTCCATCCATATTGGTTACAAATTGCATTGCATTCATAATTGCAATTATATTATACCTGCTTCAGTGTATTATTGTAATGCTCATTTTAGATCGTATAAACTGATATAAAACGTTAATTATTTTATAAAATTATGAATAAAAAATAAATAAAACAGATACATCATAAAGTATAAATGTTCATTTGTATTACATCTAGATAACTGCATTTAATTTATAAAAATACTAGCTTTGTGTTATGCACTATACAATGTGACATACAGCTACATCATTTTTATTTATTGTTTACAATTTAAATAACTATTGATAAAACAAAATTGTTTTATGCAAGTTCCTCTTCAATATAATATAATATCGTATCGTATTACATTTGGCTGTAGCTTATACCAGTACTTAGTAATTTATAAACTTGGTATTGCATTAGCCAGTTATTAGTTAATAAATTATAGTCTTACTTGGCAAAAATTAATTAAAATTAATATTTCCTTAAAAAAAATTGATATACGAGATCATAATTATGCGTGTAATGAATTTCAAGAGTATAATAATTATTTTCAAAATATTAAAATTATCCATTTTAATAATATCATTACCATTTAGATTTTATACTGATCAACTAACCTGAAATCTAAATAATATGTATAAATAAAGTGAATAACTATGTCTTTGTTTAATAAAGATCATATTTATAAAAAAAATATCAAAACAAAAGAAATCGATCTAGATCAATCTTTCAATAGGAACACCTTTTTTTTCATTCCAAATATCAAACTCTTACTAGCAGCTAAAATTGTTTAATATGAAAAAACTTTTGTTTATATCACCAATCATAATTAAACATAATCATTTTAGTTTTCTTGTGTTAGTAAGATAATTTCAATCCAAGAAAATTTTATACACTGTGATTGTGATAGTAATGAAAAATATTAATTTGTAATAACAATTATAATTTACAACTTATTATGTTTAAAATTTAAAATGTACAAAATATATGGTATATAATTTTCAATAACACCTTTTTTTTAAAAAATTGTTCAAAGGTGTATAGAAACCTATTTATTATTGGTTTTTTTTATCCAAAAAAGGTGTTACTTAAGTAACTTAAGGTTTTTTTCAATATTTTCAATATTTCATTAATCCCACTCAAATATCCTCCTAAGAGATAGATATTTTTTTGTATTTTTGTACCATTTGTACATGATCAATTAGTTTCAAAAAATCAACAACTTTGCTATGAATTATGCAACCAATTTTTGCAACCTAACTATTAATATTTTAGATTCTGAGCGGAGAATTCTGATCATATCAATACATATAAATGTATTGATTTTACAATGATGTGTTTTTTTCTGCGACACGATATAAGTAGTCGATGAAATGCTTTGATTTTAATCTTTGAGTGTGGTTTTGGATAGAATATTGAATCTAGTTTGTGATTTAGATAGTTGAAAATTAAAAACAGTAATTTTTTTATAATCAGGAAAAACGGTAAAGTTTATGCTAAATTAGTTATAAATTTATAAGTAATATTAAGATGTATTTTAGTATTTTGTTCGCATAGTATCGAATATATTTAAAAAAAATTATTTGATACGTCGATGATGGAAAATCAAGATTTGAACGAGGGATCAGATAAGCTTACAGAAAAAACAGTTGTCTCCTCTGTCACTCCCGTGCAGCTTTATACACGAGGTGTAATAATATATTCACGTCAAATCTTCTTGTTTTTTAGTTTTTTACTGAAGTTTTTCATTACCGGGACCGGGACCTATATTTTGTCTAAAGACTAGGTTAATAATTTAATATCAAGGAAAAAATCTACCGAAGACGTACAAAAGTGGCGAAGAAACAATAAATGTATTAGGATTAAGTATAAGTTCCTGTATGACCTTAATTACGAAAATATAAATATACGGGTTATAATAGCTATTTAACATACAAAATAATAGTTCATGCGCGATACGGATTAACCCTTTAGCGTTGTTACTATTATTGTTATATTATTATAATGCATAAAGTTTCAATATGAATATAATAAAATATTACAGCAATACACTAATAATTAGCGGTCAGCGCGAATATTCTCATTACGATTTTTATTCGAAATAATAAGTAATAACTATTAAGTAATAAACTTTAATAATATATATGTAATTGGGTTTGATATTATATTGTTTGCATATATTTACATGTAGCAAATTTATGTGACTAATTTTTTTTTAGTTCTTGAACTAATGTCTCCGTACCCTAATGACTTACTACGACATTAGCTCTAAATATATTATGTGTGTGTGTGTGTGTGTGTGTGTTTGTGCACGCACCTATATTGGCTATCAACATATGGTGACGGTAGTAACAATTAATCAGTAGGTATACAGTTTCGTCTGTATAATATATATTATTCTTAATGCGAGACGATGCAAAATCGTAACGCTACAACACTTCCGGCAGACAGCTAGTGGTACTGTGTAATATCTACTGCAGCAGCGTTAATAAGTGCAGCACTTAGCTATTTACGCACACTTAAACGGTAGGGATTATCGAGAAAGCTACGACACGGATACGGTGTTTTAACGATGGCGTGCATATAGTTTATTATTATGTATAATAGTGTTTGTATTATGATATCTGCTTCAGGTGTATGTGTATAACGTTTAAAGTTTCAGATTTTGTAGATATTATATCATGCAGACTACACCGTAAAAATAACATAGAATTTGAAATAGTCCAAAAGTGTTTGGAAAAACAGCAAAACGAAATAGGTATAACGTACCTACCGTGAAATTATAATGTCCGTTATTTTTATACTTTGATTCTGTTTAGATTGTTTACAACATCGTTCTATTCTATACACCCCGCAGTGCTATCAGATGCTGAAATTTCGCTAAGAATATTCGCTATAATGCCTATAAATTTTATAAAATGTGATAGAATTTTGACGTGATTATAAATGTAGGTAAAATATCTGTTTATTTCTGTCGACGTATTACAGTATAATTTAAAATAAACGCGTACAATCTATTATAAATAATATACGTTTCGATATTTAAGCAGATTTTAATTGGTACGATATAACGGTACAACGTATGATGGATGCGGTTTCGGACTATACCACTATAGAGATCATCCAACGTTTGGTTCGCAAATCGCAATAAAAATCCCAGTATACATTTCGTCTGTACTACGTGAACATCTATTGCATTATTAACATCAAATATGTGTTCGAAATACATCGTCTCAGATGTTACTCGTATTGACGTCACTTTGATGCCTGTGTGCTGAAATCAAACTTCTGTATGTGATAGTAATAAGTTTCGAACTACCTATGAAATCGTGTCAAACAGATTATGGGTGCGCCGTTCGCTCGCGGCGCGGCTATCGCGAAGTACGACGCACCTACGTTATTATGCCTATGGGTTACGAGTTGTACTAAAAACGAAAATAACGACAACGAAGAACGCGAACGCCGCCGCCGCCGTCGATAGATAACAATAATATAATAGGTACGCACGTGTATTATAATAGACGATGATCAGTCGCATCACACCCGTCATCGCACGACGTATAATACATAGGTAATAATGTGTATGGCGTTTAGAATAATATAATGTTTTGGCGTCTGTTTGTAAAAAAAATACCGTGCAACGTAACTCAACGGCGGTGTCAGAGTCAGATGGCGTTCCGTTTTTATAATTTTGCACCTGCGGCCCTACGGTCTAGGTCCGTCGGTTGCAGTGTGGCGCTGCAGTAAATATTATTTAATCGTATTTGTGTCTTTGTAGCGTACGCTATATTAACGTGTTCAGATCGTATGGCGTATATATATCGTATCATATACATATGTGGGTAAATATAGTGCGATTTTAAACCTGTCACTTAGTTATGTGCACATAATAGTGCGTGTACCGACTATAATCTGTACAAACACACACACACACACACATATTTATATATATTTACAGAGCTATCGGTCGCCGCGCAGGATCTGGTGCGCGCGCGCGCGTGTGAGTATGACGTTAGCGTAAAAGAGTATACACGCGAAATATCGAGTAATAACTCATCGCGGCGAAGGAGCGCAACACGTGCATTATATTATTATTATAATATTGTTATGTAATATCATTGGGACGGGGACGAGGGACGGGAAAATAAATCGAATAATATCGTCGTTCGCAGCGCGCACGGACACCACCACACGCACCGCCATGAGAAAAACGCGCGTTAACCGATAATAAAATCCGTACCTATTCGTATTCGTGTAAACTGGCGCATATACCTTACATATACAAACACAATAATACAATATGACGTGCGACGTCCTCGCCGGCCGCGGTGCACACCACACAGCGACGGTCATCGTCGTCGCGAGATACCCTTTTCGAGACGCATCGAGACCTCCCCACGCGCTGTTTTCAATGATGAGACGTTGTAGGTATATCGTCATCATCGTCCGCTGTATAATAATATGATATGCGCACACGTATATATATATAATATAATATACGATATGAGTTTATTATAATAATATAATATTAATACTGTCGTGCCGTACATTGTGCTGCGCGCGGCCGGGTATACCTCTCTCTCCGTATACATTATATACACGTCCGTGCGCGCGGAGAAGCGAATTCAACGTTGCGTGGGAAATAATCGTACGTTAATGGTAATAATGTTATATTAATATCATTGTTGCGTACGATATTTCTCTCTCTCTGTGTGTGTGTGTGTGTATATACATATACATATATGTGTATTATGTGTGTACACAATGCGCGCGCCTGTACCTTTGCGGACTGCTGCAGCGGCGTACAAAACCAACGGGAACGCGCACCGTCATAATGGCATCGTTTCAATAAATCACGAGCCACCGCGGCGCGAGTTATTGTGGCCAAATATTGTCATGTCGTCCACCGGCAGTGGCAGCGATGGTGTCGTCGAGTAGTTTTATATATATATATATGTGTGTGTGTGTGTGTGTACGACTGCGGCAACCTGCCCCGGTAACTCTGGTAATAACCGGTATCATATAATGTGTAGCAGTCTTATATATATATACCCTGTTACCTATATAATATAATAATATGGATATTAATATTAATGTCATATTATATCCTGTTCGAAGTGACTCGCTGTCCGGCGGACGACGTTTCTATTATATCATCATCATCACGATCATCATCGTCATCGTTGTCATCGTCGTCGTATCAAGTCATATGCTCGGGCTGATGTATGTTCTCTGCATGTGGCTTGTATTCCGCACATTTCTTATATTATTACATGATGACGATTTGAGGCGTATACGCAATAATACACGTGTATATTGTTTTACATTGACGCATAATACGTAAATCAATATATATCCGATCCGACGACCTTTGCAAAGGGTTGAGACGACGTCGCACAGACCGCATCGAAGCGTTAGTAGGGTTAAGGTGGATAAATTAAAAATTAGACTTTATTCATCAATCGATATGATATATTAAAAACCACGTAAAAACCGTTATTTATAATTATTTCAAAACTATTGTCTAAAAACCGAGATAGATATTGTTGTGTTAATTTTCATAAAGGGTTGTCTATATGCGCATATGTTTGTTTGGAATTTAAATAAATCATTGAAAAACAATTAACTTCGATTTTTAACAATTTGAATATTCTCGAATAACGTATTAAAATAACTTACTGGTCTTCAACAAATATCATACTACCTATTTTTTTTTTTTTATAAATTCGTCACAGTTTTATTTCAAACAGTTATTTTTCTGGACAATTAACCAAATTGTTTATGCATAAGTATGCATGTGTTATGGGTTGAACGTTTTTATTTAAAATTTCACAGTTGGTGGTCCCAAACACACAAGTTTAGAGTAAAGTTTTTGAATTTACATCCAGATGACCTCATCGGGCTCACACGCATCGTGTCAGCTATTGCTAAAAACGGGTCTCAGATGATTGGCAATTTTAAAATTGCACCGTATAATTATCTCGGGTTAAACTATAAGTGTCGAGTAATAGTTGTTTGATTTAATTGGGCTTTTATTATTACCACTCGCAAATTGAAACATTTATTTTATTATTATTATTATTTTTTTTTTTTTATCGAAACAGCGTGTTTATTGTTATTATTTTGTCGATGTGCAATATTTATTAACAGTGATGAATATTTATTGTACCCGTGATAATATAATATTATAATATTTTACACTTCGGGTTAAAAATGTAAACAGTAGCAATACCTAAGTTATAATTATTCAATATATATTATTTCTATTAGATATTCAGGTTTATCATTATGGATAATGCAATAACAAAGTATTCTATTATATTAGCATGAAGGTATTGTTTTTATAAATTACCACCCATTTCCTCCTCAAAAACAGCAGAGCACTATATTACTTATATCACGACAATATATCTTCCTCTCACCGCAAAGTCAAATCAAGGTCATGAATTAAATAAATTTAAATCGTACCTCAGTAATAGGTATCAAAGAGTAAATGTAAACAATACACTTATTAATGAATTACCAGTATATTATTCAGTCCCTCAAGGGCCTCAAGGAATTGTCCTAGGTCCCTTATATTTTATTATTTACTTAAATGGACTATTAAATTAAAATATTGATAGTGGGGAAATATTTTGTTATGCTGATGACACTGCAATTTTATTTAGTAGAGACTGTCATTCAACATTAAAAGTACCGTAAACACTGATCTTTATAAAATTAAAGCTTGGTTAGATAATAATTCATTACAAATTAATTACGATAAATCTAAATTTTCGCAATTTAAAATTAAAAATAATCACACCCATTCAGAAATTAAATAATTTATTTTACATGATGTATCTTGTAAATGTGTTGAAAATGTTTGCCCATTCTATTTACAAATATAGTTAAATATTTAGGTCTATATACCTATTGATAATTGTCTAAAATGGAATGTGCATATTGATAATTTATCAATTAATTTAAGGAAATTTTTTTATGTATTTAAAAATCTTAAAAATATTTTGAATAATAAACTCAAATGTATGGCATACCATTCTCGGATACAATCTATAGTTACATTTGGAATTGCCTTTTGGGGTCTGATTATCAAACTCATATCAATAAAATGGAGACCATTCATTAATTAAAAATCATTACAACAAACCAATGCTATTCGCAACATGTTCACCTTACAGAAAATTAAAAATATTAAACATTACTTCGCTTCATTTATTATATGTTTGTATTTTATTATTTAAGTATAGATCCAACATTTTACGACCAAATCATTCCTATCCTACTCGTTTTAAACCCAATACTAATTTAACTATATTACTAAATTAAGAACATATGTTTAGCACGATCTGAACCAGACTATGTATTCATTAATTGTTGTGTTAAATTTAAAATTAACCCTCATAACTTTTATAATCTATGTAATTTAAAAAAAAACTATTATTGCCATTATTTTTAATATTGTGTAGCTAAAAATAATTTTATCCGATTACGTTAAACATTAAATATATTTTCATTCTATTATTTTATATCAAAAATTATTTTTCATGCTCTGTTTTTCATTTATCTTTTTACTTCTTTTAAAAGGTACAAACCAATATTGTTTTATATTATTATTGTTATTATATTGTTTATGCTTTTCGCATATGTATATTGTAAACATTATTATTGTAAATATAATGAATCTAATATTGTTATGAACACTCACTTCCGCGCAGCCAGTGGCTTGGGAATGACCAACTACTGCAATGTAATTTTTTTTTCTCTTATTAATTGTTAAACTATAGTTGGAAAATAAATACAACTATCATTATATTATTCAATACAATAACTCAACAATTGAATTAAAAATATATCGATTATGAATGTAGGTACATAATAACATATAATTTTAACAAACTGTAACTGAAACTAAATATTCACTTATATTGGCGTTGATCTAAGTTAATATTATTAATTTATTATGTCATCGTATTCGTCTTATATGTATTAAAAAAAAATACATAATATAGAAAAACTTTATAGATTTAAACGTTTAGGCTAGTCATCACTCATCATCCCAGCTAGTTTTTATACTTGTGTACGATTGTTTTCATTAATGAGGAGAATAAAGACTGACTCGACGCGGTAAGATAGATTTATTAACTTGTAATTGTTAATTATTTAAATGGATATGTCAATTGATCTGTACAACAGATCTGTTATATCGTATTATCGATGCGAGCTTAGATCAATTAATAAACTTATCAGTTACTACACAATAATTTACTTTGATTCAGCATGTTATTGAATCTTAAATAAATAAAACTGTAAAGTAAAACCTAGTTGAAGTAATGATTAAGAAATTCTTTATTGAAACATATGATTGAGTATCACTTTTGTTATTTCGGTATATTTTATTTTTGCGGAGAGGGTATAGCATTATACTTTAAAAAGCTAAGACTCCCCATCCCCCGGCGAAAAACTTAAATCGAGTTAATGAAATTTATACACCTACACGTATCGATAAAATTGTGTCGTAAATGGTAATACAATATTATAAGATAGGGGGAAAAATGTTTGCCCCGTTTCCCGTGACGAACGTTTTGAATTTTGAAAAATTGCTATATATATATATTCAATATTCACTCGGAGTATGCGTTTACCGGCGGGTATCACTATTACGCGGTACACACACAGCACATACACTCGTGTATAATACATACGCGTAGACTTTCCATATTATTATATATATATAAAATACGTTTGTACATTTAGAGGTGCGTATAATCTATACACATGCGCACACACACACGAGCGCGCAAGCGCACCTATACACGGTAGGAGTGTGCGTGTGCACTCGTATAATATATACATATATGTATATACATATTATGCACCCGCGTTTAAACAAAGGGAGACAAGAGATATTAGAAAATTAATAGGGTTTTTTTTTCTCCAAGAGATATACAATGATCGAACGGTATCAAAAGATCTCTCGCTTCCAATGCGTCGGACCGCATTCCTATACATTTCCACTGGGGTAATACGCTTTGAATAACTAAAGCGGACACGAAATAATAAACTACATTTATAACCGTACGTGTAGCAATTAGGTTTGTATATATTTTATAAGCGGGTACATACGAAGGCAATATAATATAATACATAATATATGATTTAATGCACACACGAACGTGCATATAATATTTTATATGATATTGTGATATTGTAATATTATTTGCGCGAGCGGAATTATCGCGGGTGCCGCCGCCGCCGCCGCCGCCGTCACGAAGAGATCGACATCAGCGTAAAATGTGTATCGTGATCGAACATGATGATAAAAACCACTGCGCAATATATGATATCGTTTTGTGTCGGGGACTTTCGATAAATTTTCGAAGGTATATAGGTATTTGTAATATTTTTGATCTTACAAATTCCAAATGGTGGGCGATTTCTTTACGTGCAGCAGCTAATACATTAGCAACTATTCGAAGTGTATTCCACACTTTTTTTCAGCTAGATTAAGGGCTTTAACATTTTTAATTTGTTAACCCGTTTATGCAGCAAAAAAGACCCAGACACAGAAGGGATTTTAATTTAATTCTTAATATCATGTGCACACAGTGTTAAAATATTTGTCTGCTATCTATTTGTATTAAACCGGTAATCATATAACAATATGATATAATGGTGCTATAACAATATACTACGTGTATTAAAAAGTAGTATTTTTGGGATTATTTTTAATACTTGTGCGTGATTACAAACCTGGCCGATCTTGAAGTTATTTTACGAGCAGTTTTGACAAAACGATTATTATTTGGTTACAAATTATGCCAATACGGCAATACCTATAACCTTGATCTTAATCATTATTATAGTCACGATATACTATTTATTTTATTTTTTACGCTTTGTAAATTATAGCTATGTCAACCGAGTGTAATATAGTGTTATATGAATTATCAACTATATGTATAATATGAGTTGGGGTAAATCGTATAATGTCGGTTGAATTCGGTAAATTAAGATGTGTCGAAAATTTAAATATTATTTTTTCAGTCATAAATTATATTGATTTATATATATATATGTATAATGGAATATCTGTACAAACGCGTTGAAGTGATAAATATTTAGAAACTTGAATATTTAATGTTATTTACTGTAAATATTTTATTTTCACATTTTAAAAATCAAACAGAATAATTGGAAAACATATGAGTATATTGTTGTAATAGTTAAGAAATTATATACTTTACGTTGTTCGGAGTAATAAAATATAATATCAATTAAGATATTAGAGAAATGCTAAGAACGTTTTAAATTATTGAATACGAAATCAATTTTTCCATATCTAATTTTTTAGTATAGTTTTACAAAATAATTGATTACGTTATTTACATTACAATGCACACAATATATTATCGCTGTTTATATACATTCAACCTAATGCATAATGTATTAATGTATAATAATAATGGTTACTGGTTATAATAGTTAAATTTAATAATTATAGTATTGTATAAAAATTAGACAATGTTGCGTTGTGCGGTAATGATTTGATTTGAAAAATAGCGTATATCGTTATTAAGATACTTGTAAAGTTACCATTTTTCAATACCAATAGCAAGAAAAATTGCATTTATAACTTTAATGTTTCTATTAACACCGCAGTATTACTACAATACGCACGATAAATCTTCGGTTAAATAATTATACCTTGTATACAGGTACAACAGCACGTTAATTATTATTAGCATGCCTATACGTCTTCCGACGAACAGAGGGAAAAATTGTGTTTTGCATTAAATGCATTAAACACAACAGCATATTCATGGGACGTCGATAAAATGTCATCTAACATAAATTCTATCCTACATTATGGCCTGTATAAGTTACACAATGTCATATAAATATATATATATATATATTATGCACATATCAGGTACACATCTACATCTCGATCTACATGGCCGTGCGTTTTATAACGCTCAAATATAATATTATATAATAATAATAATAATATAGAATGCAAACTGCATCGTTTACCGAGTCATACGTATAGGTACTTACTACGTGTTGCATTGCGCTGTATCTATAACGTACCGTACATCAGTATAAATTATTATGATACGCGCGCATGTACCTGTAATATCTCTATATATACACATAACATTAACATGCAATGTTATATTATTATTAAATAACTACTTTTCGGTAGGTATAACGTTATAATATACAATGTTGTTGAAAATGTTTTGTGACTACTAATGATTAGTTTATTACCCGACAGGTTTTACGATCTCTAACAATTTTGTCAATAGAATGGAATAGAAGTGTCAATTATGCACCTACCTGTTTCTCTTTTATTGCTGTACTGATATTTATTTAATGTAGTCAAATTTTTTTTTTTCATAATTTATATGAGAACTAGTCGTTAACAAAGTTATTTCTGAAAAAAAAAAAATTAACCCAAACACTAAAATGTATGATTATAATATATAGTCTTAACTGGCCGTGATGTGTATAGGTTTATAATGTGATACTTTGTATATTATACATGTACAGGTATGGGCGGGTATAATATATTGTATACTATACAACGCATTTATTGTACTTATTAATACGAATGTTTAGAAATGATAAAAATTACATATAGAAATGTGTAACTTTGTGATCGTATTTCCTGTCGTAAAATAAAAACAATTTAAATATTAAAAGAAAGCTAATAGATTTCTAAAGACTACCGAATAAATCATATGATATAATATATGTGCGTGGTTCTTCATAGTTTATATGTTCTACATAAATTTACTTATTATATTATACACCTTTTAGGATAGTTTATTGAAATACCGTGTTGCTTTATTTTATATTTTATACGACACATATGAATTAATAGTTAAGACATTGTGCAGATATGGTCGTACATTGTATAGGATGGGTACACGTATCGATTATTATGTAAAAATATTAAATATATATGACGTTACATACATATTTAACTATTAAAACGGTTTGATGATTTATATGGGATTAGCATTATTTTTCTTATAGTTATTTTAGCAAAAAACTCGTGTATTATTAAGTTTTTATTTTTGCATATTTTCATATTTTTTTTAAAAAAAAAAACGAATGTTATGAGGTATTTAGAACTGAATATGTACATATACATTTTCAACGCAACTTAAAAGTTAAAGTGAAAAAGTATAAGTAACGCACGAGCTACCCATTACATAATTTTTTGTCTATCATTTCAATTCTCATCAAGAACCTGCATGCACCTAAAGTATTAGGAAAAAAACATTTCTATAACGAACATCATAATCTGGTAACTTTAAATACCTACAATTAAAAATAATAGTAATACCAATCCGTATTTTTTCATAGATTCTAGATTAGACCTTTTTTTCGTGAATATACTGTATAGTCGTTTACTCAGATAAATGCTCATCAAAATATTGCGACGATTAAACAGAATTACTGCAAACGTAAATCGCACAAATGAGATAAACGATAATATGTTATGTATATATTCCTTTATTGTATCTACACATATTATTGTAAACGTCGTGGAAATGTTAAACGTCCAAGAACAGAGGTCGCAGGCTCTCGTCTAATAAGTATATTATAAGTCTTCCGCTGCTGTGCGCCGCCGACGACAGTGCCGTCATTCATTTGTCATTCACCGTCGTCCTGCGTCCGTATATTATTATCGTTGCTGCGGCGCACCTACAACTCTTGCTGCAGCGAATCTGACGATCACGGGCTGACTGTCAATCACATTTAGGTACGTGTATATACCTACACGGACGTCGCGGCGAGAGACGTGATGGCAGATAAATAGCCAATTAAGTAAACATTTGAAGAAAAAAAAAACGATACGTACATAAACGTTGTAATAATAATAATAATATAATAACAATAATATACGTAACTATCAATCGACGCGCACGTTTCACGTTTGTCCGCGCTGTTCTCGTTCTCGAGGCAATCCGCACGACGGGACTTCTACATATTATTGTAATATATCATTACAAATTACAATACAATATTATGTTATACTGTTATGGCATTATGATATTGGCGAATGCGATGTGAATTCGATTTGGCAAAATATATTATACTGCGCGAGTATCTATTATTATATTCAATGGGCGTACATCACGGCGGAGGTGGCAAAAATATCTATTTCCGTTATCCAACGTCCGTTGATATAATGTGATATATTTTTTTTAATACGCGCAGTCGACGTATACGATTTATATAATAATTATTAAAATAAAGACGATCGCAAAACGCATGATACTGTCAGCGGCGCCATTTAAGTTTTTTAATGGCGGTGTCAAAAATTAAGCTGGCCATTTTTTTTTTCACAAACGAGCAACTCCTTTTTTTATTGTCATAGTATAAATAAGTAGCTACGCATAATATTTAATTTATAATTTATAGTTGCCCACGATGCGAGCAGAAGATCTTACTAAGCATTCGTTTTCGTGTTTTTAAGATTGAGTAATTCATAGTTGAATAAATCTTATTTATCATGGTGTTATTTTTATAATATTATTATACACGGTAACCATAAACCATATACCCACTATTTAGTATTTACTAAGTGTACTTATAGTTACCTAATATAAGGTTGTAGCTCATATTTTGACTCATACCTACTAGGTTACGCACCTCAATATATTATGCGTAATATTAAAAATGCGCCGTAGACTCACCGAGTGTAAAACGGAACAAAGGGCTTTATAAGTTTATAGCATATCATTTAGACCTTCGTTTTAAATTTGAATACCCAATGAAATCGAAATAAAGTCACAGCAAGATATTATTTCCTTTAATTCACTATTAACTTTGAATTTTGTTAATTTGTGAAATTTATTCATCTATGAAAATGTACAAATACAAGAACAAAAAATGTTCACTTTAATTTAAAAATAAAAACCGAATAGTTCTCCTAGTTTAATTCATTCATAATGTATTTAATATATTTTAGATATAATTTTTCCAGCTATGAATTGTAAATAAATGAATTAGTATATTTGAAAAAATGTGAAGTCGGATTTATTGTTTATCGATATTGTAATTAGGTATATCGTTATACCTTAGAATTTTTTACTTCCACAATAGTCCTTCACTAAATCGTTAAGCTTCAACTATCCTCCTTTATATCAAACGCTATTTGCGTCTATTTGTGAAATTATAACTAAACAGATTACTAACTAAAAAGTCAAATGTGAATACAACTTTAATCAATTAACAGAACCAGTAGTGATATATCTATATTTTATATTTAAGTTATTTTTGAAAAATATGTTTTTTTACTAGAACTCTCCCGAATACATTGTTAATAACGACATGACATTATATACCTATTATACGAGTATACGACAATTAATTATGTATTATACTATATATAATATATTTAATAATAACTTTATTACTCTAGTATTAAAAAAAAAATCATTTTGATTGAAAATATACATGATATATATAAACTTTTAACCTTTTTTATGCATAAAATATGTCATCAATACGTTTTTAAATTTTATGGCAGATCAATAAAACAGAAAAAATAATAAAAATAATGATACTAATGTGTACACCCAATTACACGTTTTTATACCTTGTGATATTCATATATGCGTGATATTATTTTAGGTATGCCGAGAAAACCATCTTAAATCATAAATATATAATACGATACATATATTATAATAATTTATATACGTAGGTAAATATTTGCAATCAATATATAGGATAATGAAGTAGGATTGGGCACAAAAAAATGGTTTGAGTTGGAAATTGTACTGCGAGTTATAGTATATTTGCCACTTGCAGACCGGATTATGTGCGGCCTCTAGGGCGCAGCTTCCAATATTGATTTTGAAATTTAATCAATAAATCATACTATATGAAATTGGATTTTCGAAATGAGTCCAAATGAAATGTAAGTATAGGTACAGATGTTAAGTATGTTACTTTAGATACCTAATAAAAATAAATAGTGTGTTTATTTCACTATTTAAATTTTTAACATACATCAAATATAAAAAAAATAAAAATAAATACAATAATAATGTGGCATAATGACAATAAAGATCTTGAATTTATGTTTTCTTATTATAACATTTTTATCTATGGGTTACAATATTTTACATTATTTATCATTATAAAAGTTACAACGTTAAAATAAACGAATAATATTGAAAACTATAATAATTAAATCATAATACAACAGTATTGTGGTGCGTTACGAGTGTTACGACAACTGGTTAAACACAAAAAAATTATGTGAATTCTAATGTGTGATATACACGGAGTCGGTAGTACTAATCATTCAAATCACTGTAATTTTTTTTTTTTTGCCTATTTTGCGTCTACTGTCCGTTGTTATTAATTGCATTTTAACGTTAAAACGAACTAATCAATGTGTCGGAAGAGAACAGAACTGGTGTCTGGTCGCGATAAGAATATTATTAATAATAGCATAAATATGTTTTTCTCTCTGTGTAGGTATTATTATTATTAATATTATTATAATGAGGCGAGATATAAATTGCATATTGATGACGGTAACACGTGCATGTGCAATTCGATGTAGGAGCACGGTACAGCAATATAATATGTATATTACAATAATATTATTAAAAGATAATATGTGTGCTGCGCCGACTCGAGTATAATTCGATATCAAAGTGGGTGTTTCGATCAGCCGAACCGTTTGCGCTCCGGCCACAACGGGTTTGCGAACTCGGCTTTCACGCCGACGAGATCGTTGAAAACGGCGGCGTTCGGGACGGTTTGAAACCGTAAATTATAAATAGATACCTACGACATGGGGACATTCGATTGAAATCTATCCGAAGGTGCGCGTTTAGAATTTTGTTTTTTTTTTCGCCCCCTCCCCCCCGGAGGGGTGGATATCCGTCGCAATAATTATACGATAGGCGCTCGGTGGTCCCGCGACAGGGTAGCACAGATTTTATTCACCACTGTTGGGCTCGATAAACTTTGTACGGCCATAGCGTAGAACTAGATAATTATAGGCCGGATGATGCGATTAAAATACGTTGTTTTTTTTCAATTTTAATCGGAAAACTCGAATTAATATTATATACTTTAAAAATCGTATTATGTAATAAGCTATATGATCGTTTCTGTTTCTTCTCAATCCACCGGTTCGATAAGTACCGTTAGTGCTTTAAACTTAAGGTTTATCCTCCCCTCGCTTAATGTGAGTCAACTCGTAGGTCACATTTTGGCCTATTGCATCCCTCAGATCTTTGGCAACCACATCAATTGATCTACTCGCTGGTGCATCGCATCAGAACGTTATTTTCATATTATCAATATTGGCCGTGGGCTTTCCGACCGCGTTTATGCCAACCACTAGCAGTTTATCGTATTGTATGTATATCGGCGACAAGCGCTTGGCAGCGTGTCTGCCGGTCTGTCATACAATTTTTGCAGCACTTCTTCGTTCGTTCATCGTACGGTATTGTCGGTTTTCGTCACGTCACCGGTGACGGCCTCGCAATGCTCTCCCGTGATTTTGGCGAAAAGCGAACCACGAGATAGCCCACGACGGCCGCCCGCCGAAAGTCTCGGTCGCGGGCCGGAAACGTCGGCGGCGGGCCGCGGCGCGCGTAACGGCGAGTCGAGTCGGCGCGGCGGCGGCTCCGTCGATGTGTCCGTCAGATAACGTCGAGCCACGTCTACGCGCGCGCGCGGCGAACAATAGAGACGTATCGAATCGTAATTACTATTATTGAATAAATAAACGTCCGACTATATACCTATACGTGCGCGCGCACACGCACGCGCATACACATACATAATATATTGAACGCGCCGCCGCTTCTTCCGTCGGGACAATGCTCTTCCGCGCGGCGGCGGCGGCGGCGGCGGTCATACGCCCTATGCGTATATATATATATGTATATATGTATAATATATAAATTGTATACGACATGTGCATACGAATACTTATACAATACACATACACATACATATATATATATATAAATGTGTACGAGCGCCGATGCTGCTGCAGGCGTCTCCGTCCTGACGTCGTGACACTGACGCGCCGCGGTCGACACCACCGCCGGCTCCGGGTACACGACGCTGTTGCCTATTATTTATATTATTATGCGCGCGCCGATATGCAAATAATATATTATTATATTGTGCGCGCAGTCGTCGCCGTCGTCGTTGGGTTATAACGTTGATTTATAATGTGCGCGCACGTATACAGCCGAGTGTCGTATTTTATTTTTTCATTTTGCTTGAGGTCGTACCCGGAGTATGCAATACAGGTACACCGCAGGTACCCGTACGACGCGTGGACGGATAGATATGCCGTTTAACGAGAACAAAAGCTGGCGACGAAACGACATTGGGTAAACGTCCCGCGGCAACTGCGCGCGCGTCATGTCCCATTAGGTTTTAGACGCCCGACCCCCACGTCTTCTCTTCGCACGCGCGAGATCATTCATCCGCGTATCTGTTTCGCGTGAAACTCTCGCGGTTTTTCTGGACTTTGGCTCAGGGTTTTTGGTTTCGATTTCGATTCGAAATCCATCAGATTACCGCACAAGCGACTTCTGGTTCTAGTGAATACCGCTCGGCGGCTATTTAAAGGTCTATATATGGCTACGTATTATGCGTTTAAGTATACACGTATGATTAACGAAGCAGCGTAGGTATAGACAGGGTAAATTATTAAGTTATCGTGTACAGAATTCACTGTGCAGCAATATTTTTATCAACATTTATGGTAAAATCATTACACTGAATATGTTAATAAATAGGTATTGATTTAATATTTAAAATAATATTATCGTAACGTCTTATCGTTTTTTTTCAGAGAACTGTTCATAGTGAAGTAAATAATAAAATAGAAATTGAATTTATATGAAAATCGAAAGGATCTATATACTTATTAATGGCAAATTGTAAATAGCTATGGGTACCCCCTATAATATAGATTTTATATTATTTCGACTCCTTGAGTCATGGGCAAGCGGTACAATTCGTATATACTCGTAAGTATGGATTAGTTCGACTACTCGAGGAAAATGTTTGAACCTATTATGCTTGAGAAATCGATATATATATAATAATGATAATAATGACATTTATAATACCTGTAGTTGTAATGCATATATATTGTACTATAATTGATAAATTTATGATGTGAAATATTACTTGGTATAACCTGCAATACTATGGTGTCAAATAATATGTGATGTGTGAAATGAACTGCAGCCTTTGACTTTGAACCAATTTGTTATGTGTAAAATTATATACTTTGCAATACAGCTGGTGTGTTTATATAGACAATTTAATATAATTGCACCGCAATTAAGGAAACAGTTACGAACGGAATTTAGATTAATAAGGTGTTAAAACGATTTTAAGTGTTCATAAAAATAATTATTAAATACGCATAGTTTTAGATTTTATGGATATGATGCACCTAGATACATAATGAGTAACCTTATATCAATAAGATGTTATGTATTAATATGAGTATAACCAAACATTAGAATTTCTGTCGAAATAAATAATACTACCTAATGTAATTGATAACTCGATATTATAAATTGAATAAAATCTCTTCGAAAGTTCCTAAAGTTTTCATCGTTTGTAAAGTTTAAAAATCATTAATGGATGCTGGCTTCGATGATGTTGACTTGTATCAATAATAAACAATACACATATTAAAAATATAATTTAAAAAAAATCATCAATGTAGACATTTATTGTTATTGAAACCGACCATCATAGTAATACAGTGAAACCTTTGTAACATGGAAACGGTTGGGACCGGACATTTTTTCCATTTTAGGCAGGTTTCTTTTTAACACAGGTAAAAAATAAATAATTTAATAATATAAGTAAAAACTGTAGTAGCACTTGTTGTGTCATCTATGCATCTAAATGTTCAACAATGGTTACAACATTTTAAAATGATACGTAATTATTTCGTAGTTGTATTTTCATTCGTCGATAAGTACATTTTTGACAAATTATCTGAATTTAATCTTGCACAGTTCTATATTATTTACCTTTTACTTATAGGTTTGAAGAACTAAGGTTTGAACGTTAAATATATTAAATATTTACCCATATGTATTTAAGGTAAAAGTTAAAAGACAGTTTTTTGCTGTTGTCTTAATTCATTTATGCCCGCAGCATCGCTTAATATGTAAGAACCTATCATTAAAGTCGCTATTAATTTACATTTAAACGTTTTACAACAATTAACGAAAAACGAAATGAACAAAAAAATGTATTTATAGCGAATTGTTCAAATGATACAAAAACGCAACATAATAAGACGATAAACGGATTAGAATCATTGTATTTTATGTATTAGATAGGGAAACGAGAAATCGAAATAATATTGTTACTAGCTGTTATGTATGGAATATCAGTGCGATTTAATCGAACGTTTTATTATACATTTTAAATGTACAGCATGTAATACAATTATTATCATTATTATATGTTACTTATACGAATAAACGATCATTGCAAATTCATAAGTCGAAACACGTGAAGTCCTTTGGTGCGGTGTCTTCGACCTGTCGAGTGGAAAATTAAAGTGCGAGCGCCTGTATAACGTATATAGTTGTACTTATGTTGTATGCAGGTATGTATGCATATGCGCGCGCGCGCGTGTGTGTGTATGCGAGAGAGAGAGAGAGAGAATATAAAAGTAAAACTATTTACGCCTAGTCAATTAATATATTATTATTATTATATTCTACCGTAAGGTGGCCGTGGGGCTTTTCTCACGAGAACGGGTCGTCGTCGTCGTCGTCGTCGTCTTCGTCGTATTCGTCATCATCATATAGTCGTCGACGGTGCAGTGGGGCAAGCATATACGAGCGTGCGCGCGATCCGTATAATATTGTCTATATAATAATATTGCGTTATATGTATTATAGGCATATAATACACCTATATGTGTGTGTGTGTTGTATATTATAATATACTTAGGTAACATACGCGGGAGTATACACATATACGTCGGCGGCGGTATCACGTACTGTTATTATTATTATTATTATTATACACACACTCGCGTATTCGTAAAAAAAAAAATCATAATAACATATATGTATGATGTGTAATGTTATTATTTTATACGACTTATATTAGGATATTACATACAACATACGTATGCATACCTACCGACACCGACGCCGCCCGCGAGTTGATGTGTTTATTAATATCTGTACATAATATAATAATATTATTATTATTATAATACGTGTATATATAATAATATGAGCACACGCACGCGCTTATGGTATCGAATGGGTGTTATTAAAACCATTAGCGGCCGTGCCTCTCCGCTACCTTCCACCGCACAGACAACCGCCGCCGGTGGTCGTATTCGTGTGCATGTGTATGTGTGTATATATACTATATTATAATACACTTCCCCTTTACACACGATAATAATAATTATATCCTCTCGGCTCCGACACGTAATTTTTTTTCCCGGACTATTGTGACAGCTAATTTCGGTCGGATGATTCGGCTACGGCGGCGATATATTACATGCCTCGGCCGCACCGACTAACCGCTCTATATAATATCCGTCAATCTATATACATAATAATAATAATAATAATAATAATAATACGTATACGACACAGCTCGGTCAGTGCGGAGGATAGGTTCCGCCGAGCGAAAACGTGAGAAGGTCTGTATAGAAACCGAATTTTTTTTCTCCGCCGAATCCGTTCGGAAAACTATACACTCCTGATGCTGGTCATGTTCGTCGGTTCGCATCTGTCAAGTGACATCAACGTATTGCCGTGGTGTACACAAATCGATAATTCGTTTTGAATTTCTATTGCACAACGTGTTTTCAATGCTGATTTCTTAAGCTTAGCTTTTAGCTTTTTCGACTATCAAAATCCGAGAAAGCAATGACTACGCGCGTATGCCTGTAGTTTAGCTACATTTTATTATTATTATTTTTATTAGTAATTAATTGTAGCCGTTGAATGTGATATTAAATTTTGTCACGTATACTAATACATTATAGTTTAACTAATAATAGATAAAACAATGGAAACAGAGTAAAAATATATTCTTAAGTAAAGTTTGAGTGCAATTTAGATTTTGTTAATGAGGCGAGTTACTGATAGGAACTGAATCAGCTTGAACTTTTTTAAGACGTGGATGGGTTCGCGGTTGAGCATTTCAGCTCGGTGATTAGAAAGTTTAAATTATCTTCTCTCCGTATTATCAATTCTCCATTTGGTAAGAATATGTTTGACCGCGATGGGGACCCCACAGTATGTACAAATAGGGGGAGGTCTTCTTTCTTTATTAAATTGGAGTAAGTAAGGCGGGTGTTTCCTATATAATAATTATTATTATTATTATTGCACAACTCGTCGATTTATTCTGCAAAGGAGATCGTTTTTTTAGGCAAGTTTAACGCCGCTGGTTACGTTACGGCCAATAAAATTAACGCAATTCACTTAATGAATATGATCTATTCCTTATTCGTATTTATTTATTTTTTTTTTTCCAATAGTGAAAACGATTATAATTTTCCACGTGCGATGGGCTTGGTGGCTGATGTTTATCTACGTACCCATATTATATACTTAACTTTAAAGGAATGTGTTTAAAAGCTCTCTATTATATCACGTAATGTTCCATCTCGCATCCAACAGTTATAATGTCCATATTATTGTACTATGATATTATGTCATGTGTGCAATTATGTATAGGCGTATAGTTTAATATATCATGTAAGCCATGCGCATTTATCATCACTGCAGCAATCGTCGACGGCTGCGGCGCTGAACATCCACCGTCGTAATGTAATACTTGTAATGTTGTGTAATAATGCGGTGCTCGAATAAGAAGACAGGTCTCCCGCCGTAGACGCATTTCAAAACGTGTGTTTTTATTTAAAACGTTCTGTTGCGGATGACACAGTAACGTTTTAACATATAATATTATGTTTTTACCTCCGTATAGGCCGCGGTACGCTCGCGATGTATTATATTTTATAATATACGGCGGTCAGTAGGTCTTGCAGGGCTGCAGAGGCGCACGTATATATGTGCGTCATGTGTATAATATTATATACATCCAATGTGCGTACATAGGAATTGTGTATGTACGTATATATATAAAATCGACAGACTACAATTTCGTGCGCACACATACAACAGATAATATATATATATCGTTACAGATGTATATGCACCGATGTACGATTATGATCTCGTGTATGAGAAGCGGCGTTTTTTTTTTTTTTTTTTGTGATTTTACCCACACACACACGCGCGCGCGCTTTTGGTACGACATATATAATAATATTATATTATGGGATCTAAGGGCCATTATATGGGACACAAGACTCCCTTTCTCCGATATACACATAACAATATTATACATGTATACGAGTAGGTACGCACGCGCTCGCGCACACAAACACATCGCGACATGTATGTACATGTACATAATAATATGTGTCCGCAGTCCGTATAAATTCGATTTTCAAAAAGAAAAGCCGCTCGAAAGAGTATTAACTATATATATATACATATACATAATATTTGTCCCTTTTTTTTCCTTTCTGTGTTTTGTCTCTTTCTCCCTCCCCCCCTCTCTCTCTCCCTCACACACACTATCGGAGGGGTAGGTCACGTCGTGACCATAGCCGCGTCGGCGCGGCGTACAATAAAGGGATACACGCTCGCTACCTAAACCTGCACATAGTATGATGATGGACACAAACGGTCGCGTTTACGAATTTCTGTGAAACAAGCTGGCAATAACAATAATCGTTTAATATAATATATGCCGAAACGTTGTCCGAAAAGGAATACAGTGTCGCAAGAAGTATATAACATTATGCGCCTCGCAGTGCTGCAGGCTGTAAACGCATCGTCAAAAACGACGGTTATTGTCGTTGCGCCGCGCACACGTCGTATGTTAACGCGAAATACTAACATCGAGATTCCCCCGTATGAACACCACGCGGCCGGCGCTCGCGACGCCAGTCGATTGAAATACGGTCGTCGACAAACCGACGTTAAACAACAACAAAAAAAAAAAAAAAGGTTATGTGAAACTCGGCAAACGCGCTGCCGTCTGTTGGTCACTGACGTTCGTCGACTTTCAAGAATCATATCGATATTATATGGAAATAACCATTGTAGCTTAGTCACAGCGATTATTGTGAAGCGGTTTTTACAATAACGATATCGATCATTCATACCTATCTGCATTAAAATATTTTTTCCGCAGTGACGTCTCGATTAAAACGAAGAGAGATAATATAAATAAACAGCGAAGAGGTATCCGTTAGCGTTATATACTTGAACCATATTTTATCGCATCATCTCTCCGTCACGGTCGTCGTTTTACAGGCTTCGGAATCACAAAACGTTTAGATTCGCGTATATGTATAACGCGATCATCTGTAAGCCCTTCTAGGAAAGTTAAATATTTGCTTACTAATAATAAACGTTATCCATTGATCATAACGAAACCGGCGATCCCCCTTTATATTATTTCATTCTCTTTAGCCGTAAAAGAAAAAAAGGTATGTAGACAGTAAAATCTGAACGATGATTATTGTCATACCATTTTTCACATGAAATATGTAATAAAATACATATACTTAAACGTAATTATTTAAATGTTTTATTCAGTGGCGTGTCCAGAACTTTTTTTGTGGATGGGCCACAGAAATTAAGTTCAGAATGGTTTTACCACACCCTCCTCATGTTATAATTTGATCTATTTAAGTTTTAGTACATTTATTCTAAATGACTAATTTTAATGTTCTTATGAAAAATGGTAGCTTATCTTTTATTAAAACAAACTCTTTAAATATTCAAATCTTACATTTTTATTAAAATACCTAACCTAACCAAAACAATTTTTTTTCTAACTATAAATCATATTTTCATTTTTCATTAAGCATTGGACTTATACTAGTCTAGTACTTATATAAAAATTTGGATGCGGGCACTTACCTACCGGGTCCGCCCCTTAAACACGCCACTGGTTTTATTTAGTTTATAAAGTTTCAATAATAAATAATACCTCTACAATAATGTGCCTAACCTACTGTACAGCAGAGTTATTTAACTTGTGTCACTGTAAGGGATGTATTAAATATAAATTTGAGAAACGGCTAAGAGTGAATATGTATCATCATCTATTCCTATGGCTATTTTGTAATATATATATATTAAGCAATATTAAGCAATATAATAAATTTATTTTTCTATCAGTATTTAATAGTATCTTATTTAGACTTATTCATTGAAAAAATCATTGCAATACATTTTATTATATTATTACCTGTGAATATATTATATATTATTGTTGTTATTAACTTGAGTTAATAATTTAATACCAATAATCGTAGATTAAAAATATAAATAATAAACAAGAAGCTTATCATTATACTAATTAGTCTAAATAATTTTAAAATAAATTCGTGTGAGGAAAATTCATATTTAAAACATTATAGCAATAGAATGTTTCAACTTTCTACAGTTAATATTTTTTAGAATAATAACTAAACAACAAAAATCATTTGAATATAAAAATTATCAACATTTTAACATAAAACAAACATAAAAAATGTACATGGCATTAATTTAATGGCTTAATTTTTTTGTATATTTCATTAAAAAAAAAAAAAAAGAATGTATATTCTCCGTAAGTACCTATAGTTCAATATACTGAAACCAATATATAATATATAGACATAATTTTTTATAGGGTGATCGCTGACAGATGTCAGCTCCGAATTGTTATTTATAGTAAGCAATATTTCATTTTTGAATTGAATTCAAATTTAAAATGTATTATTTACTTACTACTCAATGACAACTGACAAGGCACACTCGACACCTACTGTGAGCGATTTTTCTTACCTTTTTGTTGACATTTTTATAAAAAGAAATCTTAATTTTCATTCCTTTATACATACTAGCCTATTTGTTGAAGGCTGACAACCAGCCTACACTCTTCAAAGACGTAAAATTCGTTTTTTTTTTTTTTTGAAAACCGTCAATAGGTGGCCGCGAGCCATACAAGAAAAAAAAACTTTTTATACGTTTTTATATGCAAAGATTGATTCTGCAACGCTATGCGGATGAGAAGTTTTGAAATTTAAAACCTACTCCTTCACCTATATAATGCATATTATAATGTATTTTTTAAAAATAAAATACATTTTTATTGCCTATTATGTTGGTTTTAATCTTGATTATACTGTCATTGTCTATAAATATAATTCATACATTTAAGTTTAGCACCTCAATTTATAATAAGTAATGACCTGCAGGTCTGGAATTTATATGCAATAAAAACTTGTAAATTATGAATTTTATTCAACAAAATATGCAAAAATATGCATTTTAATTTTTATTAATTATTATTTTAGTAATAAAATTTATAATTCACATTTATTAATGGAAATACGTGTGACCTGGGTTATATGCTACGACAATGTACTTTTTTTAATTTTCATTATTTATGAATAATTATGGCAATTGGATTATCGTATTGATTTGTTAAAAACATCGCTTGAAAATTCTACAACAAATTTTTATAATTTGGCACTTTTATTTTTGATCTTTGGTATTTTTAAAATGAAAATTGCATAATTTTACTAAAATCACACTGAAAATCAGTTTAATTAATGGTGATGCACCGACAGCTGAACAGTTTGTACTATAAGTACATATTATAACAATTAGTATTGTGTTTATTATACTAATACCCGACAATATGACCCTTTGATTTTATACTAATACCTACATACTTTTATTAATTGTGCTCATCTTTCTCCGTCAAACTGTTTAATCTTTTATTGCATATTGTACCATATAATTATATTTATAAAAATACAATTTTTATTTGACAAAAAAAAATCAAGTTATATACTTTGATTATTAGAGGCTCAAATACAATAAATACGATCATGCTAAATATGCAAGAATATGCATAAATCTCAATATATGCGAAAACATGAAAAATAAAAATAGTAACATTTTCATCAGAACGATATAAATTGTGGACATTACTCACTAAAACTCCATTTGAATGTAGCAAAAAATAACATGCTGTTGCATACAAATCTCAGCCCTGGTAATGACTAATACCATTAATTCAAATCAAATTTTTGATTAGACAGATAAAGCTGTAAGCAATATATTAATATAAAAGAAATTTAATGTAGGATGCAGTTATTTGTAAATTGATAATTTGAAGTTTGAAATTAAGAGTTTTTAAATAATTAACGAAACGAATAACCTAAGATTGATTTTACTAATTTTTATTAAATTAAACAGCTCGCTTTATTTATTGAATATCAATAAAAGTTGTTTTTCTCTATATCACAATCTTAAATTAATTAAATTTTTTAATTTCGATCCATTGATTATAATCTTACAACTTTCAAGTAATGTTAACTACAATAAAGATTAAAACAATATATTATTTATAAAATATTTTTTGATAATTATTATTATAGTCTATTTAATACATGTTTAGTTGTATCGGCGCAGCATACAATTAAGGCAGGCTATATTGGCAAATGGCAATATGGCACAGTGAAAAATAAGGCCACCAATGTATACCCTACGATACCCTAAATGTCAACTGAATCTATTTAAATCGTATATTTATCCGTTGTATTATTTTAAAATCATATTGAACATCGAATGATATATTTTCTTATATCTTCACGTACAATATTGTTATTTTTAATGATACATAAGAGCTATAATTAGGGCTCGAAAGTTAATACATTTCGCATTTTTTTTTTTTTTTTGGAACTTTTTAGATTATGCTCTTTTGGCCATAAATGTGTTTCATTAGCATGTGAATCTGAACAACTAATTTTTTTGCAGTTTTTTGTGTTTATTGCTTTTTAAATCATTTATTAACATTTTTAGGTCATTTTTCCACATTTTTAGTCATTTTTATTGATTTCACATTTGTCACTATTCTTATCATTATGCCGATAACTTACTTAGAACTGAAATGACTACGGACTAAGTTTCGGACTTATCCAATTTAAAACAAAAAAAATAGAGTACAATTTAAAAAAAAATATATTTTTATTAATTTATAACAAATATTTGTAATTTTTTTAGGTCATTTTTTAATGTTTTTAAGGTCATCAACTTCCGAGCCCTAGATATAACCAAACGATTTCACAATAGTTTATTATAATATTAACAGCAGTGATAACGTTTAATTTAAAAAAAAAAGCTTTTATGTGACAATTTTGAAACCTTCCGGTCTATTCTGAACGACGGAATGTGTGGTAAATTACATGTATGCTTGTGTGTGCCTGCTGTACATCCTATTTCACAGTTTATATACTTTATCGTATTACACACTTAAAACGCGGTTAATGACAAAAACGACGATTCAATTACGTTTCTTGTGTCTCGACAACGCATACTGTGGTGTCGTACCTGCCTACCTATATATATATATATATATATGTGTGTATATATATATTACCTATACATCTACCCGAAGGACTCATAACGCGTGTTATGATGTTATCCTGCGCATCTGAGCCGCTATAATAGTATAGTATAATAACATTATATCGTCGAGTACCGTCGTCGTCGTTGGCGGCGGCGGAGTAGAAATCTATTGAATCCGATTACAAAATAATAATAATAATAATAATAATCAATAGCCACTTCTTAGCCTAAAACAATTACCTACGCGCGCGCTATAGCTGGCGTGCGACTACGGTAGAGTTACCTACACTTATAATAATAATATAATATTGCGGCGGCGAACCGTAATGTCTTAATTTGTTTTTCTTCGCTTGGTTCTTGTGTTGTTATTATTATTATTATTATGATTGTATTACCTATATTATTATTTCCCTCGGTCCCACACATCGCCACGCACACACACGCGCGCACTCGCACGTTTGCCATCACACGGACGCTGACCGTTGCCGCGCGAGCCAGCCAATCGCCGTGTTAAAATGTCACGATGAAAAGACCGAAATTTGCCATTTCATGATTTATGTGCGTGTCATGTATTGTGTGAAGGCGCTCGCAAACACACGTTATTATTATTACTGTTGCTATTATTAATGTTATTACACGATGATGTATAATACGCGCATAACCTATAGAAAGACGGTTCCACGATGATCACTAATTGAGACATACACCATACACCCAGCTATCATTCCACATTGTTGCAAATTTATATATATATATATACGTATAATAGGTATCTACCTTTTTTTTCATATATATATATATACACACGATAAACCGATCTAATGGGGATATATATATATCTATAAATATTACTCGTAATGTAATAATAATATTTCCTAATATTGCTTATATATTAATATACCTATAATAATTCCATCGTATCACATATTACGAGTATTATATACGGACGTCGGTGTGTATTTTGTGTAAATGTTAAAATAAGAATTACCGCAATTTTTCATCCTAGCGGAACGTATACAACGTCGACCGGGGTACCACATCTTGTGAGGTCTTTATAATAACAGGTTGGTCGACACAGGAACCAGCATGAGGCGTTGTGGGACGCCCTAAGGCCCACTATTTGGTACCTCCCCTTGACACCTTGGCTAATTCTCTATCATTACCAACACGAAACCGGCAACTGGTCATAGCCTCGTGTGTGTAGTATGCGTGTATGCATGCGTGTGTGTGCGCGCGTATATCATGACCAGCCGACGTTTTATAATACTTTCCGGATCGAACACACGAAATAAAATTAACACATACGCCGCAGCCGACGACGACGACGACGACGACGATCAACCTGCAACGGAGTAGCATCCAAGACGATCTGTACAATACAGGGTGTGTATGCGCCTGTATTTTACGCGTGTGTATTGCAGTGTGTTGCAGGCGGTCGCGTTGTAGACTTCTCTTTTAGATCATTACTCAGAGAAAATAACTGCGACGCGCGTCGTGCTATTCGAATCGATATACGACCTACGCTGCTGTCGCTGTTTGAAATGTCGTAACGTTTTTCGAATGTCTGTCGCTTTTGTATTGGGCCACAGACGAAGCGAATATATAGCGAGCTCGACAGTATATCGTTTATAGACGTTTACAAATGCGACTGCGCTTATCGACTATTAAGATATCCGTAATATCAATTTGAAGATCAGTCTTATTTAAGAGGACGCAATACCTGCATGTGTTGTCTCTGTCTTATACACGCGTAACTTAGTTACAAACTGTTTTGCGCGGGACATCTTTACTCCCTCGATATTTATATCAAAATTACCAACATTTTCAATCGCATTGAAAAGAACTTTACCCGTGTTGTAGCGTTTTTTTTTTTTTTTTGATAGTGGTAACCAATGATTTTTAATAATTAAATGAAAAAAAACTTAAAGTTCTCAAACCGATAACTTTAATTGCGTTAATGTCATCAAAAAAATTAAAACGCTACGTCACAGGTAAAGCTCTTCACAGTGGGATTTTTAATTTTGGTTGTTTTGATTAAAATATCGAGAGAGTAAAGTTGTCCCGCGCAAAACAGTTTTTGACTATGTTACGCGTCTATAAGACAGAGACAACACATGCGGGTATAGCGTCCTCTTAATAGATGAGATGTCATTACGCGTTCACATATTCGTATAAGTATGATATGAGACACCCTGTACAAGTTTACAAGTGGAATTTACAACGATACGGCTACACGAAATCGTTACATAACTGTCATAATAACCACACACGCTATCACGAATATAAAATATGCGTATACATAATATTATTATGAGGTAGATCTGTTTTTTCTTCAATTTTTTTTTTTTTTTTATTAGGTATTGTAATTATATTCAACTTGATGGCTAATACGATTGATGCGGCCGACCAAATATTTTATATTTTTATCTAATGGTGAAGTTATCGTAATTGATTTATTCAATGATTCACAACACTATATAATCGACCAAAAATGTACCTTTTAATTTAGTGATCGTGAAACGATTTTTATCATTGAGTTTCACATTGAATTATTAAGTAATTTATTGTTATTGTTTTTGTCGAATCGTGTTTAGTGGGTATCTTTAATTTTGTTCCAGTTAATTTCAAAGTAAACTTAATAAGTTATAAGTTATATGTAATAATATAGTGTACAGTAAATACTAAATGGAAATTATAAAAATGTGTTTAAAATATAAAAAAATAACCACCCGGGCCACCCATATAATGTTACAAAACCAGGTTCCAAATAACCTATTTCGTTATGTGCAAGTTCTTTAACTTTTTTTTGAATCTAAATTAATAAGCAACACTATTGATTTCCCTTGTATTTATTTAAACTACATTTTAAAATGAACTCTAGAAATGCTGATTAATTTATTACAAAACACTAGATTGTAGTGTTCTTAATGGTTTTATGAATATTTGTAAATCTAAATTTTGATAAATTCTATTTTATTTGATATATCATATAATATACATATAGTCTCTGTTATTGTGTATTTGCTTTCCTAGTACATGTCCAATCACTCCAACCTATATTATTTAATATTAATGTATATTTATTTTTACTTTCTAATTTGTTCAATCGTAGATAAAAAAATATTTTACGTTATACCTAATCGATATTTTGTTTGTAAAATAAATTTATATGTACTTCATATGATAGTAATAATGTACAAAATAACAGTGGAAGTATATATTTAATTTGTAATATTATTTGTAATTTGTATATTAATTAGGGCTCACATATTACATTTTTAAGAATTGTATAAAGTTGATTGATTTTCTCCTGTTTAAAAATGTAGAGCTTTAATAATTTCAAATTGGTCAGTATTTTAAATTTATTTTTATTAAAAATTGTTCTTTACATAAACACATAAAAAAAAAATTAATTATAAAAAATTAGTTTTATTTTTTAGGTAAATTTACCATTATAAGCTAATTCAATCGATAGTAAAAAATAGTACAAAGAATTTTGAATGATTTTTATTCTATGTTTGTAGTTTATTATTAATAGTATTATTATTGTTGTTTAGAGACTATCTTGTAAATAAAACTTTGCCAGAACAATGTCAAAGAATGTAGACTTTCACTAAAATATTTATATTTTTGAATATAGTTACTTATAAACTATTTTTTATTAAATTACATTACATTATTTTTATAACAAGTTGACATCTTGTTTAAAAAAGTTCTGACCCAGATAATTTACAAAATATTACCCAATGAATTAGTGTATTTTAAGCTTTATACTCTCTAAACTAAGAAAAATCTATTTTATTGTTTTTAGAGATAATGGTTTTTTTTACTATGCGATAATGTTGTATAAACTTCTTGTATTTCTAGATGAACACTTAAAAGTTTTAATTCTGAACCTTCTATTGACTTTGATTTGATATTTTTTTTTGATTTTTTAGTACATTATTTTGGTTTATTTCAGAATTTTTAAATAATTATCCATAACTCATCTACATAATAAGAGCCATTATTAAAATATTGATTGATAAAATGTATTATTTTAACTGGCAGCAAATTTACAAGTTTTACAATATGATATAATAGAACGAAACTTACCATCTAAACTGTTCATATATAAAATCCATTAACAATTAAAAAAAAAAATATTTTTATTTGTACGTTCCTATCGCTATTTACTAATTACATTCATTGATTACAAATCGTAAGATATAATAACATAATAATATTAATGATATAGTTAAATTTATGTATACAAGCTGTTTAGAATAAACAATTATTAATTTAAATTTGCATTTTAATTACATACTTTGATACTTACTGAGTGAACACATAAATAAACTGGTACTTTTAAAATAGGTTTCTGCGCTTTTCACATTATTAGTTAATATTTTGTACAGAGACATTGACTATCTAATGAAAGTCACAAAAATTTAGGTCAACCCAAATCATATTATGCTAAACTAATAATTTATTAGACTTAACTATAAAATGGGTCATGTAATACAATTATATTATCGAAGTGTAAAATAATAAAATAAGACAATTATATTTAACTTTAACCTTAATGAGAATATGACGTAAATAGTGTTTAGCATTTTATGTATTCTGTTTTTATTTAAGTATCACTCAATAATAACGTGCAATACATCTGAATATAAAAAATAAACCGTAGGTACTTCAAATTTTAAGTAACAATAGTAATAAATCATAAAAACCTCAGATATTTATAACTTTATATTAAGTTTATTAAACACTTGTACAATCAAGAAATTATTTTTATTTATTCCAATGGGCAATAACTGTCCTTGAATAATATTTCGTTACTCGTTAAATTATATTAATTTCCTATTGTAGTTCCAAACTAAGTTATAACGTACCTAACCTAACCTATTGGTAAGTATAATACAAGTATCGTGTGCACATTTATTTGATATACTATTTAAGTTTTGATGATATAGTTATAGTGAAACATTGTTTTTTCTCGAGCATAAGCAATGTGTTTTATAGCATTTAATAAAAGTTGTTACTGATGAGTATTAGCTGCTAAAATAATAATGCACCATATATTTGAAAATTTAGTTTAAATTGAGCATATATAAAATCTCTATACTCTAAAAATATGCCTACTACACTTCAAATTATATGTTCTTAAATACCTCCTAGTGGAGACTGCATGATTTTAAATCCATTGAACGATTTCATTTTATATTTTTATCCCATCGAGAAATTACTATTATACTATTGAACAACAAATAAAAAACTAAGCGTGTACTGTAAGACCTACCCATATTGTGTTAAAACTTAAAAAAAAAAAAAAATACGTATAAAAGCATTAATTGAAGTCGAGTGAATTCGGAAATGAATCGAATAAGTATGCCCATTACACATAAATAACACCATTATGTCGTTTTGTGGGCGAATAGTTTTCTTCCGGTGTCTATATTACACGGCGAACACTCTTATAATAAGTGTTGTCGCCATATGTGTCGTGGTTCACGTATTATTATTACACTAGTCCTCTCGAGATCGTGTACAATACGACTTGTGTTACGTGTATAATATACGAACGACGCGCGTGCCGTTCCATTTGTCGTCGTCGTCATCGTCGTCGTCGTCCTGCACATTTTGTAGTAAAACTCGGGCAACTAATAATTATTGTTGCGTCCTCTATATCCGCGGCTGTCGCTGTCCCTCTCTGTCTCCTCTCCGTCTTCAATTTCGGTGTTTATCTCTCCCTCCCCCTCACACCACGTCTCTTTCTCCGCGTCGGTCGTTTTCACACCACCTATATATAGCGTATAATATATAACGCGCATTCTCTCCTTCTGTGCGCCGCTGCTGCTGGTCCATCACGTATATTATGCACTACACTCAACGCGCGCGCACACGCGTATATACATTTAAATGTACACGTATTTATATCTGTAATGGCGTTTCCGTGTAAAAGCTAACGAATGGGGCCATTATCATCGGTGGATAGGTATAATATTATCGTGTTTTGCTGCCGCAGCCGCTGGAGAAATGCGGCGCTATTTCGGACCGAATCGCGTGATCCGGAGGTAGTGCGCGCATCGTGGGGTGTAAACGCCTTTCCCCCGAGTGTGGCGGGTTTCAACGATACTGTTTTCTTTTCCATATTATTGTTTGTTATTATTTATTTATACGCACAGACACACGCACGCGTACAGACGCTCACGCATGCGATAGTATCTGTGTATAAATATTAGTAAAATATAAAAATGATTTCCGAACCAGTTTTCTCTAATAACCGTGCGATTTTTTTTTTCCGTCTTCCGTCTGTCTAGGTAACCATGCCGAAAACTCGATTTATTTTTGACATGCTCGAGGTCGAAACGCGGTTCGTGATGGTATACATTATGCAGTTAGCCAGCTTACATTATACCTAGTTTTTTTTTTCACGTATTTCAAACCACGTCGTTGTACAATGCATTCCTACACTACATAGCTTTATATGGGCTTTAATGTTTTTTTATTTTATTTTTTATTTTTTTTTGATTCATTTTGTTTTTTTATTTAATTAACCGGGTCTTTTCGCACCGACCGATATTTTTAATTCGCTCTATCATGAGTAGGTATATATCGGGGGCTTATATAATAATATAAGACGTATATTGTTCATTAGGCAACACACGTGATGGTCAACTTTTCAAATCAGTAATATAGTATAAACTTTATTTCTTATTTTTTAGTGCATATAATAAAAATTATCTGTCTACAATATATTTTCGACGGAGTTTAAAATATCATGATAAATTTAATACCGAAATTGTTAAGTTCACAATACAAATTGTATGTCATATTTATCGTACATAATATGTATACATTTATTATACTGCCTAGTTGTACAATAAAATAATAAATAGCAAATAATTGTTTCAAACATTCATTAAAACACATAGGTACAACTCAATGCTGAAATTCGAATATTTTCAAGTGACATTGTCTACGTCCATACCAAAAATAAACAACTTTCAATTTTTTTGTATGCATTATTTGGTACTTAACTGAAATCATTTGTATAATAGGTATACAAAAAAATTATCGCGAGAATAACGATTTTGACCAACAATGTTGAAGTTCAATGGTATAAGGTATATTTTAATTAAACTGTTGATTTTAGAGAGAATATGAAAACAATAAAACATTTTTAAGGAATGATATCTACTCCTATGGTTTTTAAACTTCACCTTCAATTACACATAATACTTATGTTAAACAAATAATGTTATACATGTTTATATTTTAATAAATATGATATTAACAAACCGTAATTTTATTTTAACATATGTATAATGATTGTAATGTATAGTAAAATATAATGCTATACAGTAAAAACACTAAATTAAAATTATACACCAACATCTACGTGACTTGGTGACAATACAATATTATACGTCATGATGTATGATGTTATATTGTACTGTTTATTGTTATTATGGAATTCAATTAATAATCACTTTATAAACAATATTATAAAACACACTGACATTAAACAGTTAGTCGAATGATTTTAGAGAGATTTTGAAATTGATAAATTATTTCTGAAGAATTATATCAACTTACAGTGAGAAAAAACTAATTAGAATTTATATTAATGGAATCGGGTTGGCCTTTTGTGTACCTACTGAGTAGTGATGTGTTGTATTATTATGTATTGTTACGGTTGCGGAGGACCTTAATAAATTATCGTTATAGGTACCAACTGGGACGAATATTAATTAATATTGTAATATGAAAAAAATAACTATAATAATAGCTATTAAACATAATCATATGATATTATTATTTTATACTGTATAGGATGGAAAACGTTTTGATGGCTACATGTGCCATTGTAATATTGTCCATATTATTGAAGTATATACATACGCAGTGATGGATTTAAGGGGGGCAGAAAAGTCTACCCCCCTGGCCTATTAGCCTAACGCCTATAGATTAATGAACTAGACTATTTTTTAATTGTTGTGACGTAAACCTTATGACTCATTGAATTGTATGAGCAAATATATAAAATTTATTATTATTTAATTTAACTATTATAGAATCATAGTCGTTTTGATATGTAATTTATAACTATTTTATACCTACGGTGGACGCGAAGTCTTTATACTTTGTATTTATAAGTCAACTGCGGAAATTGTACAACGTCATCTTATCTCATCACTAACTTAATAGACCCAAGTGACGCGTGTAACTGATATAATTAAATGTTTTTTTAGAAATATATATTTAGGTAATACATTGGAAAACTAACCTCTTTTCTTAAATATCTATCCCACCGCACATGTAATTTAGCGTCACATTAAAATATATTGACTCGGAGAGGGTTGGACGTTGGTCAATGCAAATTTCAACCCTCGACTATATTTTTTATGCAACACTATAATATATTATGTAGTGATTTTAATCGATCGCTAAAATTATATGCATCTAAAATGGATTTTTCAAATATTATCAATATACCTACTATCTTTAGAAAACAGAAAATATTAATTTAATTATAATAATTTCTAATTTTTTTTTTTTAAATTGTGATAATTACTCTGTTTTAGAATATATTGTGTGCAGTATTTTCATCATTGAGTAGGTCATTAACCACTATAATGGATGTGTTAAATTTTAATTCAATAATAAACAATTATGTATGATAAAATATATTTGAACGACACAGCCTGAAACTTTTTTTAAATTTCATTGCGTATGAAAAATAATAATATGATATGTCATAGAAAAAAAGTTTAAGTCATTATGAATAATATATTTTGAATTATAAAATAATAGTTAATCTCGTTAATTTGCATTTAAATATTTATATTTATATTTCGTACAAATTTAAACTTGAAATTTCCATAAATATAAATTATACATACTATGTATTTTTTAAGTTTCTTAGAGAAAAACTTTTGAGGAATTTGTTTAAAATGTAGGTTAAGCAGCTAAGGCCTCTTGGTTTCCCACGGATTTTACTGCTTTATTAACTTCCTCAGCCCTGCGTTTCATTGCGTACACATTATACCTGTTTAGTTATGATCAGTTTTATTAGAAGTAAAAATATTATCTTGCGTGGTTTTATGATATGGTTTCTTCTTACCATATGTTCTTGCTCAGCCGGGACTCTATAGGTTTTAAAAAATTGAATTATTAAGTTATTATGGTAAAATAAGTGATAAAATAAACAAGTTTTTCACTAGATTGACTCACAAAATCTACTGTAAAATTATTTTTCCGTCTTGTTGTCAACTATTATAAACGAGTACGATAATTATTTACCCGTTCCGTAACAACTATATCATTGATATCAATTTTATCGCTAATCGATTATTTTATTCAATACTCATTTCGATTTGTAAGTTCAATTAATAAAAAATAGGATTTTAAAACTGGTGGTTGAAAGTGAAGAGTGGTAACATTTTTTTCATTATAATAAACAAAACGTATTTACTAAACTATTTACGTACTTCAGTGAAATAGAATAAGGCAATAAATTATACATGTCAGCACGATTATCTTGTGGATTAGTGTTAACCCACAGTACTTACAAGTTTACAAATTCATGTATTTTGGTGCACTGATACTCGATAAGGATTGATATTAAATAAATATTTAATATAAAATAATAATAATTATATATTATTCTAATAATCTGTATGATGTGTAAGAGCAAACGATCGTCAAACATTATACCACCAACGCACTAAGATTCGACAGGCTCTCGCAGGTGAATTTTATATATTCAATTTTTTTCACAATAGCATATAAGCACCTTTATATTATAATATAACCATTAATAACAATCATTGTGATACATTAAACTTATTATTGTATAGTATTTCATTGATTCGCGATTACGCAGCTATTTTTCCCCCGTTAAATTTCAAACCGACACGGTTCTTATTATATATGTTATAATATTATATTACAAATAACATGGGTACATCGTATGTATAATAATATAATATGTAAAACTGTGTTTTCAATTTTGTTATACTTGTAATTTTATGAATTACGTTTTATCTCATCTGCGCACAGCACGATGAAATCACAAAGAATGACAACAACACATATCATACCTACCTATAGGTAATAATGTAAAATATACATTATTTTAATAAAAGTATGTATATTTAAGACGTCTCGTTGTGCAAGTTTCAATTGATAAGTTGATTCTTCTTTAATGTTTTTAAATGCCAATGATTTATACAAATTATTTTACACACAGATATACATTAAGTACCAAAATCTTTCGAATTATTATAATTTATAGTTATTATGCCATTTTCATACTATATACTTTTATAGTAGTAGGTACACGAAAAATACACGTAGTAGTACACAACTAAAATGCTGTTTTCGTCTAAACTCACAATCTAAAATAGTTGACCAAAAGAGCTAGTTTGAGACGAAAGATTTAAATTGAATTACTAATTTGTACCATATATATATTTATACACATTTATGTATTATTAGATATTATATAACTATGTAGGTTTTCAAGCTTTAAGCGGGAATCGGATAGTTCTATCATTTATACTACTTAATATAAATGTAATGAGAAAACCTGTGTAAAACAATTATTAATTAATATAAAATAAAATACATTCAGTTTTGGATTTGATTAATATGTAAGATAAAGGGTAGTAATATATATATATACTATAGGATTAACCCACTCTGCTTGGTAATTAATCACCGCAACAATTACACTTTATTTAACAACTTTTTTAGATACTTTACTATTTCAATAAAAGTTAATCAACGTAAATGCACTTTCCATTTGTTCATTAATTACGACGGTGTTTAACAAGAAAAAATATAATACAGAAACGATCAACATATTATTTTACATTATCGTAGACGCGTTTGATTCAGCAAAACTTGATAATTTAAAAATATATAATATGTTTTTGTTTTGAGAAAATATTTAACTTTTTAATCAGGAATATCACAGTGAAAAATAATATTTTGGAAACATAAATTTGGGAAAGATTTTACAGAGATGTAAAAATCCATAAACTGTTTCATAAAAACAAATATATACATACATGTATAATGTATATAACATATATATATTTATAAGAAATATAAAATCT
This sequence comes from Rhopalosiphum maidis, assembly GCF_003676215.2. Classification (NCBI taxonomy): domain Eukaryota; kingdom Metazoa; phylum Arthropoda; class Insecta; order Hemiptera; family Aphididae; genus Rhopalosiphum; species Rhopalosiphum maidis. The sequence goes on along the minus strand of NC_040879.1, from coordinate 64,389,760 downwards.
ATACAATTAAGCACATTAAGTATAATGTAATATGCGATGAAGGGAACTAAAATTAACATTTCTTGGGTTGCGTGAATAATATAATAATAATATAATATAAAGCCATCCATTAGTAGCTCTCAGTTTGAAAAAATATATTTTAAAGAAAGATTTTCTTGTTAAACACACTGATTTTTTATCTTCTTGTTTCATACACTCTCCTACCGATTGTGGCGTGATAATAGTTTGTATTTATAAACCACGCATCTCCGAGCCACAGGACTAAATATAGGATAAATATAGCGAGACCAAGTCCTGCTGAACAGTTTTATTTTCATTTATTATACCGTACTAGTAAGTCCTACCTAATATTGCGTAAAAGCATAGTAGCCCTATTTTTTTTTTTTCAAAAAACTCGTAGATTCTTCACACTTTTTATTATACATTGTTCTAAATCGGATTGATAGTGTGCGACAAGTCATAAAAAGTTTTAACAAAAAGTTGAACATTTATTAGTATACATAATATAATATTACGATTACGTATGTTTTAAGTAATTTGTGTGTGTATCTATAACACGCATTTGCATTTTCACACATATGAGGACTGGTGGCGTGTAACAACATCTTAATGTGATATTTTGTTAATGATAAATACGTAGTTAATAATGTCATGGCTCATATTTTATATATTATGGAATTATTCAATAACTGAATTTTTGGATTTTTAAATAGATGCACTTAAAGGCTGCGTACTAGTTGATTCTCGGGTACTTGTTTACCTACACTGATACCGTTGAGTTGATTCCCGAGGCATTATACATTTTTTTCAATATTTAGTCAAATATTCAGAGTACTAGCGTAATCCAAGAGACACCACGAGGAGGTTGGCTGACAAGTTTCTCAAAAATGTCGTTCCTTTTTAATTTTTTTATATTTTGAAAATCATTTAATTTTTATTTATCAATTATTTATTGTATTATATTATAATTTATTATTTATTAAGAAAATTAGTTGTTAGTTGGGTAAAAATATTAAACACATTGTTTTTAAAAACTGGTATCTAGTAATGAGATAATTAGCATACCGTGACATCACTTCTCTCAGAAAACTTTGTTTTTCTCGGTTTTTCATAGACTTCCTAATCCCATTGATCCTGTTTTCGACTGCACTTTTAACAGCTCAATCTATTAATATACAACAATAGGGAATCAACTCGTACAGTCCTATTAATGACTCGGGAATAAACTAATATATAAAGTAGGTCTTTGAAATCAACTCACTTATTGCGCACTTTAAGACCACATTTTTGAATACTTTCGATTTTTGATATCACTTATGAGCGGTCCAATGGTGATAAAAACTTCTAATTTTCAAATGGGAATTCAGTTGTTTTTTTTTTTAATTTATAGGCATACATTTAAAAAAAATTATTGTATGTTCCTTTTTAAATCGAAATTCAAACGAGTGTTTTCCGCGAGTTATGTTGAGCATAGAAGATAATGGTCTATGTCTAGAACCCACGGGCCTCAACAATATTTGCATTGTTAATATTTACGAAATAGTTTATATAAGAGCGCTCTGACTAACTCTTCGAATTTTGATTTTGAAACATCAAAATAAAAAAAAAAAATAAAAAACAAAATACGCCAAACAATTCACAGTCAAAAGTGTGGGGTTCCATTTGAAAAAAAAAAAACAGAAGTTAGTATTGCCCCGCGGCGGAATAAAACAAACTCGAGTATTCGAAAACACGGTCTTTAAGCGTATTAAAAATTCGGGAAAATTAAATATTTATTATAACTCCATTATTATTAAAGAAAAACCTAGGGGGCGGGCGTCCTCAGTGAATCGCTCTGTATTGTATATAGTATTATTTTATATACAAATACCGGCGCATACCTACACCGCGGATCGATGAATGCAGACGTATACCTATGGGTATGTCAGCTAATAAGAATACACGCGTACATGTATATGTATAAGATAAATTCGTTACATATGTATATATATATGTATATACACTACTTACACACGTGCAAGTATACTTATATGTGTATCGCTAATTTCGACACAATAACAATGGACAAAGAGCGTCGTCGAGGAGGCGGAATGGGTGGTGTCGGAGTGAAAGGTATATAATATTGGTAATGGGCGTGCGGGGTGGAGCGGCGGAGGCTGCGGCTGCTGCGGAGAGAGAGAGAGAGCGCGCGAGATGAAAAAAAAAAGTGTGGACTAATGTTGGACAAAACGCCTTGCCCGCGGGGAAACCACACAAGATGATGTTCAGCAGGAGTCTGTGTTAACACCTGTTTTTAACAGTAGGAAACCATGTAGATCTAGATTTCTTTTCTGTGCGCGGTCGTCGCTGTACATAATGTGTTTATCCGTCGTTTATCGTCACCTCTTTTTTTTTTCCCTTCTTCTTCTTCCTTTTCTTGTAATTTTATTTCTCCTCCTCTCCTCCGGACGCGCTGCACACCGCGCGCGCATTACACGGTCGTCTCCCGGGCACAATGCGACACGGTCGTTCCGATCGCTCGTCCGGCGGCGGGCGCGTTCGGTCCAAAGGCGGTCCCGCGACGGCCGTCACATTATCGTCGCGGTAAAGGCGCGCGGCGGCGGTGACCGCGGTGCGCCACCGCGAAGGGCCGGTCGTCGACGGTGGCCCGGGCGGCGGCGAGGGTGGCGTGGGCGTTGTCGGCCGCGCGACGGAATAGGGGTGGTCGCGAAAAGGAAATCGTATTTCACACCGCGTTATTATATTATTATCGTCGTCGTCGTCGTCGACATCATCACCGTCGGCCCCCGGTCGGTTGTCGACAAATATGTTTTCGATTCGACTACGACATAATATAATATCATACAGAATACACCACAATTTGTATACCGTACAACACCCTACCTACCTACCGTTTTTCCATTCGAGACGATCGCTTATCCGGTGCAGCTGCGTAGTAGGTATAGGTATGTGTGAGGTACAACCACCCGTGTCGCGGGTTGGCCGCCGTGTTCTTCTGCTGTGTTTTCTGTGTCGGCTACACGCCGCCACACGTGGTGTGAGTCACGTGACCACATCAAAAGTTCCGAAACTCTTGCATTAAGATAACCGCGCGATACGTATACCTATAATTGTACACGTCCTGTGTATACAACACAAATAAATAACACGTACGAAACGCGAAATTGATTTGATTAATATAGTAGACCGTACAGGTGCAGCATCACAACCGCCGCAATACTGCGATCGATTCCATACAATATCATTTACACGGCCTAACGTACCCGTATGCGTATATGTGTTACGATGTACGCGCACGGTGGCATCGTTTCTACACAAAACTGCATCTGAACCCGCATCTCGTGTGAGGACTGTACTATTCGACCAACACGTCGCTTACACCCACATTTTTTGTTTTTTGCAATAATTGTTTTATTAAAATTCTGAACTATTGTACTCGAAGACCGCATTTTCAATTATACATAATTTGTATTGTTTCATCAGAAAGAACCAACCTTCTTAGCTGAAAAATGTCGAGCAGATAAATGTATGTTTAAATCTTATCCTTTATTATCCTTGATACAGAAAAAGCTAAATAATTTAAAAAAAAATTAGTATGATTGAGATGTATGAGAAAAAAAGGACGACCCTCATTCCAGAAAAACAAAAATTAGTATCGCCGCAGAGCACTCTTTCAATGGCAATAGCGTAATACTTATAAACACTTGAAAATATATTTTTTTTTTTTTAGCAGACTTGAAAATTAATTATTTTAAGGAAAATGTCAGTTAGCATGGAATCATTTCTAATATTATTTTAAAATATTTTGTTTTTTCATTATCTGTTATTATCTTTAAGTAAATGTGAATTTATGATTTATCATTTTGCAAGCGAAGCGATTGGTTATGGCATTCGTTCATCTCGCATCTAAAACTACAAAGCGATTCATTGACTGACTGACATATTTCTTAACATAATTCATTTTTAGGGGCGTCATTTGGCAAAGGAAGGGAGTTTCGTCTGCCTTTTTTTTTTTAATACTTATGCTTGGCTCATATCGTGTAAAATAGTTTCGTCAGTATTTTGAAATTGTTATTAATATAATAAAAACGATTTTATAGTAATGTGTCAGAACATTTCTAATAAATTGTTTCTATAATACCTACGTAATAAAATCTCAAATCCCAATTGTATAATATGAACAACATAATATCACACCAACGTTTGGCTACATTTTGATATTGTATTTCATTTTCGTTACCGCGCAGTCTTAATACGCCTGAAATATTTAAAACTGCTACCACACTAGCGCGAAATCGAGCTATCGATCATTACACGCGATCTTATAGTTATTATTATTTATTATTTATTAATGCGGAAAACACGATTGAATTCATACTATTTACTTTAAATAAAACAGTGCAAACTTTTTCAAAAATAATAGTTAAAAGAATTCCACATCATACTGTGAGTGATTCAGCGATTGTATTTATTATTTATTTTGTTTGAATTTTTTTAGTTTAGTATACTTGATGCGTTTATCAATAGTTTTTAATTCTTATAAAAAAAAGAAAAAAGTTAACAGTTATTTTTTAGAAAACAGAAAGCAAATAACATACAATACTTGTTTTATACGTCACCTACTCGTACGTATACTAAAATTATAATTTAAGTTGACCTATGGTTGAGATGAAAGTAAAAGCTAAAATGACGCCTGTAAAAATTGCATTTCTTTTAAGTATACAATAAGTAATGGTACGTAGGTAGGTAGGTAGTTGGGTACTAAAGCATTCAAGTAAATAAAAAGAATTACACAATTTTAAGATTACTACACTAGTCCGGATAATAATTTCAAAGTACAATAATTACCAGCCTTTGAAGTCAAAAACCAATAGAAAAGTATACTAAAAATAATAATAATAATAATAATAATAATAATATAAGTATAAATTATTTTTTTTTTACTCACGCGTGAGTTAAACGCGTTTAACGTTTATGGACTGTAGACCGATTTATTCGTATTCAAAGTATATTATTATTCTATTTCATCTTGTTTAATAATATTAAACTATCATTGTTACGGGTATTATATGACTTTTGTAGTTGTTAATATATTATCTACACAATACACGGGGTTTTTTTTTTTTACTGATATACCTTATAGATACTCATCAAATTTAAATTTAATAAGTTTTCCTATTATTATATTCTTTGAGTTAATGTTAAAAATACCTATTCAAACAATATGAACCGTAATGCGGTTTAAATTTGAGCGTTCTATGTCTAAAACCAATCAGCGAATACCGAATAGTCATATCAGGTATACCGTGTATACACGTACATATTTTCACGCAGAACTTTATAGTTTATTCGTAATGCTAAGACCTTGGTTTAGATATTACAAGATTTTGAAATAGGTTTTGTAATTTTAACTACTTTCGTTATATGTTATACGCTTTACGCCATTTTGTAGTCGTTCGAATGCTCATATAACACCATGTAAGGCTGACCGTCGGTTTTGTTTTTCATTTAAATAAATCGAAAAATAACAATAAAAATACACCCACGCATAATATATTATTATTTATTATACACACCTACCGCCATTGTGCGCGAACGATGGTATACATGCCCAATATGACGGTAAAAACGGGATGTGAATATTCTTTGTCACGCCATTGCTCCGCGTGTATAGTGTATAATGTGTATCATTGATATTTTATAATACAGTGGACACCCTTTTATTTCGACTGGTTATGTTTTTCGTCCCGGGTGTCGGAAAACTCGAAAACTCACGCCCCAAACCATTGCCGCCGCGCGTTCCAAAAACACAATTTATGGCCCCGGCGGCGGTGGCGGCGGCACGACCAAAAGCCACTGGGAATCGGTCCAGAAATTTTTTCACACCATCCATAATTACGAGGCAATGGGTATTTTGGGTGGTCCTAAAAAGAAAGAAGAAAAAAATCCACCTGTAGTATATATATCGATTTTAGAGTTGATTGGAGTCAAACCGTCAGACCGTAATCGTGACCCCGGCGCACACACATCGCATGGTAATTGTTGGTTGAGGTTCCTTTTTTCCTTTCTTTCTAGTATACACGCTCACACTATATAATAATATTATACCCGTGTGTATTATATAGATATATATATATATTAGTTTTTTACCCAATTTTATTTATGTATTTATTAACACCACCGCAACAACGTGTGGCGTTCACCGGAATCAAGCTCGGCCTCTTTATAATGTACATGACGTAGTGTGCTATAATACACGAGTATATTATAGGTATGTATTATATTATTATATTCTTTTTTTTTTCCATTCTTACCTATATGATATATTCCCTCTCCCATAATATACTCGTCACATTATCATCCCTCTTTCATGTATATTATATAATATATAACATTATATAACATTATATTATATTATACGCACGTATATAAGATGTGTATATATAATATATTGTACATAATATGCCCACGTTCAAGAATAAGAAAGAAGTGCCGTTCACGGACCCTTTCAAGTTTATTGCGCGGGACCGTTTACGACCCGTATTAGGCCGCGCGCCGACGGGGTACATTTTTCCCATTTAAAAAAATGTAAAATAGAAAAATCAACCGTGCAACTATATTGTGTACCTTTATATATTATAATAATAATAATATGCGTGTGCGGAGAGAAACGTTTATAATATATATAATATATAGTAGGCATACCTACGTCGGCGTCGACGGAGCTGGAACACAAGAGACGCGAACGACAACAAAAAACGAAACGAAAAAAAGGCGTTAATATACGCGCCGGCGTTCTTTTTACACCTTTCTCGGTGTGCAGACATACATTACACGAGTGTCCGTGTCCGTCTGTGTGTGTGTGTTTTATAATTCTATTAACGTGTATGTTTTTTGTGCAGGCGTGAAAAGGAAGCCTCTTTGCCGCCGTCGCTCGCGGTATACTTCTTGCGGCAGCCGTGTATAATATTATAATATACATCGGCTCGTGCGTTCACCTCTCCATTCACAAGAGACGATCGACAACCGCGGTGACGACGATAACCACTACCACCACCACCGTCGTCGTCGTGGTAGAACCATTAAGAGACCATCAATGCGACCCGCTGAAACGACCGAACGGACCGCCGCCGTCATGATGTTGTACAAGACGTCATTCATCCGTTTTCGCCGACAAATAGGTAATAATAATAATAATAATAATAATAATAATATGATCTTCACACACGGACGACGATAGGAAATGGCGCTAAAACGCGCCGGTATTTTGGGGAAAACGCATTATGTACGATATTATTATACATAAGTACATGCGTGTGTGGGTTTTTGTTGTTGCCGCCTAACAATGGCACTTTGTACGTCGCCGAGTTATTCGTCAAACATAAAAAAAGAAACGTCTTCATTCAAGAAAAAAAAAAAAAGAATGCACCCATATATAATAATATATCATATTATATCCCTGTACATATACAGATATAGGGCGCCGTGCATTGTAAACGGGGCATTATAATAATGTGTACAACTCGCCTATTTGTATTGTACGTATTATGTGTGCGTGTGCGTGCGTACCTTACCTGTATAACGCCGTCCGTCGTTCCGATCGGTTTTTTTTTCCATCACTTATGTACCAGAATGTTCGTTATGAATTTATAATAATATACTATTACAACCACGCAATATGACGCGCGTTCGTATTTTGATATCGATTTTGCTGCAGTAATATCGCACAAATGTTTACAATTTGACGTGGCCGGGGTAGTATATAGTATATGACCATATAAGTATTATGTGAGGGTGATTTTGCCCAAAATGTACGATACTTTTTTATTTTTTTTATTTTCAATACACATTATTATTATTATTGTTATTATTGAACATCGACGAAAGACTTTTTCGTGTATGAATACAGTCAGAACATAATATTATATAGATCGGCACGGAATCGATATACTCTCCGAGGCGGTACCGCGCAGCGGTGAAACGTTTCCCATCAAAATCTTCTCATCTTTCCGTAATCGACTATTTAATATTACATTATTATTGGCATTAAAACCATCGTAATTCGGCACCGTATTGATACGCAGCGATTGAAAACCGGTATTATATCGGACTTCTGCTGCGGATTCATAGTTGTTATAATATTTTGTAAATGCATTTTGTATCTTACTGCAGTATTCTTGTGCGTTACAAATTATATACGCACAATAATGTGTGTATTATTTTAAAACCGATTAAGACGCATCGTTGTATTATGACTGATGGCTATGATTTATGGCGAAATCTCATTAAAACAAAATAACTATTATGAAACTATGCGTATGATTAAAAAACAATAAATAATAGAGAGAGGTATTACACAGGAATAGAAATAAAAATTATAAAATATTCTAAAAAGGATGTTGAGAAGATGGTGGTTTTCTTTCATTTTTAGGCGATACGCTCCAACAAAATGTTAATAGACTTGTTCCATACTATAATTCATTATTATATCTAAAAATGAGTTATTATTAAAATCCATACGACTTAATCAAAAAGTTTATTTTAATTTATGGTTTGTGATTTTTAAATTTTAATCATACAAAAATAGTTATTTATTAAGGTCAGACATAATAATTTATTAAATTGTATAACTATTAAATAGGAAAACAATGTTTAGTTTAAAAATTAAAATTTTTTTTAACAAAATCAGATATCTGTTACAATTTAGATAACAGTAAAATAGCTAAGAAATAGATTTATTAATAAGTATATATATATTTAAAGACATGATACGATTAACAATGATTGCCAAACTAAATTGAATATGGTTTATTAATACTCTTAAGTTATTATATAGCTTATTACTAATTAGTTATTATTTATTAGTTATACAACAAGGTAGCTTAAATATGATATTAATAAAGTTTGATTTCAGATAATTGAAAAAATATCCACTTTTTCGAATTCAAGTTACCATTGTAGTCCAATTCTTATTGATGACATCGTTTAAATACAATTGTATTATTCACTGGAGGTATTTTATAACAATAAATACATTTAGAGACACCATTAAAAAACATTAAAACATTTGATTTTTAAAAAATGAGCTTTTTGTATACCTATCATATCATAATCAAAAACTTTAAATATTAAGAACAATGCATTATTATTATGATCGATGTGAATATATTTTCAAGTGATTATAAAAACTCAAAGTGATAATTCTGATAAAAAAAAATAAAAAAATAATTTTATTCAGGTAAAGAAGTTTGGTTCGATGATAACATATTTTATATGTCAGCGCGTTGTTATGGCAATAATTAGACATCAACACATGGCCTGTGGTTTACATACACCTATATATTTTAATGTTATAAAATAATACAAGACTATAGTACACGATATATTATGTATAATGTATGTACTGATACAACTATTCGAGGTTTACTGATAATTGAATTACGTGCAATTCAATTATAAATACATAGTCCAATCGATTATATAATCTTTATAATTGAAATCCGTTAATAATACCATGGATTATATGTCGTATCAGAGTATATTAATTCTATTTATGATTTATACTCAATCGCAACACTATATACTTGGACTAGTCGGACTAGGTATTTGATGCTTTTGTTTATTTAGGTTTCACCTATAAATATGCAAGACAATTATAAACACCACTACTTGTGTAAAAATCAAACGTATTATTATATGTTTGAGTAAAATAGATTATTACTATAACTTACAAGAAATCAAAATATGGTTATCATCAGTTGAACTAAAAATATAATGAAATAGTTAATAAAAAATATAAAATTATTGTCAAGCCTTATGGGCTTATACTATTATTATTACTCGTTATTCATTAGTTTTGTGCTGCTCTCTTTACGTCGTTTTATTATAACACGAGGTGCAGATGGTATGATACTAATTACTAAGATATTAAGTCAATAAAACTATTAAACTCGAGGAAGTTACTCTTCTATATTATGTTTATTGATTTCTTATGATAATAACTATGAAGCAGTAATTTTAATAGTATTTCTGAAGAATGAACACTATAGTTTTCTTGATGCTTTACAACATTGATTGTTGTTAGTGTCTAATTGATCTCAACTAGCAGTCAATCATCTGCCCATAATTTAATGACTCCGTGGTACAATAATTTTTATGATTACAATATTTTCAACTATATATTATTCGTTTATTATACAAGTCTCAGTACCTATGCTAAGTGGTAACTACACATTGACTATCATGTGTTATACTGATTTGTATTTAATTGATTAATAAGTTGGTATGTAGTTTAAAATTAACATGCGCAAAAAGCGAGAAATACTCCAAATCGTTTAAAGGTTATAATGCAGCAGTAGGTACTTGAGTACATGATGGCACCAGAAAATTATAATTAATAACCTCTTGATTTTTATACATTAGTTTATTATGTACGACAAAATATCCCATACCTACTAAGATAAAACTCAAACTAAATGATCTACGAACATATAAATTACCTAATAATATTTATTAGTATCTTGGATTGGTACGATAATAATAAAAATATATAAGTGGAATATTTTACGAGCCTTATTTTATTTTATATAATAATAGTTTTGATATTTAACCATACTTGTACGAATAATATATGACTATATGAGATGATTTCAGCCAGAAACAATATACGATTATAACTCAAATAATCGAATGGCTCGTAAATATGATCTTATTTCGTTCAATCATAAAATATATCGATGTCAAGTTGTAAGCAATTATAATAATTTAGTACTTTTATTTCACTAAAACAAAAAATACGTAAAAAATTACTAAAAATTGTTGAGACTTTCGAGACCTTCTCAAATGTAGTTAATTTTAAAATACTCAATTTGAATAAACAATGTTTTTATTTTGACAAAATAATATTATCCAAGTTACATGTCTAAGCTCCAAAAGTTCCAAGTTGTTCTCAATAATTTAAAACTATCTGTTAAATTGTTTAGTTTTATAATATATTAATATCAAAACTATTGTTGTGATCTATTCAATACAAAACTCATACGTTTATTTTTACTTTTTTAATAATACAATAATTTAGTACTTATTAAATACTTCAATTAAAACACATTCATAAAAGTGGTTTGTCTCTCACGGGAATCATTATCTAATTATAACAATTCTAAAGACTGAAATTATTTTAATGTGAAATAATAAATAGGAAAGTGTACAGTAATATTATAATTGATTACTATACAGCCTTGATATCTCTAAATAGGTATATATATATGTCAATAATTTATGAATAACCCATTCAAACTCACATTATAACAACTATTTTATTATTTTTCTTTAATTTGACTTTTATTCATTCCCCTTGGACTCCAAACTACGCAGAGTAAGTTACTATACCTATACTGTATTGACTTTCAATAATTTAAAAGTGAACAATATGACTTAATAACTTAATAACTAAAAAGGTAGGTAAGTGGGTACCATCCTGCTGTACATACGGTATTGAGTAGATCAGTGTATTACTATATTATGTGTTAAATTTTAATTTAATGATGTAATATCATTGAAGACGAAAAATGATTTTGAGCGGAAACGGTCTTTCAGCTTGTATCATTAAATATATTTCATGATATATATTTTTTGTATATATATATATATATATATATATAGCTATTACATTAATTAATTTAACTTTTAGTATTACGGTAAATTAGTATAATATTTTATTGCACAATACAATTTTTAATTATTATAATAATATACATTTATATCATACATATCGATTTATAAAAGTCAAATTTTATTTTATTTTGCTGTAAATACTGTAGGACAGAAATTTGAGAAATTCATAAAATAAATAAATGTCATATTAAAATAGACATGAAAATTTTCATACATTTCTAACTATGAAAAAGTTTGCAATTTTTCGCATTACACAAAAAGAACCAAATCCGTTTTTTTTTCTTAATTTTAATTTTTGTTTTTCCCGATTGTAAAAGTAAGTCCAAGATCACGGAAATTGTATGAATTTCTCATTAATTTATCTACTTACACATGTTTTGTGTATTTGCTAAGTAACGATAATATATTGTAATATTTTTGGAGCACCTACGAGAATCAATAATTTATTCGACAATGATGGTCGTGATATTATTACTATAGTTCAGTATAGAACTATAGTTTAGTTATGCGACAGCCGACAGTATAGGCTAGCCGTAGCAGTAGCACTTTAATAATACCGGTTTGGTGACTATGGTACTTGCCGGTTGCCATTGATAAAACATTGTAATATTGTCACAATAACGTAATTAATGTATAATACTGCAGATAGCGAATTTCATGAATTGATGTCACAACTCGATGCATTCTACCGCGGGTATAGTGGCCAGACACGACCGTGTATTAGGTACCTACAACTATAGCACTGGAGTATATATTTTGTTCAGAGAATAATATATTTAACATGCGATGGGATCATGACAGATTGCGAGTTTGTATTATAATATGTTATCCATAATTTAAATTCGTTTAAAAAAAACAAACATTTTTTGTTTTAAACTTCTCTTGAAGAAGATGTCAAAAACACATTTGTTGGCTCGAATTTGTGTAATGATAATTTAGCTGCAATAAAATAATCCTTAAATAGTCATAACACCCATAAACCGCAATGATTTGGAAGCTGCCGAGGTCAAAATAAAGATTTGTCCTCTCTTATATCATATTATATAGAAAACAAGTATTATTGGCATTGGTCAATCGCGATACTTTATGTAATCGAAGAGTACTTAAACTTAAATTGTCTAATCATTTACTTTTTAACAATAAATTAAAAATGTACCTACATCATAGATTTATAAATTCGAGTAAAGTAAATTCCATACAATTTAAGAAATCTGGTGTTTCTATACATTGCATTTTTGGAAAATATTTATAATCGTTTAAAATTTAAAATATTTATTATAATTAAATATTCATATTCGTTTTTATACAATTACATTATTAATAAAAATAATAAAATACGTAGTATAGTAATAACTACTATAATTTGTGTTATATATTTTTTGATAAAATAAAAATTGTACTTAGATAGTCACAAAATACACTTTATGAGATCCACGTACTAATAAAACTAAACTTCTAGTTTAAAACTTCAAATTGAACACGTAACATATACCGTTAGCTTATACAATTCACTTCTTTTATCGTCGCTTTTTCACTATATATTATAATTATTATTATCCTGTACATCGTTTGACTTTTCTCACTAATGAAGATCCCAGCTTTAAATTTGGTAATAGTTACGTTAAATATACTAAATGTGTTACTTATTAAGATGTTTAATTGTATTTTTTTTTTTTAATGATTTGTGTAACGAATACGTGTTATATACATATTATATTAAATTACTAGAGTATAAAATGACGTAAAATGATTTAATGTAAATCATATTATAACCATAGTTGAATTTTATTATAGTTATTGTTTTAATAATATTCTGTTATTAGTCCAATGAGGAGACATTTAGAGTAAACAAAAAATACAGGTATCGTTAATAATCTCTTAGACAATATAAATATATCGTGTGTATAAGAATATTATAATTATTTATAGTAAATATTTTAAAATCAAAACTATTGTACCTAACAATAATCTACGTAATAGACATTTTTCGTATTGTGTAACATTGGCTTATGCAATCTTAAATTACACATATGAAATAAATGTCATAGGAAGTAATTTATTATTATTGTATTGCACTCATTACATAAAAAATATTGTCCCGTACACGTTTCACGATTCACTTCGTACACAGTTAGTTTTGATTTTATTACTGAGCGGCGAGTGCACTTGTACACCTGTTTGTATTAAATCAGTAGATATCAAATGCTTAATTCTAAATAAATGAAGGTCGATTAAATACCACGGTCGATCGTGTATTGTGAACGGTAGATCACGATGAATATAAACAGTATAATGTGTACAGTAGATATAGCAATGTTATTAAGACAGCCACGGCAACGCTCATTCTCGGCGACGTTACCCACGACCAAAAGTTCCAAACGTTCAGTGCAATTTAACCGTTCCCGAATATTGAAATTTCTATGAGCGATGATAGGACTACTCGTAAATCATGAAAAATACAATACGTCGTGCGCGCTCATCGGCTTCTATTACGTCAAGCGCAACCGTATAAATAAACAATAAATAATTATCGTGGGCAATATAAAATGAGAGAATAATCGAATTCGCGTAATCGTCGTCGGGCTCGACAACGATAAAAAGACGACCCGGCGGTAAAAAAAAAAAAAAAAAATAACAAAATATAATACGCCGTGGATAGGATACGCTGCAGGTACCAATCTGCACCGACGACGACGTCTCCAACCCGCCGCAAAAGTTATGAAATTTATTTACCAATTGTGTTCGGAACGCGAACGCGCTGCAGTTCACCAACAACTATTTGTTTAATATATTATATATGATATTCTACACACAATTAATAGGAAATCGACAACAACAATGAATGCCCCGTCCGCGCACACACAGCGTATGTGCGCGCGCGTTTGTGTATATGAGGTAATATACGTACCTACGCACACACTCGATATAAAATATGTACGGCGACTTTTATACACACATATATATATATATATATATATAATATATTATAATGCGTACACATGTTGGCAAATCGCACGAGGACTTACGATTATAATATACAATCAAGTGTTAATACATTTGCTCATTGCTCGTGTTTTTATTTTGTTTTATTTATTTCTGTTTTTCATGCACACATTACGCATATTACTATACAGTTTTATACCGACGTAGTAACGTGTATAGGTATTATACTGCATAACGTGCGCACGTACATTATTTTCAATTTAATTGATCCGGTGTACGGGCACGTCAATTATTCAGTCTCCGGTCCGGTTTCGAACAATCACGAGCAGCGGCAGCGAGCACGACAGACGCGGATATACGGACGTCACAGAAAACGCATATTATGCGTTCGTAATACATAACAAACACCGGACCGTCGTGCGCGCGGGTATAGTATGTTGCGGGCGGGGGCACGTGTTATTATATTATTATATTATATCGGACGCGGCGGCTCCCGTTCTACCGCAGTGTGCGCGCCACTCGTATACTATTTTTCTTTGTCGCCGCGCGTTTCCGAGTCGTCCGCCGCGGTCGTTTATTATTATTATTATTATTGTTATTTTCAAACAAACGTTTCGTTTCGCTATCGCGTATGACACTCGTGTGCATAACAGTATACGCGGTGACGCGTACGGCGACGACGGGGCTGTGTGTCGCGGCGGCCGATCGTGTAATACCGCCCACGCGAGCCCGACCGGGTTCCCGAAAGAAGCGTTCGCGGCGACCGTGTCGAAGAGCAGATCGCCGCGGTCGCTTTCGAATATCGAGAGATGTGCGACGGCAAGAACAAAACGCGCACGTCTTGTGTACAGTGCGCGGAGGTTATGGCCCCGCAACCGCCTCGGTTTGCGGTAACCGGGCGAGCGCTTTACATACTATGAGACGTGTATTATTATCAGTTTGACAATGGTTGTCGTGTTCGGACGCACGGGACGGTTAGGTTAGGTTAGGTTAGGTTAGGATTAAGGACACGCGAATTGAGAGCGCCCCGGGCCCGGAGTCGGATATAATGTATGCTGCAGATACAGAATTATGTTAATGTGCGTGTGTATTACACGTCTTACTCGGGAGGCGCGAAATAATGATCTGCGGCGTAATTGATATTGGAAATGTCCGAGAAAGTTTCATTGCGAGAACGTCGATTCGTCCGGGCGCGTTTATTAAGTGGTGGTCCACGCGGCGGTACGCGTTGATAAAATAAATGATTATTGTTTTCAACCGCGGAATTTAAAAAACAGTTTCTTCCAAAAAAAAAAAAAAAAAAAATCCTCCATCAAAAATTCAAATAATAATAATAATAATAATAATATTCAATAATAGTCGTAGCGTGTACTAATAATATAATGCGTCTACCTATAGTTTAGGTTTTCTTTTTTACAAATATATTACATGAAAGGTCACACGAAACAATACGAATAAAATGTTACGAAATAGTAATAATTATCGACGACACAACGAATTTATTGCTTAACAGTTAATATATTAAAACCATTCAGGGTCTTCTCGTTAATTTAGAAGTTACTTAAAAAAAAAGAAACTCGTTAAGTTAGAAGTCACTCATGAAAATAAAAGTAACTCGTTAAGTAACTTAGTTAAAAATAACTTGACTTTTTAACTTTTAACTCGTTAATGTCTCGCCTATAATAGTCATTTATGGTCCGATTACGATTTGTATTTAATTGTGCTAAACATATTATTATAGTTGTCTATTTTATATCGGCAATCCGATACGAATTATGTATCTTATATAAATAAAATAATACAATTATGAAAAAAATAAAAACTGATACCTTTACAAATATCTCGGCAGACTCATGATGTGTCCGTAGAAATGTATATGTACATAATAAGATCATTAGAATAAAATGTCTGATTAACGATACATAATCTTCTCTAGTGTTACAATATTTTAAAAATATTATTCTTCTACTCATTTTTACCATGTCGGTTAAGACTTGCACGTATATTAAGTTAACTTTAAAGTAAATCATATTTTTTTTCTTTTACACTGCAAATAGTGCAAAATATAGTTTAAGCTCTTATAGTCACGACATTTAATTGAACAAGCTGATTTTCTTTGATCAAATAAACTTAAGCTGGTCAGGGTAATAAGTAGGTCTGTCAGCCTTGAATTGTATTTTGCACCGCCCATGAGAAAATAGAAGATAAATAAAATATAATAATATGCCTTTTTATCTGCGGCGATCTGATCTAACAGCATTCTTATACGTGTCTTTGTCTGGCGAATGTATCAAGAACGAGATCAACGACTATATATCATATGCATACACATTAAACGACATACGTGTACATAATACGACGTTACTCATTATACGAATATTCAGAATAGCTATATAAAACCATTCAATCTCTTGTCTGTCATTGTGAAGCACGCGTGCAATTTCGTAAGCAACTTGCCAGGTACACCAATAAAATCGTTTCGATACATGTCGAATCGTCCAAATAACTCAATCGATCTTTCCGCGAAATGAAAATGCAGTTCATAAAAACTACCGTAGACGTGTACTTGCTAGGTTTATAAGCACACAAAACGGATGCAATTTTTATCCGCTATTGTACTTGTAATGGATACGAATTGTTTACACACCTATAGAAAAATTACACTTTAAAAATATATATTAAATGTATCTGTATGGACTACTTTTCGCGCGAACTGTAATAACACATAGTATGAGTATAATGTATTACGTTTAACATAATTGTTTGCGTTGTTTTTATAATAATTAAGCAATGCATTAAACAATTATTGATAATTAATTTATAACTATTTAATGATGAAATATATTTTTATTTAATAGGTCTATTTTATTTTGACAGTAGAATTGTTTAATGACAATTTAATTTATCAATAGACTTAAATAAATTTACATAAATATAAATATAATATATATTTGATATAATCTGTATGGACCATTTTATATTGTGTATTAATGCCTAACCAAATTTATACAAGTCGATAACTTCATTCTAATAAAAAATTAAAAAATAAATATTAATCACAAATGAAATTAACAGAATAAAGTAAACTTCAAAACAATTTCTTGGATAACGTCTAAAAGCATATCGTAGATAATTAAAAGAATAATTTTCCGAAAATGTTCATCATTAAATGATTTAAATTAATATGACACCGACATGCCCAATAAACAAGCAATAAAAAAACTAAGTAAATAGGTTTGTAATAATATTACATTCTAATGAAATATATTTTTTTTTCGCTTAATAAGTTCAAAAACAAAAACTGCTTATAAAATTCATTACTTGTTATAAGGTATTTGTTTTTTCTATTATACGTGCACTATCGTCGTAAAATAATTTGACTGGCAGTCAACTAACCTGACAATAATTAATAAATGACCGGCTTGATTAATATCTAAGTCCTTTATTTCTTTGTAATATTTATAGTTATACTAAAATATAATAAATATTATATCATAAGTATATCACATAAGACCAATTATAAAGTGGTTTTAAGTATCTCAATGTACTGAAACCATTGTCATCACGTCATATCATCGTCCGATATCCCATCTTTGGCGCTACAACAACTCTCGGTGTTCGTCCATCACGATGTATCTCCAAAACGATTTGATTATAGGTAAAACCTTTACAGTATTGTGAAATCACGAAGAATGCCGGTGGAAATAGGCAAACATATACTAGAAGGGAGGAAATTCAATATTTTATAAATATAGATAAATCTGAATTGAAAAAAAAATGACATTCATAGAACAAAATTGCATTTTAATATAGGTCCATAAAAATAAAAAAAACCATTGCATTTTTTTTTTTTTTTTTGTCACCTCATCACCTCATCCGGCGATTGCTGGTGACGAATGCAGCAAATGAATTGTTTTATACATTCGAAAGGGGAACAATAAATTCAATCGTCCCCCACAAAATGCGTTTTGTACACAGAAAATGTCAATCGGACGCAGCGTGCGAGCGGCAGAACGAAATCGCCACGAGCTACGACGCGGTACCGCTGACCAGGCGGAACGGGACTTTACATAGTAATATTATACTGAGCAGTCGCCACTGCGGCCTCCGTAAGTTAATGTTAAAATATAGAGTTGTCCGCGCGAAAGCCGACTTCGGCACAAACGTCGCGAATGATATGGAATCTCTAAAATCAAACCTATTTATAGCTAGTCCTGCCGGCAGAATATATTAATTGCAATACGTTTCGGCGGTATCGAGATTCGCAGACGTCGTGGGGAGGCCGCGCGTTCGCGTATTGGTCGGAGCTATTTTATGATGTGGTCAAACGAGATACAAAGTATATATTATACGAGAACAGTGGACGGTCGTAAACGGCGCCGGCGGGCGACACTTGAAAATGTTTGAATATATGAAGGGATGGTGGTATATATATATATATATAAGTATATATCATACACGTATACAATGATTCTCCGGACGGCTACACGTTATATGTATATATTATGCGCAACGGGTCGCCATTATAAACGTTTTCGAAAAACAGAACCTAACCGTCACCGATATTTAAATGCCCTGCACTTTTTATTATCTATACAATCGCTGTAATGACAACGCGCGCGCGTATTACCGTTCAACGAAACGTATCGGCGATTGTCCGTCTCTCGAACGAAACTATTTCATTCAAATATGTTCCGATTGTACGGAAAATCGTTCTTTGTGCGTGCCTACTGTTTAGATTATAATACGCGTATAATATATATATATATAGTGTTATGTACATGTGTTTGGGTTTGCGAGGTATGTCGGGCATGCGCATTTTACACACAAGTCTACCTCAATATCGTCTTAACACCTACAGAGCTGAATTCACAGGCTTATCGTTATTATTTTGCAAGTAACATCGATGATAGAATATTATACTGCATTTGTGTAATAATACATCAAATTATAAATATTACATCCGTTTAAAGAGCAACGGCCAATGGAACACTACGGTATAAGGTTGAACAAACGAAAGAAACGCATAAAAAAGTATCTCGTTTAATAGATAAAAAATAACAACGATAGATATTATAATAATATTGCGTTAGATGGTCTAAAAATTCGCATGTTATTGAAATATTGTTAAACGAACTAAACATTTTTCATATATTGTTTAGAATACTAATACGTTTTAACACAATTTCTTAAAACTTTGATACTCCAAGATAATAATATAATAGCATCTAATAATGTTGCTACTGTATATAATAGTCGTGATACATTTGTTTCAAAAATGATATACTAACGTTCAGGTTTACAATGAATTTTAAAATTTTTTGTAAAGTGACTTAGCTACATAATTTTTATGATTATTTGCCAAACATGCTATCACCCAAACTATCCTTAAATAATGAATTTATTCAAATTATGATTTACGAGTTAAGTAGTTTTTGTGTTATTAAATTGTATAATAGAAATCTAAAATTGTGGGTTTGGTAGATATGAGGTTTGATGAATTAAAATGATTCTAATTAACAATAATGAGTTAAAAATTATGAGTTCAATAAATACTAAAAATGATATTTATTTTAATCTATTTTACATTTTTGTAAAACCGTTTTAACAAATTATTTTCCTCAGTAAATAATACCTATACATATATTAATACTCAAAAATCAATTGTTTGAATTTTAATAATAATAAAAAATAAAATGGATGTTTCTCATTTGCAGGTATACGTTTGTATTTTTACTGAGTACCGTTATATATATATATATATATATATATACTTAAATGGCATACAAAAATCAAACAATTTAAGATATAGTTCTTAGGTATACACTTAAAAATACTAAAAGTTAAAATTTAAGTAAATTTAAGTTATTAAAGAAAAAAATTAGCGGGAATATGCTAGGTGAATAACCTACATTATATTTATTATTATGCACATGTCATGTTTTTTCGGTATTACTTAAATGCCTCGTCTTAACGTTAAAATATTTTGTAGTTCACATGTAGCTATATATAGGCAATACCTGTTTTGAAATAAGGGATTATTCAGAAATATAGTCTTGTCCTTCAGAAATATACAAATACGTATATATATATATATACTATATAGAGAATTTAGTATATATATAGTGCATATAACGTATATAATATTATGTATACTGTGTATTTTACAAAACGATTTATTATGTTTAGGTAACGGGAAAACGGTCAAGTATCATAAACCCATTGATCATAATAAAAAGAATCACATGCAATGTCATCGTGTGTCGTAAAATATGATCATGGGTGTTATGTTATTAGTTATAGAATGAGTCAATACGCATACCTAACAGGATTTAAGAACAACGTTTTTCCGTGAAATAAACTGAAAATGTCTTTAGTGCATAATGTACACAGTGTGATATATTGTGTACATAATATTTAATATTTTGTATATTTAATCAACGACAATATAATAATATACATAATATCGTATTTATGTTATTTTCGGAGGAGAACCCTATGTAAACAAATAAAAGATACAGACATCATTCGTTATACACATAAAACTACCTACGCGTGTTGGTTCTAGTGGAAACCATAATGTAAATGGTTTTAAAATTAAAACTATACCGCATTATGATACCTAATGATACGCTCTGTAGTAGACTTCTTTCGTGTTGTGTAACACTAAATGATTTAATGAAGTTACGCATTTAATGTCATATTAGATTATACTCATATTACATCGTCTCATTATCCATTTAACAATTTTTTATTTTATTATTCTATTATTGGGCGTACGCAAACCTACTTTCATTAAATCAGAAACATCTTTTCAGCAATATTTTCTACAAAAGTCACAACAGTATATTTTAAAACAATTGGTGAAATGTTAATGTTCGTCTGTTGCGATTCCCAAGAGTTATGATTTATAAGCGATTATCATAACCGCGATAGTCATAAGACACGAATGATACAATAATAATAATATGACGTGTGATATTTTTCGAATTTTTCGAGTATATTTCAATTTCTACGTTGTTTTTTTATTCATTATTAATTCATGGTTGAATAGTTGTGAATCGCAACCCGTCACGGACGCTATATCCGAAAACGGAGTTTGTCGCACTTAAATCATAATATTATTGTGAGTTCTATAAGATTGGTTTTATCACAGCCTTTAGGGCACTAGGGAACAACGTTTTGAATTGAACTTGATGCTCAGATACTAAAACTTAACGGTATAAGCGCGTTTTTCATATACGAATAAAAACACTTATTGTTAAAGTCGAAAATCACAACATTTTATTGACAAAACATCGTTGCATCCTATGAATGCACTCACTACATTATTAAATAAGAAGAAACGCGAAATAACTCAACACGTCTTGTCCGCCGTCGTGCCATGGGTTTGAGTAAAGATCGTCAGTACTTACTATGTTTCGTAGTGTGCGTGGAATGGATTTTGTTTTATTTCTTTTGTTGACACATAACTCGGTCGAGAGAAGAAGGAAAAAAACCGAAAATCTGGTTGTGGTAGGCGCGGACGAGTGTGGTAAAGTGGTCAAGAAGGTTAGCCGTAGTCTCGAAGACATGTGAAATAGCATGCCAAACAAAATGAAAGCCAAAGACCGCCTAAGTCAACTACTAGTCATTCTGTGTTTACTTAAAAGATCAGTCTGGATTCAACGACAACAATATGAAGACAGAGAACACAGCCGTAGTCGGATAATGTTACCCGTGTTGGACCTATACTGTTGACAAATACCTTTCCAATATACAATGACAATAAGCTCACCGAATCGTTTTTGTTTCATCCGCTTGTAAAATGCATATACGTTAAAAATTATTATGATATCGATGAATACTTTACTATAAAACTTTTTAAAGCGCTATAAATACATCGCTTGCCAAAAAAAAAAAGTTCTACTTATTATTTTTTAGTATAAAATGTTATATATCTTATTATAAAATGGATTTATTAGACCATAATACTGATTTCGGCTGGGTAAAGCCTTTTTGTAGGAATTAGTCTTAAATTTAATATTTCAAAGGTGAACTAAAAACGATTTAGTAAAACAAATACATACAAGTTCAGAAAGCTTATGTGGTTTATTGAAATTGCTTAAAACAACACATTTTTGTTGTAATATATTATGTATATATACTTTATAAACAGTTTTTTCATTGTTTATAATCATTTTTAAGTAATAACAGAAGAAAATATCAAGTTTTCCGAATATACCAATAGTAACTAAATTACCAGTTGTATACTATGGTAAAATGAATTAAAAATTAATGTTTTGTACATCATAAGAATACAATAAAGTATTAATAATAATTCTACTCAGAATAAAAATGATACTGCGAATACGATTTTATGATTTATTTAGTAAATTATTGCGTTGATGATAATATAGACCTTACTATATGGCCAGTCGGTACTAACACTGTGATCTTTGTATATATAGTTACAAATAAATTATAATTTTTGTGGACTTGACGTAGTTTCGTGTGCAGATGTATTCTAATAAAAAACATTAAAAAAAAAAAAAATTATAATAATAATAAGATAATTATGGAATCGTTTTTAACATAATATCTTTTCATTATTGATTCTATAATACCTAACTGCTATACAGGGTGTCCCGCGAGCATTTACCCATTGCAACGTCTCCTGAAATAATGAAGATATCACAATTCTGGTTTTTTAATAAGATTCACAGGGACAAGAACTATAAATGTTTCATGTTTTCATTTATTTTTATGTTTTGTTAAAAAAGTTAAAAAATGTATTTTTTTATTTAATTATTTAAAAAAAAATTGAAGATAGCCATTTTGTAGAGTTTTTTCTTTCTGAAAATATTGACGTTTTAACATTTTAATTTCATCAATTTCCTGATTTTTAATATTTTTTCTAGTTTCGAAAAAACTACGAATTATTTAATACGATAATGCCATAGTGGTATCATTGTATCAAACATGTGGCCCGCATAAACGTCATATTTTATTTCTTCAACATTGTTAAATTTTTAAATAAAGTTAATAACTATTGTACAAACTATCAATATGTACATATTTGTTATACCTAGTTTTATTAAATACGGTTATATTATAATAATTATAATAAATAGATTAAACAAATGTATTTTGTTTACTTTGAAGTTAGTAAAAAAAGGTGTTTTGTCCGCCAACGTATAAATGCGTAATAGTTAATATTTTATGGCTTGTTGGTAATTTGAGTATGGCATAGTCCGCAATTTAAATACTTAATTTAATGTTTCGATATTATTATTTTGTCTCTTTTTTTGGCAAGACGTAAACACAATAAAAATTTCGCAGTTTTTTCGAAGCTAGAAAAAATATTGAAAACCAGGAAATTGATGAAATTAAAATGTTAAAGCGTTAATATTTTCAGAAAAAAAAACTCTACAAAAAGGCTATCTTAAATTTTTTTTTTTTAAATAATTAAATAAAAAATACATTTTTTTTACGTTTTTTACCAAAACATAAAAATAAATTTAAACATGAAATATCTGTAGTTCTCGTCCCTGCGAATGTCATTAAAAGACCAGAATTATGATATACCCGTTATTTCAGGAGATATCGCAATGGGTAAATCCTCGCGGCACACCCTAAATGTATTTAATACACGATAATCATATCATTTCAACGAAACGTACGTGTCCATCCACTCTGTACGTATGATATTGCGAAATTTCGTATTGCGTTTTTCTTTTGATCGGAGTTCTAATTTGCCCATACAATATAATAATTATTGTATTATACTTCGGCTGTTGTTAAAAATATTGTACTAAATTTTATGTCTAGAACTACAGTACTATGACGGTGGACGGCGGCGGTGTACAGTACACGGCGGCAATAATAGCTGTCCACATCAATATGACGTAGTATTACTGGGCGCGTCGGACTCGGTACGCGCGTTATTGGTCGTCGGCACACACCGGAACGGACGACGTTAAAATATTATAAATACCGCGGAGAGCTCTGCAAAGAAACGGATAGCACCTATGCTATGTATATATTGTAGCCCGTACCTATTACCCATAATGTATAGGCGCACCGCAAACGCACACGGTCTTACCGTGTAGCTATGCCATACATCCACACCGTAATATACCTGTACGTATAATATAATATATTGTATGGATAGGTGCACGGAGGGCGAGGAAAAGAGGAAAAAATAAAAGAAAACGAGAATAAAAAAAAACCACCGCGCGGTGCGGCGTTGTTATTCGGAACGCATATGCGCAGTGCTACACCCGTCGGACGTAATCGAATTATGTCAACGTCGGTGGAAACACTCGTACGGTTTCCGTGTATGTAATCCCTGTTTTTAAACCGTATAGCCGTGACACCGACGGACTCGGGCACCGTTCAGTCCGGCACGACCAGACGACGGCACATCTAACGCAATACCATCGTATCGTCGTCAGATACAATAACATAGTATTGTAATACAACTAAACATCGTGACAGTAGTCCGTCTGCCGCACACGGAACACACCGGGTCAGCTCCGAACGCGGTGTGGTCGTGTCTCGTGCGGTCCGCGCGCATAACATCATCTCATACATGATAATATTTATATTGTTATTGTAATTCGTCGGATTTCCGGTCGTGTCGCGCAGGCGATCGCCGCGGTCTTCGTAAAGGTTTTCGTCGAGTGACCGACGGAGGATATACGAGGCGACGGACCTGCTCAGAACCTATCACGCAGGATCTACGCAGAACCTCTCGCGCCATGGGACTCAGTACCGACCGACTTGACGTGAACAGCTTGCCGGAGGCCGGTAACCGTTTTGAGCTCGGCCAAGTCCTCGGCTCGGGAATATTCAGTAACGTTTACGCGGCCATCGACTGTGAATCGGGTTAGACGATTCGATCGGTTTTTTAATTCTTATCATTTATAGTTATTGATGTTATATTAATGGTCCGAATTATTCGGGAACGGCGAATCTATACATTTGCTGGTAACGTTATGAATTTGTCCTATAGCGGCACCGCAGAGTATCGTTTATATCATATTATTTTATTCCTGCAACGAGTCCTTATTATTATATGCTCACTCGATGAGAACAAACATCAAGTATCCTGCAATATGACTTTTAACTGTCCGTGGTCTAGATCTCGTTCGTTTTTTTTTCATTTTTATTTTTGATTATGACTTGTGATTTAATATGGCAACCGATCGATAAGTCGGTGTGACGCGGCTAGCATCCCTGTGCACTAACCGTGTCGCTCATCCACGCCAAGTGGTAGAAGGGTTTGGTTTTGGGTAGTTAAGTATGAATTCCGTGACAACTTAAGGGTGAAACGGTGGCTCAGAGTGTTGAATTCAACGTAGCGGCCCATTTTGAGCCCCGCGAGCCAACAACTATTGTAATCCAACCCACACACTCACACAATTCCCTCCAACGGTTCTATCGTCCACCGGTCACACGGGAAAATAAGCTGTATGAAATATCATTAATATTATAGCCGACAAATGTCGAAATATTCATCTTTCATGCAGTTTTGCTCGAAGCGTTATAAAAAGAAGAAAATGTAATTAATATAATTTAATATAATTATTAACATTATTACGTTAATAGTATAGCGTATAATGTACATTCTCTAAGCTATATTTTTATATTTAATAGACCTTAAAAGTCGAATTGTATTTATTTAATTTAATTTTTTTATTTATTTAGAATTTTCCAAAAAAAAAAGTTTAAAAATAAGACTGATATAAATGATTTAAGAGAAAAATACTAAATTAACCTAAGTATTTGTTATCTCACTCTAACCCACGCGCAACATAGACAATTTTACGTTCACAAAAATGACTATAACCATATTAATTTCTCAAATTTGAGCGTTATGAGTTTTTTAAATGTATAAACAGTTTACAATTTTAAAATACTCATAGCTCGCTTTAAAATAAAAATAAAATAAAATGCTTATGAGATTCCCTAGGTAATGTTCTTAACTTTAAATTTTATAAGAGGTCATTTCGCTCAGATTTGAGAAATTAATATGGTTATAGTCATTTTTGTGAACGTAAAATGTTCTATGTTACGCGTGGTTAGAGAGAGATAACAAATACTACGCTGGCATCCTCTTAACGATACGGAAGAAAAATCCTAAATTTTCACATTTTAATTTTATTGTCAACGAGTTTTTGATTTTATACTGTCCAACAATGCAATTCTCAATCGAACAATTATCATTCGTTACTCATTTCACATAGCTTCTAATGTCCTTGAATTATTGTTTAAGTTGTATATCATTATTAGCTGATGACACGGTGACTAATAAAAAGTTGTAGGTATTTTTTTTTAAATTATTAAACAATGAACCCTCATACAACGATAAACAAATTGACAATTGCACTGTTGTAGAGTACATAATATATTATATTATATTATATTATGTGTACTTACATTTCTAATTTAATATTTTCTTCTGTACCTCCATAATTATTTGAATCTGTTAATATTGTGCTGTGTTCTTTCTATAAAGTACAAACAACAATGTAATATATTTTAAAATATTTAGTTGAGAAAGATTTTTTCGTAAATATAAGTTATGTCACTTTTCGTCTATCACAATTGGTATGATATTGAAATGTCTTACGATTTAATTTAATAATTTAAAAATAGTTTAATATATTATGTATATTAGAATTATTAACATGCATTGTGTATTGAAAAGTATAACAAATACATTTCCTTAATAGACTCATAAAAACTTAATTAGTAATATTAGTGTTAAATAGTAAATAAAATTTCATACTTTTATTACATCATTGATGATATAAAATTTCAATACATTATTTGTTTGTATTTATATTGGCTCCATACATCATATACATCGTCATAATACATTAAACATATTATACTAATATAGGTAATTTCTTCTAGCTTTTAAAGTAATTATACGATGTATATATGATGATTAAAACGTGTTATTTTATAACAAACAATGAAATAGAAGATAAAAGAAAGTCAAAAAGATAATATTAAAAAAGTTAAGATCGTTTTGTTTAGGTAATCAATATTATAGAACTTGGTAATATTGTAACACTTTATTAATATTTAATACATTACACTAATTATAAAAATTAAATTATTCTAATTTAAGATTAACACGTAAGTCGCAGTCAATATTAGGAATTTGAACTTAAAAAATGCATTCCTACACGAGTTGTTCAAATTATTACAATGATGTTAATATTATTACGATCATTATGAATCGTCAGTAAACGTGTGTGTTGTATTTGTATTGCGGTTTGCCGGATCCATCATACCTGCAAATATGAATAAATCGATTTTATCGAAGAGCGTTTTTCACGTAGAGGTACTTCGTCGAAACCCTGTCCGTGCTATTTAATTTTATGGTCGCCACAAGCAATAATTCCGATTTGAATGGATACTAAAAGATCTACTAATGCGTATAAAATACAAATGAAAACACATGTATATCGATTGGGTTTATCGTGCTTTATATTTATACAATACATTTTTTTTTTATATATATATACAACCGTTTTATACACTTAGTGCTTATTTATTCCGTCATATTCGAAAGCGATAATATGATAAATTGCTCGGCTTAGCAGAATATATTGCGATTACTTGTGTTACAAACTTAATCGGTAAAATATAACGCGTGACGACTGTGTAATTATGTATGACATCAAAACTGGGGGATTGGTGAGAATATGAACTGGAGATGATTTTTTTTTTATATACATATAATTTGTGTAATAATATTGAGAACGATTGCGAGATTATGAAATTGCTTTAGTTTCCGGCAATTTATAGTAGTTGTTCGGTAATAATATTTTAACTTTTAAAGTTAACGAAAACCAGAAGTATACACTAGTCATACTAACATATAGTTAACACGTTAACATAAAAATGGTGACTAATTGAAAAAAAATTAACAAGTCGTTCTATTAAATTGGTAAAGTAAAGATTTTTTTTATTACGTATTTTTTTTTCCAGTATAATTTATTATACACATTGAAATTTCAGAACATGTGTTTTAATGATTTATGTTATGGAATAGGTTGAACTATAAACAGAGTGTAGTAATTAAATAATAAAATGTTTACTACTTAAAGTTATCTATTATGTCTATATGTTCCCTATTTTCTTGTTAAAAATAGAATTTTTTTTTTTTTTTGAAGGTACACACCAATGTAATAGTTTAAATAAAAACAACTTTACTGTCTTTACTTCTCTTTACCGTATACTATATTAACGTGTTAATTTTGTATTTTTACAAAGTTCTATGAGTCGTTTATGAGTGACATATTTAAACTTGATTATTATAGACTATAGTTAATATTATTACAGCAGGTAGGTCTTAGTCAAATTGTGTTTGAAAATAGATCACTATTTAAAAGTACACGCCATTATGATATTATAATGTTAATAATATATATTATGTGTACTGTTAAACAAAATATGTATCTTAATAAATTATTTTATTTCTTACAATATTGTACGACGTGTTTCTAACAGAACAATAATATCATAAATATTTAACCCTTATAATTCAGGAAAAAATGTCGCAATCAAAATTCAAAACCTCAACGAATGTTCGGACAACGAAATAGATATTAATGAAGAATATCGGATATTGAAAGATCTGTCGTCGCACCCGAACATGCCAGACTTTTACGGTGCTTACACCAATAATAGTGCTGCCGAATTGTGGTTTGTCATGGAGGTATAATATTCATAATTTGTATTATTAATATTCATAACAATACTTATAATTAGATAATAATATGTCCGTTTTATTATTTAAAATTTTTTTTATTCATGTCCATATTGGGAACATTCATATTCGCATTCATATACATCACATACATAGTTTTCGATTTTTTTAAAATTGAGAAATAATACCTACTAAAACTCTTATACTATATTATTATGAATAATATTTAAATACATTTTATAGTTTTGTTTTCTTTCACTTGAATTGTTTTATACATAATAACTAGAGCGCGGATTTATATGCGTTAAAAACCAACCAAATGTGCGCTAAAAATCTTAAATATGTAGAATTATATGCATTAAAATATGAAAGTATGCATATAAAATTAACAAAAAAAAAAAAATTGTTTTTTGAACATTTAATTAATACAATATATTTTAAAAAATTACGGAACCCTACTATGGATAGTCATCTACTTTTCTTCATATTTTTCGTCACTTTCATATCATTTTGGTATAGGTACGTATTTTGTTTCCCCGATTATTGATCTAAGGGTATATTGGTAAAAACTTTTATACCTACAAGTAAAACCATTAATTTGTTTTGATATTAATCGAAACTAAAAAAATATAATACTTTTTTCTTATATTATAATAGACATGCAGTAGTATATATTTCAAAAATGTCTAGAAAACAAAAAAAAACATCGAAATATGCAACTAAAACTGTAAAATAAACCCCCTTAAAATAGAAAAATGTAAAAATATGCACCAAAAAAGTTTCAATTACCTAATAAAAGTTTCGTCACTATATTGTTTACTTATAATTTATACGTTATATGCGTTTTATATTCAAGCATACCTACATTGTATTCGTTTTTCAATCGGTATTATTAAAACCCCGAGGTCTTCGAATAAAATAATGCGCTAGTAGATAATAATATATTATATCGCATATATGAGACTGTAGACTATAAATTTCGTTCCACCGCTGATGTTATTTACAGATGTGTGAAGGAGGAACTGTCGTGGACTTGGTCAATGGTCTTTTGTTACAGAACAAAAAAATGAAAGAAGAACACATCGGATATGTACTCAGAGAACTGGTCAAGGTATGTGTTCAATAACAATACACAAAACTAAGTACAAAAACCATGAACCGTTTATTTTTCAAAAAATCAATACAATTAACTATTATTTAATTATTGTCAATCCGTCTCGTATTTAATAACAATAAAATGCCGATATGGTAAAAAAAAAATGTTTCACTGTCTAAAAAAAATAACACACCACAAAAATGTTTCGTCCATTGCTTTGATTCAAATAAATTCAAATGTTCGGCGTTGATAGTTTCATAATATTATACGAAAATAACAAACATACACATTTATTACGATTATTTCACCGCTGAATGTACCGTTTTGTAATTTTTTTTATATCCGTAACGACGTCGCGTTTGTGGCGATAACAATTTACAATTGAGTATGATATTTTATTTAAAAAAATATGCAAACCTAGTTATTTTTATCGTTTACAATTTTTCAGTCCTTGTGTTTCTTACACGAAAATCACGTGATTCATAGAGACATCCGCGGCTCAAACGTGCTGTTAACGAAGAACGGGGAAGTGAAGTTGGTAGACTTCGGTCAGTCCAGGTAACGTTGCTACAAAATAATTAACTTATGTATATTTACTAAAATATTGTTTCCAAACGTCAAATATAACGCGATTGTTAAACGCTAAATCTAAAAAATTACGGCTTTGGCGGGAAGCGAATGTATAATATCTCCGCGGCCACGCAGACCCGGATTAAAACAATCGTAGGCTCTAGGCAAAGTCGCAACTGAAAGAGGGTCCAGGGATCCGGATCCCCAACAATTTGTTTAAAAATAGATACATTTTATAGTGGTGAATAAAGTTAATTGACTATAAATTTTCAGTATTTATATTTAAAAAAATGTGCTGGACTCCCCCTCTGAATTTTTTTTTCAGTTGCAGTATTTGTATTTTGTTTTACCCGGTTTTATTTTAATATTTTAAGTTCCATAATCTCGCCGATACGAATACAATATAACGATCGGCCTTAAATTTCTACTTTTTTTTACGTATATTTGTTATGTAAGTGAACGAAATACTCATATCCTACTATATTGCGTCATATCTTAGTCCAATTAAACCTACTTAGATAACTTTCATTTTGGATCCTGCTAGTCATACAAATATTGGTTAAGGTATGAAATTCAAATTATTGACATAAATATTGTATAAAATTAAATGTTTTAACTATCATTAACATGTATGTAAGTATTTTAGTCATTTATATAAAAATAAAATTG
This sequence comes from Rhopalosiphum maidis, assembly GCF_003676215.2. Lineage (NCBI taxonomy): Eukaryota > Metazoa > Arthropoda > Insecta > Hemiptera > Aphididae > Rhopalosiphum > Rhopalosiphum maidis. Next base: position 64,358,099 of record NC_040879.1, on the reverse strand, counting down.
CTAAAAAGAAGTTTTAACATGATTTTTTAACAAAATGTCAAGATATCGTTAAAAAAATATATGTTTTAATTAATTTTAATTGACACAAGACAACCACGGCAACCACAATTTATTTTTCACTCAAATTCAACGTAAAATATAAGAAGACGTGTGTCTTGAGATAATATTACATTTTTACATTTAATTATAGTTAGGTAAGTAACGATTGTTAGGGATGAAATCATATTTATGTCGATAGAGTAGATGCACTGTGGTAGTGATGCAAATCACGATACTATATACGTATGGTATTACTCATATTTAAATACTGTGCTACAAGTGTCTAGTGCAGTGATGCGCTTGTACATTTGTCATAAACTTCGTATATTGTACGTCTATACTTTTTTCACAACGATTTTGATTGGTCGATATCCGTGTAAGTTCTCTAAAATTATAAAAAAAACGACGGAATAACACAACGGCGACGTCTTTTCCGGATCACTTCTACCACGCTATCGCTTATCATACTTAAACGGTATAAATAATAATTTCCACCGCGACTATAGCCATTAACGAGTACGTACGTATAACATTGGACACGACTCCGCGGTGTGAATGTGTATACATCGTTATTCGGTTATTATTACATTACATTTGTATTAACGCGAATACGCGTGTGGGAGTTGTGTGTGTTGTACCTACACGACGGCTACACGTACACACTAAATATTATACTGTTACTATAGTAATATTATATTATAACTTCCTCACGCGAGACACGCACTTAAAATCATTTCTACCATTGTGACGCGTCCAGTGTTTATTTATCATACATTCCGAAATATCGTATGTATACCAAGCCGGTGTACACGCGCGTCTTCGGTGTACCACTCACGTCACATACGTACAATATAATAATAATAATAATAATAATAATAATAATAATAATAATACAAACTATTCTGATATAAAATGATTTTATCACGTGTCCCAAATTTTCCTTCCTCGACCAAAAAGTACCCAATTAAAGAATGAAGATTATTTATTTATGCATACTTGCGTGTTAAAGTCGAATTTTAGACATTTTGAGCGGAGAGATGATCGTATATGATGATAAATTTTACAATAATTATTTGTTTGTATCTCTCATTGCTTTTTATAGCATTAATAATTATTCGATCATCAACTTATTTAAATGTGGCTTATCTTAAAGTTATCTACTATATGTATAATAATTATAAAATGTGATATTAAAGTATATAAACAATAGGTTTAATGTGAAACACGGCATTAAGTAAAATAATAAAGTTTTTTGAAGTTTTGAAAACATTATAAATATTTATTTTTGAATATATGATAATATTAGTATTATTTTAATAATAATTCATAAAATTATGATCACAATAGTATTGACTTTTTATACATCACTTGTTGTAAAGGGAGCTTAAGAGTCCGGAGTATAAGGCTAACACGGGAGTAGGATCTCCAGCATGGATGGCACCAGAAGTAATTTTGGTTGAAAACAAAGACAATTCCGGTGAAATACAATATTACGATCAGAAAATCGACGTTTGGGCAGTCGGTAAGTTCGTTGCCAGATTATGAATCTGTTTCGTAATACAATCACTAAATACTAAAATAGCAAATAGATATTTCAATTATATTTAATTAATTGCATTAGTTTTTTCTTTGGTTCATTGAAACATATTAGGATTTTATCAAATTGACAATGTTTATAACGGCGTGACAGTTAACGCATAGTGATAACACATTTCTTTTTTGTTTCATAGGTATTACTGCGATTGAAATGGGTGACGGCAAACCACCGTACCTGGACATCCACCCGACGAGGGCGTTGTTCCAAATTGTTAGGAATCCGCCCCCAGGATTATCCAAACCATCAAACTGGACCCAATTGTTCAATGACTTCATTGCCGAGTAAGCAATAATTACACTTAATGCGTAGAAAGAGTAAGGGAAAGTAGCGCATTGTGATTTGTGCATAATTTCGCAGCTGTGCAGTGCATAATTCACTATATTAATCTTAAACACGAAAATTATCGATTATTTGTGTATATAAATGTATATTATCTTTATACGTTTATAAAAATTAAATGTTGTTCGTTGGTAATTATATTACTTGATAACGGATTGACCGATTGGTCTCATTTTCTTTTTCTTTTCAATGTTCGTAATAGCCTGTATACAATTTTAACGAAAAGAAAACTTTGAAAAGTTGTCTAAAAATTGAATAATTTGTGAAAAACTGAAAGTACTTTTTTCGATAGGATTTTTATACGAAATCACGACTATAAGCGTGTATAGCGTTTGCCGGGTCAGCCATAGTATAGTAAAATTAATTGCTTATAATGCAAATTGTATATATTGTATACATTGGTGATCAGCGGGTGACCCTTCAAAAATAATTTTGACAATTCAATCTTGTATTGTCTTTGATGTGTGTGATACGCATTGTATTATTAAGACATAACTAATATATTGATCATAATATTATAATTAAAATAATATAATTCGTAGTTATTAATAGTAGACTATGCTATACATAACTATTTATCAATAATAGTTGTCTTATTATCTATATAACATAATGTAATACTTAGTACTTAACTCACGCGATCATTGGTTTTGAAAATGAAACATTATGTTGTTTAAGTTAATATTAGATTTTGATTTTTCTACATTTCATTGCAAAATAATTATTTTATGTTTTAAGCTGCATATACGTCACTGACTTAATCATTATCGTTGACAGTCGATAATCTGTGCAGGTCTATCGACCTTTTTATGATCAAAATCAAAATTGTGCGGTTTTGGGATGCAACCATCATTATTAAGTATAGATATATCCAAATTACTGAAAAATTATTGTTCTTTCATAACTGTTTAAAATCGTAATTTTTGTGTATATTTCAAATCCACGGATAAATTTCTTTAAAATTAATTGCATAATTAATACATACCAATCACGTTTTTATCTGTTAATTGAAGTATCTATATTAACGAGCGAGGAGCAACTATATCTACTAAAAACTCAAAAACACCATCAGATCCGTTGAATAACATTTATCGTATTCGATGATTTAATATACGATTTGTTTTGCTTCCAAAAATAACAATGCAACAGTGGCTACATTATGTCAACGATGCTCTGGCAGCAAAGCGTGACACGTGTGTGTTCACCTCCCATTATAATATGCCATTGTTTGTATCGTTCAAACTGTACACATTTAACCTAAATTTGTTAATTCTTTAATACTTACAATTTTTACAATTTTTTTTTTCGATACATTAAAAATATTAAAATCCAAACGTGTTTTTGAATAATCTACTATATATAGAGACCAAAAACAACAGGTACTATGCCGTAACGTCGTAACTAACGATTCGACCCGCTCGTATCGTACAGTTTTTTTTTTTTTTTTATATATATAGGTCATGTACTTATAATACGTACCCCGGGTGTACTGTAAACAAAATATCGAACAACAAGTAGGCGCCTAATAATCCCGACATATTGACTAAAGTGATACAAAAGAAAAACTAGGGATGGGGATACCCCCGGTAATAAGTGCGGTTATGCTCTTTAACAAAGATAGGATATTATGAATGTATCGGAGATCAAGGGAACGCCGTTGTAATTAGCTTAAACGGGGTTCGAGTACTTTCGTTAAACACGAACAAAAGAATATTTGTATATTATAATCGATGTTTTAAAACATCGAATGTGTATTCACGAGTACATACTCATTTTTTTTCGCCGAGCGCACAGTAACATTTTGTCATTAAGTGTTATATTTTATAAAAATTGCCGCTTTCATCGTGTATTTTGTCATATTATATTATACATAATGTATACATATTTTTTTTTTATTTTTTTTATGAAAAATCAAATATTCAGATAGCGATTAATTCAACGCCTACGAAAATCGAATACTATAAAATAAATCGTTGAACCCAATCGGTAATAGTTATCTCGCCTCCGTAGTCACAGAGTCTATACTTTATACTCTATTTATAATATACCTAGTCTCATTGCATTATAATTAAAATATAAACTAACGATACAGATTGGTTTTCAATAACACAATGTGTTTCAAGCTTCAGTTTAATTTAATAAATTAAAACGTACCTTGCTTGAAGTCAATACCAATAACGTTTGATATCAAATAAGAAATTTTACTATAGGTACTATAATATTTTATCACATTTCTCACAAAATAATCAGATATGCTGTGCTATAATACCGTGGCGAAAAATAATAGACGGACTATTTATGTCGTTCTAACAATTTTTTTTTTCAAATTATATCAGGTGTTTGGAAAAAAATCCAGATCATCGCCCATGTATGGAAGAACTTTTAGAACATCCATTTTTAACGCAAGTTCCAGATAACGTAAGCTTATATTGAAAATATTATTTATCAAAAAATAGTAGATATAATATTATTATAATATACAAGCCATATCATATAACTGAGTTAAGTCGATTATTTAAAAAAATAAAATACGTATATTAGTGATATGAATTATATAATACGCAACTCTTACGAGTACAAACCATATCGTTATTGAATTTATTTTATGTAAACGACTTATTATAACGTTTTAGGTACAACAAGAAGTCAGGTCAGTGATGTCATCTATTGTTGACGACGTAACATCTATTCGAAAACCAGAAGTCAGGATTATAAAAAATGGATATCTAAAAGCAAGTATAAATGTTTAATATTTAAAATCAGTTACACGAACATACGCATCAGTTATAATATTATAACTTAATATTTACAACATTATAATTTATAGTTTTTCTATTTTTAGAGGTATAGAGTTATAGTATAGTATCTTTTTGTGTATTTAAATAAAAAAATATTTTGTAAGGCATAGATGTGTGATAAAGATACGGGTTGTGTGGTTACACCAAGCAGAATGATAGTACTAAATATATTGGCCACATTACAAAAAATGTCCGGCTTGGTGTATGCTTCAATGACATACAATAATAATTACGATAGTAATGAATCGCGTCATACTTATCTTCATTATCACATATAGTGATTGCCCATCCATTATCAATTTATTTAATGAATATGTATGTATTATTTCTTTACTATAATACTTAAATAGGTATAATTATAATTATTATAATATTAATTCATTTTACGAAACGGTGATCTTATGGTATTTATATTTAATTTGTTTGATTTATTTTTAATAATTATTCATTCGAAAAAAAATTTAAATATTTTCAGCAACTTTTATCAATTAAATATATGATAGCTAAAAAAATTCAAAACGCATTGATTGATTTCGATTGTTAAAATTATGTGCCTAATACGAATTTATTTAAGTATTATACAAATGTATAAACTTAATATCATGTAATCATCGGGTAGATATTATATTATACTATCATTACGGTCACTAACATTAATATGCAAACTGCACATGTGTATTTCCGTAAATTTTATATATCAATATAAAAAGTGAAAAAAAAATGCGTTCTTAAACGATTAAACGTATATTACTTTGAAAACCCGACGAGTAGTATACGATCAACTGTCATTTCAATGACGTCCGTAGATGAACGTTTCTGACCGATTCGTCTCGAGAAAATACAAACTTCAATGTTTGCCTTATAACCTTAACGAACAATGAACAAATCACACTTGAACGTAGGAGTACGCGTTTTTTAATTTATTGCATTTCGGCGTATTTAAATACCAATTAGGATGTATACGTTGAAAAATGAAAAAAGTAAATGACTACTATAAAGAATTGAAAATATGTGTGGTTCTATCATCCGTCAAACATAAGGGAAGCGAATCTAGCGATGAGAGCCAAACAAACCGCACGTCCCCCCGCGAACCATGCCGCGTCCATTGTCTTGTAAAGTTATTATAATTGTTATTGGGCGTGTGCGGTACAAAATGTGAATTGTGTTCCAAACAACGGCTAGAGATTCGACGTATATAACACATCACAAATGATGGGAATGATTTATGTTGCAGGTGAATCAAAAGGAAGCTGCCAAACCCATGCACCTAGAAGATTTAGCTGCGTTGAAAGAGGTATCCGAAGATACGGTTCTCGACGAATTGCAAAATCGCCATTTAGACGGTCTGAGTTATACGTTTGTCGGTGACGTGCTGTTGTACGTGAACCCGAATCGAGATGAACCTCTCTACGAGAAAAAGGTAACGTTGTCACGCACTAGTTGAAAATTATTTTCTATTATTATATGATTTTAAACATTCATATCTACGTACTCTGCTCGTATTAATCATAAAAAGGTACCGATAAAATAGTAAAATAGTAAAATAGTGTTTTAATAAATTAGAACAGGTAGTTATATTTTAAGTTATAATTTATTATCGAATGTGATTTTGGAAAACTAGGTTTTTAAATCAAATACAATAATAATACTTAAAACGATGGTATAATAAGTATAGGTATATTTATAAAAATTAAAGAACCAATTTGGAAAAAAAACGAGCACCGATAAATCGTTTCAACATATAGATCAAATTAAAATATACAAAAAACTAAATATAAACTAAAACATATTTCTCACATTATTAAATAATTAATAAAATTATAATTGTCAAAATATAACATAGCTAAATCAACATCAACCGTTGTAAATACTTTGGTTAATCCTCATAATTTTAATTCGAATAGTATTTATTTTATAAAACATAGTTCATAAAAATAAACTGTTGACAAATTAAAAATATAATACAGCGCAAGGTAATTTATAACTGTGCAGTAGCGGTGCATCATAGGAGACAATGAGATAACTCTACTCGCTTAAAATACTGGGAAATAATTTTGATTCATTTTTTTGTCATAATACTCTAATAATTAAAAATTACCTCGCCAAGCGTAACGTACAGGGGAAAATAGAAAACGAGTGACGGTTTTCGTTGCGCTAACCTTACATGGCTCGTCATTCATAGTTTTATTTTTAAGTAATTTTCTCACAAACTCGGTAGTCGACGTTGAATACTCGTGTGATCAATCCCCACAAACTCGTTGTCGTGGTTGATTTTTAATTTACGGTTTGTTATTTGCGCAGGTGTGATATTATTTAAAATATATAAATATGATGATTTATTTATTTTTTCAACGTCTTCTCGATTTAAAAACTCACGCTAAGCCACCTCGATAACTTTGAATGGGTACCTTCCTGATTCGATTAGTATTATATTGTCTCTCAAACAAGTCTATTTTATTATTTATTACAAACGTTTTTAAACCAACAAGCGGTGGCGTAACTAAGGGCCCGCAGACCCCGCGTTGCGGGGGGCTCACGGTAATTTGGGGCCTTTGATTAAAGTAAATTTAATTCCCGTGAAAAAAAATTGAATAATTGCTTTTTTCAAATTAAATTAGTGTCAATCTATGCGCAGTTTAGATATAAACATGTTAGTTGACAAATTTGCCCAAAAAAATTATAGAAGATCGTAGATATTTAAATAAAATAATTCAGTAAAATTCAGTTATTTATACATTAAGTAATGATTTTGTAATATTAAATAAATATTGTTATTTTTTATCATATCATAAAAAAATGTAATTAAAATAAGTGATTTACCTATATCAGATTAATGTTTTTAAACTAATATACCTACCTAAATAAACCTATTTTAAGGGCCCGTTTTTTATTTTTGCGGGGGCCCAATTTTTTTTTTTACGCCGCTGCCAACACGCACAGTAATCTAACAATTATTTACTGGTGCTAGTTTTACCTATTGATATTGTTGTTGCATTATGTTTTAGCATCATTATCGTTATCAATTCAAATGTCGATCTGACAACGCGCCTCATATATTTAGCGTGGCCGATGCAGCTTATCAGGACATGCTACACCATGAACAGCCACAACACATACTGATGGCGGGTGAAACGAAATCGGGAAAATCATTGAACTACGGGAAATTGATCGAACACCTGGTGTTCTTGGGGGAGGTTTGTATTTCGTTATCGTCCGTTATAGAATAAAATATCGGTTGATAAACGCGTGCTTCGTCGGAGGTAGCAAACCGTTTCAATATTATAGAACAAAATGTGCTCATGGCCCGCGCGATGATATCGTGTTGTATGCACGTTTATAATACCTACCCCGAAATGGAATATTCCCGAATTTCATACGTCTTATGACAATGCTAGGGCACTATCATGGTAATATAATAAGATATTCCGATAAAGTCGATCAACACGAACATGTTAAATTCTACTGCCTAAGTGCACAACAATAATAAACGGATTATAAACTTATGAATAACGAAAAGCTTGTACACGACGATTATTAATCTATTTATTTTTTTAGCAAAACCACGTGAAAGTGAATGACATCGGTTTGAAAATCAAATGCGCCATAGACGTGATTCAAGCATTCGGAAACGCGGCCAACAAATATCACATAAACTCCACTCGACACGTGAACCAGACACAAATCACATATTCGTCCACTGGCAAGATCAGCGGTGCCATATTTTTCATCTACCAGCTAGAGAAATGGAGAATAACAAACCCCAAGTGAGCGGTTACAATTTATTTCACCACTAGTATTTGTATAGATACCTATATAGTTAATTATAATGTTACCGCGTTAGTGTTTTTGACGGTTACGGTCTACGAATATTTCTTAGCCACCAGAAACACTATATTATAATGCTATTCTAATAAATATTTTTCGACAGGTTTCCTATCTGCATTGTAGTATATATATTTTTAAATAATCATGCTTCAGGACGAATAAAAGTCTAAGTTTAGATAATAGATTAGGTAAGATTACTTTTAAATTCACTACAAAACGAGAAATGTAATGTATATTGTATAACGAATGCCTACTTTTAAATTTTTAATACATAGATAACAAAAAAAAAAAATAAGAAACCAATATCCACTTAAAAATTATATACTTCTAACAAAATCGTCATGATTACACAGAATTATATTAATTAATACATATTAAATTTATATTTTTTTTTACTCTGGAGAAATTTGAGTGCTTATCGAGTGTTAGGCGCCTAATAATATTTTAATATTTAAAAAATTATTAAAGGGCTTAATAAATGCATGAAAATAATTCTGTGTAATTTAATTCATTTTTAAAGTTTTCAAAAGCTAAATACTATCTTTAACAGTGTAACTTAATGGGCAGTATGTATGTTTTCTTTTAAATACACTTTAAATGTTTAATATTGTGATCGTATATCTAGTATATTACTATTATTTATTGATATCTTGAAAAATAAAAAAAAAGTTGGTTATTGAGCCATTGGTATTAAAATTGTTTAGTTGAGATTTTATTTTACATTTTTATATAAATACATTATGAAATCTGACCATTGTATGTATATATCATACTCACATATATATAATGCATTTAATTTTTTTAGGATTAATGGACAGAAAAATTTCCACATCTTCTACGATTTTTTGGAAGCGGCCAAAGCCGATCATGTTATCAAGCAATACCACTTGGAGGAGGATCATCGGTATAGATACTTAGTGGGTGACGGTTCGGACGAACGATTTCGATTCCAGCCAATGTCAAACGTGAAAAACTTTAACAAACTGTTGACTTGTATGAGGGACACGTTAGAGTTTTCGGATGAACAGTTGAACACGACGTGGCACATTTTGGCGGCCATACTCAACCTTGGCGAGCTGAGTGTTTCTGACGATGAAGATGGCGAGATAAAGATCGAAAGCGTTGAACTCATAACGAAGAGTAAGTAATATAAGTCTATACAAGTATGCATTTGCCTGCCCCCACGCGCTTCCCATAAGAATTTATACCACCTAACCGAAACCAAATGAATATTTAAGAATATTAAGAAATTGAATAGAAAACGAATTGTGTTTAATTTCGCTTAGAATGCAATGCTTACTTTCTCAGTGCAGACACATGCGCATTTTTAGTAATTAGATATCATATTTTATTCGCAAATTATTATTATTATATGTCATAGAGACTTACCGAATCATTTCAATCCAACAGAACAACATTATATCGTAGCCGGTTCCGCCGAGTTTTATTAAATAATAGTAATAAAAATATTAATTATCTTGACGCCCACGTTCCTACTGCTCAGACACGACACCGTCGCGCACACTAAACGTGTTTATCATGAATGCGTTATACACAATAATTATACAAACGTACGGATGAGATAGCGATCAAATCACAAACAATTTGTCCGCACGAATAATTATTTCTAAAACGCGTGTACATCGCTCCGGGCGAATGACGCCTACTACGTGTGTTCTCTAGAAGAAATTTGTGTTTAACTCCGAATATCGTAACGATATAATATTATACACGATATGTCTATAAACGTATGTAGGTAGACAGACACTCTGGGCAGATAAGTACTTTACGGTCTATACGAAGTCGTAGACGGAATAATATCAAAACATTTGTGGATATACCGACCATTTTCCCGGCGTTTTGCTTATTATAATAATGCACATATATCTATCTATACCTACCGATCGTTCAAAAATAAAAATCTTGTGATTTTATCAATACAAATTGTATGCTCGCGCGGAATACATGTAAACTGAACAGCGTCAGTATAATGAATATACATAATATTATAAATTAATAATATTAAGTCCCGCGTTTTACGACAAACGACAAAATATATGATCTGCAATACCTACGATTAATTCAAATTGTTGTAATTTAAATAGTTTTCGAGATGATACACTGTTTTAAAGTGTTCCATGTTTGTTCCAAAACTGCACAGCTCATGTATTTTCACAGTGAACTTTGCTTGGTTTACGACGAAAAAATCCCGTTTTGTTTTTTACACGTGCACTTTTATCATCGACCATACTAACTGCAGCCCGTGCAGATATAATAATTATTACAGCCATACAATGCCTTTGACCGCGAGATATTCGACGAAATCGTGTTTATTTATTTATTTTTTTCTTTTGGTTTTTCAGTCGCGGAATTGTTGAAAGTGGACTCGAAGAAACTGAGCTGGTCGTTTTTGAACTACTGTGTTGTGGTCAACGGCACTGCGGTTCGTCGCAAGCAGACGATCTCGGGCGTGTACGAGAGTATGCGAGTGTTCGCCCAGACGTTGTACGCCAGACTGTTCGATTGGATAGTAAACATCATCAACCTTAAGCTTTCGTTTACCAGGGCAATATTGTGAGTTGAAACGACCGAGTAAAACGATCGGTTTCGTATCGATCCCAAAAACAAAATAACCATACCTACCTGTAATCGTATACTATACACAAAACTACACGCGTGCATCTGACATTATGATATTATAACATTATTGTACTGTGCCGTGATATTATCATCGTAAAAATCCGACTTTTCGCAGCGGAGACACGCACGTGGTGTATTTGATGGACACTTTCGGTTTCGAATGTTTCCACCAGAACAATTTGGATCAACTGTACGTCAACTGTCTAAACGAACAACTCCAGTACCACTACAATCAACGGATGTTCGCGTGGGAAATGGTGAGTGAGGATCGCTGGGGTGGGGGGGAATAAAACGACAGAAATGGTATTATATTAACATATCATAATATGTATACGCGCGGAAATGTAATATTAAATATTGTTTATCTGTGTTCGTCGCGTTGAAAACACAGTACACAGTATTATAATACGTAGTAGACTTTCATAAAACGAATTATTTTTTATTAATTTGGGTGTCGTTAACGTATTATAATGTTATACTTAAATATTCTGTGGCATGACAGCTATAGAACCTATTGGGCGGCAGATCGAGTAGCACTTAAGAAATTTAAAGCATTCGCGACAATAATGCAGATTATGATAGATTATTTAGTATTTTATTATCATTACGCGACGGTCCATAAAATATACAAAAGAATCTTCGCATTGTTTTATGTTCTTTTGTAAACGATCGTTCTTATGGTTCGATATGCCAGTTGCGTAAATCATGGCATCTTTATATCTTATTTTTCTATGGTTTGTCGGCTCTGCGTCGACAAACAGACTAATCAAAGTGTCTGTGCAGCAAGACTTGGAGGAAGAGGGCATGGACCAGTACAGCATGCAGTACCGAAACAATAAACCGATAATAGATGCACTTATGAATAACCCAGATGGACTTTTTTACATGTTTGACGATGCTACTAAAAACAATGAAGAAAACTGTGAATATATCACAAGTAATAAACATACCATCAGGTCGTATAGTAATAACTATCGTAATGATATAATGCTATAATATTTCATAAATTCCCGACAAATAAATAAACAGTATAATATTTGAACATTTTAAACTTTATTTTTTTAATAATAAAAAACAATGCTTATTATTTTTATTCAATTAAAATTAATTGTTGTGTTAATAATTTGTTTAACTCTTTAATTTAATATCCCTGAACGGTAGTAATCAATCGTATTAATCGTACCATGTATTTACCTAATTATTTAAAGTTTGGATAATATGAGAATTTTAAAGATACCAAATTATTTTTTAATATAATGCAATAAAAAATAAATAATCATAAAAAATAGTTACTATAATTAGTTACTCGACAATTTACTTTACTATATTTTATGATGTAACAATAAACCCTAATAAACCGCAAGTGTGAAAAAATAAAATATTTTCATTCGTGTAATAGATGCACTGGAGATGAATCCCAAAGAACCATACATCCACGTGGCCAGTTCAAAAAGCTTTAGTGTCGCACACTATAGTGGCACCGTCTCGTATCAACTAAAAGACGTCCTTGAAAAAAACCGTGACTTCTTGGCACCCGAAGTTGTCGAGACAATGCGTATGTCCAAAGACAACGTGATAAAGGACTTGTTTGCCAACCGGTTGACAAAATCTGGAAACCTAACTATTTGCAGAGATAAAACTTTATTGGTAAAAACTAAAAACACCAAAATCAGTCGATGGGGCGCTGCGCTGATGTCGGAAAAAACACCGATTCGAGTATGTAAACAGTTATAGTAATGATATATCAGCAATATTATAAATACATTTTTTTATTTGGTAGTTATATACAGTTACTTATATTTATTTGTTTTTGAAAAAACGATGTTGAAACATTTCTAAAGTAGTAAATTCGTTAAGTATACTGGAATACGCTTTATACCGTGTGAATCCAAAAATAAGTCGAGTGATACATTTAAAGTTAGACTAAATAATCGAAAACTCTATTAACAAAAAAAAAAAAAACCTATTTCTATGATAGACACTATAAGGTCTAAGGTAATATGTTTCTGTAACGCACGAAATTAAGTCCAATTTATAAAAAAAATCATAAAATACATAAAAACGGTCTGAAAACTTGTACCTATATAGTACATGTTACAGACATTAAAACAAATACCGTAAACGGCAACGGTACAATGCGTACGACCAGTTATACCTGCCGATGAATAATAACACTTATGACGACTATACCGGTAATGACAAAAATAACAATAATTACTATCGATACCGTGTTGCCGGAACTATTTAGTTATTATTGTTAAAAATTAGTAATAACGCATATTATTTTATCATTGTGCGTTCCCCGCAGAAGTACAACACGGAATCGCGCGGGGAGTATTCGCAAACGCGACGCATGCGCACCGCATCAGCGGTGTATCGGTCGAGCAGCATGGAAATCCTGCGGTCGCTGGCCGACACGGCCGAGCACAAGAACGGAGTGCACTTCGTCCGGTGCATGCGAGCGACGCTTACCGACGAGCCACTTGGCTTCCAACCGGAAGTGGTCAGACAGCAGCTCAAGGCGCTGTCCGTCGTCGAGACAGTGTCCGCCCGGCAGGACGGTTACTCGTGCCGGATATCGTTCCACGAGTTTATACAGAGGTAATGTATACGCGATGTACCGCGGAAGTGCAGTCGACACTGGCGCGGTGCTTTGATTTAAAACCATCTGCAAGGTTCAACCTCGCGTCTACAGAACTGTGATTCACACTATCGTCAAACCATTTACATAGCAACACTATGATCTTATTGTTTCGTACTGTTAGTCTGCGGTGTGGTATAATACAATAATTTGTCTATGAAATATTCAATAACGATCGGACGATAGTAATATCTTGTTTCCTCTTACCGAATCACGATCGTTGATAACACAGTATCGTGATGCCCGTCCGATTTGTCTACGGGTAAGAATGAAATACGTATTTTAATTCGATATTCCGCCGGAAAGAAAAACCATCTCATTTCGAAACTCTGCTGAACACAGGATGACACACGCAAGCTTCCGTTGTCGTTACTGGCAGCCGGACGCCAAGACACTCGAGCTCCCCGTGCCAGTGCTTTGAACATCCGTGATATCATTTTAATAATAATGTCGTCGTGTTCTATACTAATAAAGTACACTGAAAAACTACTCTGGGCCCTATTTTGCAATTTTTCTCGCGTATAATTTACTAGAGCTTCGACTGCCTCTGAGTACTATTTAAAATATACATTAATTTGTACATAAGGGAAAGAAAATAAAAACACTTAAAAAAATAATAAAAATAACAAAGAAAACTAATTAAAATAAACTTGGAATAATTTAACATTGTATTAATTTTGAACATGCAGCGCTTGATCATTATTCGCTGTACACCATAAAAAAGGTTTATATGTTACATATATACCAATAATACACCTTCTTTATCTGTATTTGTCCATCGGTGATATGACTACAGGTCGATGCTGCGATTGTAGACTATTATCGTATAATAAAGGACTCGTTATACTCGACCTGCAAAAATCCTCTCGTTTGTGGTTCTCGATTCAAAACATAATACAATTTAATAAAAAAAAGTCGTCACACATTGTATCATTATAATATATCAATTATGTTGTATATTAAATACGCACACATATTATCATACGTGTGTTATACAAACTATATACGGTCAAATACATAATAATGAAGCGGTTGTCACACAGGTATAAGTTTTTGGCATTCGATTTTTATGAAAACGTTGAAGTCACCAAGGAAAACTGTCGACTATTGCTGATTCGTTTGAAAATGGAAGGATGGCTAATTGGAAAGAGCAAAGTGTTTCTACGATACTACAACGAAGAATATTTGTCCAGGTACGTAAGACAGCTGAAATAGTATGTCGAACATCGACACCATTGTCGGTTGCCAATAATGGTTGGAATCTTTATGATTTTTTTGGTTTAGGTTCCGATTCAGCTTTTAGAATAACGAAAATTTTGATTTATGTTTTCTTTATGGTTCTTTGATAAAACAAAAACTATTCGATAGCGGTTTCTCAAAATATTTCAGTTTCCTTTAATGTCGATTTTTATGAACTCAGTACAATTTATTCACGATTAAATAAGAAAAAAACAGATCAGTATGACCAGAACATGGAAAAATGATTTGAGTACTTTCGAAATATCTATAAAAGCTTTAGTCTCTAAAATATCTCAATAAGGGCCCGAACTCTGATATTTTTAAAGAGCTACGGTCTCAAAATCGATTGTTTCCGGTATAAGTCTAACCTTTGAAAATATCTTTGATCAGCTTGTTGGGATATAAGCTAGGTGCATTGATATTAAAATTAAGACAAATAAAAATGATTGCTGTATTGATTTTATTGTTTTTTATTGATTGGGTAGACTCAATATTTCTTATGTTGTAAAATGTGTATTTTGTATATATATATATATATACGAGGTGATTCATTTACCATGAACCACTCATTATTTCAAAAAGTATTCATGTTTTTGAAAACATTTTTTTCCATTGTTTCAAATTGTTAAAAAATCAACGTTTTTTTAAAAAAACTATATTTTTAAATATTTTTAATCCTTATATTTTTTTTATTTTTTTTACTTTTTTGTATGACAACATAGTTTTAATTTCATATTCTAAAGCAGAATAATTTTTTGAGTATTTTCATACATAAAAATCGAATTTAGGGCGAGTAGTTTATGAAAGAGTTATACGTATTTAAAGTTTAGATAAACGGAGTAGTGAACAAACATTTTGCGGGGTAATTCCGTACCACTTCACTCCGCACATCTAAACTTTAAATACATATAACTCATAAACTACTCGCCTTAAATTCGATTTTTATGTATCAAAATACTCAAAAATTAATATTTAACAAAAATATGTAAAATAAGTAAATTATGTAAAAATATTTAATATATATATATAGCTTAAAATAATCAGATAGTCCTGTAACATATTTCTATAAAGAAATCATTCGACAAATATGTAAATACATACAAATCCGCACCCTAGTAATTAGTTTCCTATAGTTACCCATACATATATATCATCAATGGTCGATGAATAGATACGATGTTTTTTTACACGGAAAACGTGAGATAGGTAATAGAGATCCAAAGCAATGCATGTTTAAATTATAATATTTTATCATATTGTGATTATACACAGTGTAGTTTGTCGTAATTTTCGCTAGAAAATCCGCGTTCGAAAAATTTTTTGCAATAATATTGTATAGGTTACTAATTTATATTTTTATATTTTTTTTTTGTTTTCATGTTTTAACTGTCTATAATAATTCTCATGATAATCAATAACTGTAAGAAAAATAAAACTTTCAGGCTTTACGAGACACAAGTGAAAAAAGTCATTAAAGTACAGTCGATGCTCCGAGCGTTCATTACGAAGAGGAAAATTGCACCACAATTGATAAAACAACAATCTGGTAATGACGATGCGTTAATGCAGTCTTAATTTTTTTTTAACTAGTTTGTTGAAGTAACATACAATTGTATCACTTTTTTTTTTTGTATTGTTATATTATTAATATTAAACTATTATAATCCATAGTTATTAAATTATTATAGTAGAATCGCGTCATGTAGTGTTGTTTAGTTGAAAAAATAATACAAAAATAAAATAAAAATATATTCTCAAATAATTAACTTATTTTTTTTTTATATTATAGTGTAGATATTTTAAGTGTTGAAAAATTCTTATATTAAAATAATTGTATGTTTCTCATATCCAATTATCGTAATATAATAAATTATATTATAACGTTACTATCCACATGCTATTTAGTAATAAATCATATTATTATAAAGCATTACTGTTTAAGGTAAATTTTTTTCAAGCTAATTTTATTTTTATTTTTTAATCTCCCGAAATGTAAGTAATGCGAACTGCAAAAAAAAAATCAATTCTCACTAATTATTTCAAAGTATTTTATCATAATACATATATATGTAGTAAAATAATTGAATACTTTTATATCGTCTAATTTCCGAAGAGGGTTGTGAACAATAGATCATTAAAAAAAAATACTGTAATATTATTAAGAAACATTTAATTTGACAACTAATCTTATTACTTGAAATCCGTTTTAAAATAAAAATATTTTTATAATCTATTAAACTCAGTAATTATCGAATTATAAACATTTACTTGAAATGTTATTGTAGGCACATAATATAATAGTGATTGTGATGATAAAAACGTTAAATCATTTCATTCGATAAAATAATATTATAACACTTTTTGGAAAACTTAACTTATTTAAGACTATACTAGACTATACTATGCTCGATTAGTTAAAAATATACAACTGTTAATGCACCTCGAATGCGGTGATCGAATTGGAATAACACATACCTACAAATTGTGGTATAGTAACTAAACACCTTTAGAAACACGTCATAGAAATAACACATTATACAATACGCCTATGCACAAGAATAGTGACACAACTCGAAAATTAGGTATTTCTAGTTAGCATCAAAAATCAACTATATGGAATGTATACTTTTATACAGAATAAAGATGCAAGTCAAATGATTTATAGTTTCACCAGAACGCAGTAGTGTCACTTTTGAATTTTTCCACTATTAATTAATTGGTATACTGTTCTGTAGAACAATGACAGTTTATGAGTTATGACCCCGTTGCTATCGCTATCACATAGCGTTTATGAAGAAAAGTGACGTTTTTTGAATTATTACATGCCATTACCAATGCTATGTTATGTTTAATTTCATGAAAAGTGGCATGTCAAAATATTTTTTTATTTTGTTTATTTTTAAATATAAAAATTATGAATAAAAGAGAACAAAACCAAATTGTAATTGTATGTACAACATTGAAACAATTTCTTAAAAATCCATTTATTATTGTCTAAAAATAAGACAAATAAGTTAAAACAAAATTTATTTAAATTTTCAATCGACTCTACTGAAAAATTCATGATTTTGAGTTGTATCACTATTATTTTTGTCCATAGACGAATTATAGTATCAAAAAGTAAAATAAAGCACTGGTTACTATACTATTATAAACATAATATATTGACACCGAATTTCATTTCAATAATTTTTTTGAGATAAAATGAAAAAACGTAACAATACATACTTAATATTAATGATTTACAAATACATTATATTTTATACATACGAGTAATAAAGCAATAATTAAAATATTTATATATTATAGTTTTCCTAGTCAACTAGAATATTTTATATTTTTTCAGAACCATTTTAAGGTCTTTATTTACTATCCTCAGTAATACACTAATTCCTGTATAATAATTCAGAAACTATTAGTTTCAATATTTTCAAAAAAATCAACTTCTCTACAGTAAAATAGATTGGTGCTCACATTTTAAAAAGTAATGCTATTGCCGCAATACGATAAATCATATAAAAAATCTAACTTTTTGAAATTATTATGATGCTTGGCATACTAAAAATCGGAATTTGAAAAATATCATTAGGTATTAAACAAAAAACTGTAGGTGAAGTTTGTTTAATGAATCAGCTATATGGACGTAAAGAGATAGACAAAATATAGGAATAACCTCCTCTCACCATTAAGCTTTTTGTATTATAAAATATAAACATTTAGCTCAGATTTAATATTGTTAAACCACATATTAAGTAAATCTGATCTGTGGTCACACCGACATACAATTAAATTCTTCTCTTTACCACATCAGAAAAAAAAATAATAATAATAATAATAATTGCTCTTGACACACCCACGGAAATGTAGAGTATAAATTAATCTACACAAATCGCAATCGTTTTTGGTATTCACATAAACGAATAATTGTGAGTTGGAAAAAATATTATAATTTATAATCGTAATGACAATAATAATCCGCACATAATAATTACACGGCGTACGTGTACATAGTATACACAATATGTACACACACACACACACACACACACATATGTTTAATATAATATTATGTGTTGTACACCAAGGCCGCTACTTGTGCACGACCAAAGGGGTACACGTGATGACGTTGATGACGACTGCGACAAGCGCTCGCGTTCGGAGGATTTGGTGCGGGACCCTCGTGTCCGGGAGATTCCTGACGAGGAGGCTGGCGGTCGGGGTAGTTCCCTGCTACTCTGGACGAGTGGGCAGAGATTATTTCGCTTGCCCGCGGGGCACAGGGGGTGGCTTTTTAATTGCGCTTATCCTTTGAAGTCGGCCCATCGGATCAAAGGTCTGGTCGTCACCGCCGAGGGGCCGCTAACGCACAAAGAGACTCTACTCTCCCCACTGGCTGACACACACACACACACACACACACACACACACAATCGCACATATTATACGCGTGCGCGCGTTAGCAAACATTGTACGTCGTACGATCGCGAGGACGGAGATTTAAACGTGCGCGATCGGGTGAAAGGCGGAGCGCAAAAAAACTAACGAAACGCGACAAAAAAAAAATCTCTTCTCCGCCGCTTTCGAGTGTACACTATAGCGTTTTTGATACACACACACACACACACACACACACACACACACACTGAGTCGCGCGTAAAACAATGAAAACACGCAAAAGTGGTTTTTAGTGTTGAGCTCGTTTATCATGTTATGCGTATAGGTGGGCACATTATATCATATTGTATTATTTCACCCCGCTGCCTCTCTATCGGCGGTTTTTATTTTTAAATATTATATTAAATGTACCGCAACCACTGAAATTAATGTCATGTACGCGCTCGGCATTGGCTCAGATAGATATCGGCTAAATACACAACGCGTCAGTTTTCCAATCACGATTCGCGGCGATATGTACACACACGGTAATGTTGGTGATCTGTCGGTGAGAAAAAAACCATTCGTCCCGACGGCAAAAAAAATTACCCGCGTTACGCGACGACGGGCGATATTCAATAATAATTATTTATTTTTTTATTTTTTTCCAATAAAATGCTCTGTCAGCAGTATCGCCGTGATTTTTAGTCATATAATATTAACGATCTTACGGTTTTCGCGTTAGATTTATGGTGTGTGGAAAAATAATTGACAGTGTTCTCTTCTTTGACGACTAGATGCGCAATGACGGAGGGTTCTTGAGGATTTTACCGTTTTCGGTTTATTTTAAAACAACTGAATTATACAGCATAATATATAATTATTGAGTTTTCGGAGAAAAATCTCTGAGAAACAATTCAATTGTACATATACTGCACACAATAATAACATTAATCAAGTTGTAATTCAAATAACAGTTTTTCCTTTTTACTATCAAATTATATTAACGCACATAAACATTGTCTTGAAATAACTGATTCGACGTGATTGTACGTATTTTATATTTCATAATAATAAATATTAATTGTCGTGCTTCAGCAATACTAAGCACTATAATTGGTCGTAAAACGACTCGAGACTTTTTTATTTCTATAATCGAAATCTGAGAACCGACGACACGGTTTAGATCGATAGTCTGCAGTTAAACCTACTAAAATATTACTGTACACTTACACGAAATCCGATTTCACAAGTTTTGGAGTACAAACGGCACCACCTTATCTGCTGTCTGTGGTCGACGCCGCCAACTCCCATATGGGTCAGTATAAATGCTTTTAATTGTGTAATAATTCGATACTATTGAATAGTTGTATGCATTTAAATCTTAGTCGCAGTTTTGTTGCTGGTTTTTTTTTTTTTTTTTGTTTTTTTAGTTTGCTTTCTCGATCTTCACAAGTTCAAACGTAGAGATACATCGATACTGTGCTCGGCTCGGGTATCGAGGCGATGGGTTCAACGATACTTAATTTAGATCCGTTCCGTCGTACCTATTATATTACTTTGTTGATACGTATTTGATGTGTTTGAGTGTTTGAGTGTGTAGAACGTTTCATTTATTTAATTTTGATTAATCAAACTTGCATAATGTGAATTCAATTGTTTTGGTATATTCGATTATCGTTTTTTCGCACAAATTGGTTCGATATTTTATGGTAATTTGTATTTAAAATGTCTTGTTCGTAGATATTTCACGAGGTAAAATTTGAATGGCTACGCAGATTACAATTTTTTTTTTTTTTTTACTAATTAACCTGGAACAAATTATGAGGGTTTCAAACTTCCCCGTCGCTCTTTTTTGAATTTAGTTCATTGACTAGTATTGATTTTATCAAATCACAATAAGTTTACTTCTACAACATCCCTGAAATATAATATATGATCAAAAAACTATAGTTAATCAACACTTTTCATATATTTGAATAATTAATATAAATGTAAGGATTTATTTTATGATACTAATTTTTTTTTAAACCCATCTCCACGATTAAATCCTGCACACGGGCCTGCATTTAACAAGTATTAATTAATATTGTGCATAAGTGAATGATTTCTCAATTTCCGCTTAGAGTGTTTTTTATTTTCATTTTTAAATGTAATTAGTTTAAAAAGTTTACCAATTAACGTTGAACGTACTCGTTATTATGCAATAATATTATTTATTAGTTTTGTTTTACTATTTTTTTTTTACCCATAAATTATATAACTGGATAGACATTCAAATATTTACGTGTCCGGTTTCTCAGATTTTGATGTGATTTGTGTGAATTAGGTATCGGTTTAACATAAAAATTAATATTGAGCTCATTTCAATGGGTTATTATTTATTTATTTTTTTTTTTTTTCATTATTTGTAAATGTATTGTTATTCATTAAATATTATTATTATTATTGTTGTTTTTTTATTGATCTTGATCGAGAAAGCGTAGTTTTCAAAAACTTCCTGTGTTATTGAATTATCAATGCGTACCGTTTGCTGAAAATAGTGTAATGTATAGTTTCGAAACTAAATTATAAATATAATGAAAATATAAAACCTTTTAATCGTGTAATATATTACATGTAAAACATAATTTATAATATAATATAGATGTTTTTAGATTTTTATAAAAATTCTGATTAACATTGACCCAGTACATTTACAATATGCATTGTATTACGCTGTATAAATGTATTATGTTTTAAAAAGTAACATTTGAATAAAATGATTATATTGATATGATATTAAGAATTCAAAATTCATACTTTTTTTAAAATATTAATATTTTAAATATTAATATTTTAAATAACTATACATATTAATATTATATTTACACTTATAGAACATGTGTATAACAATCATATTTATTTCGTAGTTATCATATTATTATATTTTAATGAGGTAACTATACAAAGCATAGCTACCTACTCATTAGTCACCTATAATAGTAATAGGTACATCGTATTTTTTACATTATTTTAAAGTTTTACTTTTAATGTTTTAATACAATCTATGCTCACGTGTTGTTAGTATTGAAATAAATATTTAAGTTGTATTTTAATGATAAAATAATATTTGTGTAAACTATGGTTTTCAGCGAATAAACGAAAATATTCAACGACTCACGAGGAAGCCGCCCTAGTCATACAAAAACGTGAGTATACATTGTTTAATATTATATTAGTAATTTTTTAACTGTATAGGTATTGTACGTATTTTACACAGTCATCACCGTTGTGCTACTTTTTATAGATTAAATAGTTCACACCAAGAGGTAAATGGTTGTGTATAAATCTATTATAGAGGATAATACAGGGGGGGGGGGGGCTGTTATCGAGATTTGTTTTCGGTAAAATTGATTTAATCTTGCATTGTGTTGGGTTATTCTGTATACCTAGTTTATTTTTCATTTTTAGGAATAAGTTACAAATATTAGAGGATCTTTGATATTTTTCTCTAAATAAGTACAAATACAAAAAGAATAACTCGTAATACGGTGATGACCGATGAGGCTAACTGTCTAATTGACACACAGCAATAACACGTATAATATTATATGTTAATTTTTAAGATCTTCATATTATTATTATATAGTATATATATACCGACCACTTATCGAAAATTATTTTTATTCATCGATAAATCATAATCAATAACAGAGATCAGCTATACGTTTTAAAGTATAAATATAAAATAATATAATTTATTGGGTAAAATTGTTTTTATTTCCGTTTAGATTATAAGGGATATCAAGTACGAAATAAAAACAGTTCATTACAAATCGGTAAGTACTTAATTAGCTTATAATATTACAGTTTTATTTTTATGATTTTGTTATATATTTCTTAAGATAATATCATCTTCTGATATCATAAAATATTAAACTTTAAAAACCGGGATGTTTCATGATGACATCTTATTTGAACTGTATTTTAATTTTTTAAACAAAATATAACGCTAAGCAAATTTTTGGGTAGAAAATCTTGATGCCAAGGGACGTAAAAGAATGAAAATGGTTTTCAACAGATGGAAAGGAAAATCAATTTATCAAATCGTACTGTTGGATCGTGCCAACAAACTTCAAGACGTTGTATACTTTTCGTTACAAGTAAGTCTTAGCACGGATGTTTACCAACGTAATATGATTTTTATTATTATTTATTATTACCTACCGGCTAACATATAAACTTAAATAAATGTGATTATTAATAAATAATTATTTATGATTAGCACCAAAAAAATAATAATACAAACATTATAATCAGTAAAAAGTTTTTTTTTAAAACTTATATCCGCTCCGTTATTCAGTTATAAAATGATAAGATTCAAACCATTCTCATAAAACATAATATGTATATATTATCACTGCAGGTGTGGTAATAAATAATAATAAAATAAAACCACTGTGATCTATACCAATTTTATTGATATTATTCGTTAAAAACCCTAGCCCTTATTACGCATCAATATTCGTTATATATTATTCCGGCATTCGTTACATTCGTACCACGGTTAACACACCAGAATATTTACCATCTTCGACCTGGTTATATTTTAGTGGTAAGCTATGTGGTACCTTGTAATATTCACTGTTCTGAGAGAGAGTACTTACCTATTTTTTTTTTTTTTTTTGTAAGTTCTCGAGAGTTCCTGTAACTTAGAATTTATTATCTGAAATTTTTCGAAATTTAAACATCGGATTGACGTAATCGTGTCGATAAATCCGTAAATACCTTTGTTTCTCCAGCGGAACTCGGAAGTACACGACCTAATGTTGTGATCAAATAACCGAACGTTTATCTGACATCAGTATTCAGTATCTACACGTCGATAAAAGTGTTGTCTCTTCTCGGAAGCTATGCACGGTCGGATTCCGATTGCCCTAGGTCGCTGTAGCTGATCGATGTCTATCCTTATTGTACATTATATGTATAATACGCGGTTTAATATAGACCCGTCCACAGGTGCATTTGTACAACCAACACGCGATTAGTAGCTTGAACAACATGAACCACCGACCGGTTATGCTGAGAAATGTGATGAGCACGACCAGCGTTAACGAATTCTTGGGCAGCAAGAGGTGTTATTTGTACAAGATACCGTTCCAATTGAATAAAATAGACACGGAAACCGATCAAAATATCTTGATGGATGAAAAGTAAGAAAGTCTAATAAAATAGTAATAATAATATAATATTGTATATGATTCAATGCCGTGTTATCGTGGTGTATCGTTAACAAATCACGTGATGCGTTCAATATTCCCTACGCAATCGAAACGTTTTGAACCACTTTTATTTAACTATCTAGATCGAAGGATATGATTGACAAACGGTTTATAATCTAGAAATTCTAGATACTATAGAAATTATGATGTACAGCTTTGATTTCTAAGAGCAAAATATTTTCAACAACCTCTTGTTCAAAATAAACTTTTTTTTCTGTTTTCAATACGAGAACTTGTTTTTGTCTTGGAGTTTTAATTTACGGTATTTTTTGTTGGTAAAATGTTTTTTAAAAAGTTTCGTAACATTAAAATATTTAATTTTGTTTTTGTTTAAATTCCGCTAAAAGAGAATAGTTTATGTTGATTAAAATGTTTTTACTTTGTTAAACCATAATATTGTACGACTTCTTCATTTTTTTTAATGGAAATATTATAGAACAATACATTTCATTATTATAAATGTATTTGTTTATTTTTAATTATAAATTAGTCGTTGTTACTGTGTTTGTATATGTTAACATAGTGCATCATAGTACTTGTTTTGTGGCATGTACATTATAATCAACATATTCCTTTAATATAATAATTATTAACATTTTTTTTTATGGTTTCAGTTTGACGAACAGTATGGATGACTGCAATTGGGATTCTCCTTTGAATCGTTTACCAGAATCTTCTACTGCATTTAAAATTTTGAAACACTCGTTTGCTGTCCGAGGTAATATTATTTAGTCTACGCTTAATATAGTCGATTATGCCGTGTATTGCAGTGTAGAATATATGTGAATTGGAAAACAGACAGTTCGTCGGTCATAATAGATTATATTATAATAAGCTTTAGGTTCTACAAAAAATGAAAAAAACCATCTAATATTTTGTATATTTATTTAGTAAATATGTGTTAATTTTAATACTTTTGGTATCTACATATTGTACATGTATTTATAAGTAGTTTTATTATGATTGAGATATTAAGTTTATAATTTTATAAGTGAAATTGCAAATTAATTTTGTATTTAAAAACAACAATATTTTTTAAAGAATTATATCTTTATTTTGATTTTCGTATATGCCATAATATTATATGTTATTTAATAAAATACGAATTTCACATCGGTTAATAATAACATCAAGTCTATAAATATAATATATAGAAATTATTTTAATCAGATTTAATCTATAGGTACTCCTCAATTTGGATATTTTGCTTACAATATTAGTACCTATTTCTATAAGTATTTTTTTGATTGGGCATTTAATAAATAAATAAGTATAAAATAAAATTAAAAAAAGTTTTCGGTGATGCTTACTATACAATTACAACATTATAAATAATTTCATCTTCAAAATATATGAAACATAAAACATTTATATTTCGGTTATATATATTTTTGGATGAAATTTTTTTTTATTAAGTTATTTTTAATAGACCAAGGCGTACAAGTGGATATCATTCAAGGAGTACGATTTACCGATACCGAATACAGCAATAAATCACAATTTGTAAGTACAACAAAGTATTTTGTGTTCAATGAAAATGTGTGTATGTATTTTAAATGCAGTATTTGTATTAGGACACCAACCGAATGTACCAAAAAAAGGAAGAAAAACCAATAAATCGATCTGTGAGTGACAACAAATATAGTACGAAAGAAAAAAATAATTCGAAAATGACCACTACGGCGAATAAAACAAACATAAACAAGTTCGTAGCTCGATCTTTTTATTTATAATCTACTTTCAGTACTAGTCATAACAACATAAATTTATTTAATTTATATTGGATTTACCGATATTCCATATTAATCAATATATTAATGGTATATTTATTCTTGAGAGTATATTATAGCCTTTATGAAATTTAAATGTTGAAAAAACGAAATTTCAATTATTTTTTCAAGACTAAACTAATTTTAGCTCTGATTCTAAATTTGCTTCAATTTAGCATAATGTATTGAGAATTTGAGTACCTAATGAGTAATGAGTATAATTTTATGTGACAATGATTGATTTAAGATTTTATAATTGTGTATGCTTTTGTATTTATAGTTAATTGTACCCGAATGATTAGGTATCTAATGATTATTTTCCGGCTTAAACAGTGCCCTAAAAGTGTTAAGGATTACTTATTATTAATTTAAAAGTAAATTCAACGTTTTATTGAAATTTGTATACGATTTCCTTGAAAATTTATAAATAACATTATAGTACATTGTATTACATAAAATTACATTGGTACATAAAAAACACAACAACTTTGTATATTATATATTTATATAGAACTCGAAGTACATAGATTACGATTAATTATATTTGATTTTTTAGACCACAAGATAAATCAAATCCTGTACTTGAACTTCAATCTAGAGGTAAACAATACCAGTCGGATTACGCTGACGAGGATGATCCTCCTTACAATTTCCAGGTTAGTTGTTTCATTAAAAATCAAAAATATTTTTATAGTAGATTGAATTATCCTTATAACAATCACTATGTGTTTTACAGGCGATTTTGAAAAAGACCAATTACAAACGTCCGTCAGTAGAAGGTCGGACTATACAGTTCTCGTCGGATAATTCCAACGACGGTAAGACGACGGACAGGGCGTACGGCGGCAGACGATCGGACTCGGTGGCACGAAATGAAGATTACGGTTATGGGCCGGTCGCAGACAACGTGAAACGGTCAAAGGACTTCAAGAACGAACTGAACCATCAACTGTCCAAAGCAACGAGGACTGAGATCATACCGGGAGTGATGCTTGAGGGCTCTTCTTACGACCTTTAGACCACACCGTTGATGTCGCATAAAAAAAAAATTCTTGTAAACGGGATAAACGGGAATCAAGGATTTGTTTTCACGTCGCTTTTTAGTTGCTAAATAGTTAGCTATAGATAAAGTCATGAAATAATTTTAACGCTATCTCTATGACGAATGGGTTAAATTAAATCAGAATGATGTTCGCGATGAGTGTTACTCGCTTTACAGTCTAAGTTTTAACCATATTAATATATACTACATTTACGTATAATATCCGTAGATTTTTAGAACTATATCATAAAACAAGTAACCATGAAAATTTATCATTGTGATTATTAGCCACTTTAGTTAAAAACTTACACGTTTTGACGTGACCCTGTGAAATGTTAACATCGTTTATTTTTTTGTTTAACTATAGTAATGAGAAATAATAAAATACATTATAGAACATTATTTTACAATTATTATGATTTACCAATACTTTTTTTTTACCGACGCTGAGAGTATTTTATTTTTGATTTCTTAAAGAATTAATTAGATACTTTTTTTACACACACACAAAAAACACGCTTCATTCTTAAATCAATACATTCATTACTTCGCTCAGAATATGAAATAATAATTACATAAAAACAAAACGTGTTGTAAGTACGAATTCATTTCTTTAGCTGGCTCGGTTTCATATTACGCCGATAGACAAAAAACCATATGCATAAAAAATCTGATATCCATAGACTATTAATGACACGAATTTATGATATTATAGGCACCTAAGCGATATTCGATCGTTGTGTGATCTGTACTTCTCTGTACAGACAAATAATTGTATCGAAATGGCAAGTAGAGATAAAAATTGGGACAAAGTGACCGTTTACCATTTCTAGCCTTCTAAGGCATACAAAATTGAGATTTTCTCATTCTGTTTAGGCATATAATTTATGTATGACCATTTGTGAATATATCACAAAAACCCGTTTTGCAAAAGGGGAGGTAAAAACAATAGGTTACGATAAAAAATATTAATGAATTTGTAGTGCACAGTGTACATTCACAAACAATTTGCTCAATCATAATTTTAAAATTCCAATCCGAGGGATCACAGATAATACTGATTCTCGAGCAAACAGTTTTGTGGCGATTCCGTGACGATGATAATATCGGAGTTGCCCGATTGTGGTATATTTGTGATCGTGTGAATCGTGTATAATCGATAGTTATGTTTACCTATGTCAAAATACGTATCGGACGCAATCGGGATATTTCCCGATTTCCTATCTACTATATGTACGGGCCGCAATCGGAATAGGTGAATATGTAAAAACGCTACTTTGGACCGCAATCGGACGATGCCTGACAATATATAGCGTGAAATAAATTCATATTTTATTGTTACACATTTTTGGAATTGCGATAATGGAGCCGATTAATAATTCGCCGCATGACATCGTGATAATAATCTATACATTATAGTAAAAAATGGCGTTGCGGAGGGGCTAACATAAATTGGCATGGTTAATGCACAATATTGTATGTATTATAACTATTCATAGATTTCATATCAGTATTGATTTGATTACTACTGAGTATCACACTACGTTTACAATTATTAGGAAAACCACCGTTCACCGATCACTGCACAACCACCTATTTAAAAAAAAATAAATAAATTTTCAAAATCATTTGCTTCGAAAATTGTCGAATATCCGTCGGGTTAATAACAGAACATAATTGTACGTAAAGTATAGGTACTACTTACACTATAATATTATTTAATATCATCATCAATGGACCATATGTACTATACGTGGGATTCTAAAATTTCATGAAATTTATTTTTTTGAAATATTTCATTTTTATGAAAAATAAAAAAAAACATAAAATAGATTATAAGATATAAAAAATTAGATAGGTTTTTTAAATATTTATAACTTTTAAATTTTAATAATTATAACTTATAAAGTTATAACCAAATGCACTGTTATATTAATTATCCTTATCTATATTATTAACCTTTGTATAGTTTTGCTTATTACCTATTTAAATTCAAACAAAATAGAAATATAAAATTTATAATGTAGTATAATTTGTATTATAATTATATTAATAAACACACCAAAAAACTCAAAAATTATAAAAAAAAAAAAAAAAATATTTTTCAATATTTCACACCCATAACCCTTAACTATACGTACCGTTTTCGGCCGACCGGTTAACCACAGTGTTGTGATGTCGACGTTTGACATATTAATAATAACAACAATAATAATAATGCATTACATACACAGTACGTCTTACACTACAGTTATTATGTATCGCGTACCTTACCTGTACATAATAATAATAAATACATATCGCGCCGCCGCATTGTGCGTCCCTTTTTTCTGCGCTCGGCAGGTCGTCGTGTGATGTCCTTATTACGCGGTACCCACCCGATGACGTACGGCAACAGTATCCACGATACATATATATTAGTTAATGTATTATTGGTATTATACACACACACACACACGCGCCCGTGTATATATATATATGTGTGTGTGTGTGTATACACGGGCGGACATAGTGCACTCGGCTTGGTGTACACAGAAACCGTACCGCCGCCGATTCCGACAAAGCGGCGTTTGTTCGGTCCCGAAATATACGAACCGTTTGTTCGAGTCCACAACACACAATTCATTCACTCGGTACCACAGGATTACACGATAGTAACGTATAGGTATTATGGCGGTGCGCCGTGTGTCTGTTGCGTGTGTAAGTACGTCCGTTACACCGGCAAAATTAAAAAGGCCGAAACCCGTTGTTCGGGAGAAATTCACACATTGTGCGGCACACATGATATATATATATATATACATTGCGGACACCGTGTCATGCATTATACATTTTTATTGCGCTATAATAATAATATATTGCTTGCAGTGCCCGCGTGCGCCGCACACACGGATAGTATAATATCACACGGAAGAAATGCGTGTACCTTATGATGTAGTATATTATATTATTATTATTGTGATACACGTACTACACGGATTGTGACTCGCCACCCGCGGTCATTGTGGATATTACCGCATTTTTTTTTTTTTTACCAAAAGAACCCCGAAATCCATCCGATCGGTAATCCCTCAAAGGTCAAAACATTATAATAATATCTACTCGGGTGCCCATCGCATTGTGTATATCATTATTATTATTATTACTATTATATATATATATATCATGTCGGCTAAAATCGAACGGCGTACCACATAGCACACACCGTCGTAGTCGGACGACCGTGAGGGAACGTACGATCTTTCACGAAATTTCTTTATTTCTCTTGTTCACTCTTTTTCTCTGCCCCATCCTCTCCACTATACAAGCAGTCTCGTTTCGTCTTGTTTTGTTTGTCTGTTTGTTTGTTGTTTTTTTTTTTTTTTTTGACCTGGCTCCGGCGTTTAAGTCCCGCGCGCGCATGTGCACGATACAATGTAACAAATAGATTTTTCACTCGTATGCGGCCAAACATTGTGACGGGACTTACGACCATCCCCGCAGCGGGTACCGCGCACACGTGTGCGGCTTAAATACATCATAATAATATAATGACTCGAAATCGGAACGCGGCTTCGGTCGCCGCCCCGTACCTTTACGGCGCGCACGTCATGTTATTGATAAATTACTGTTACGAGACCGGATTCCCGTGCAGTTGCATCATTTTATGGCGTGTTCTAAATCCTATAGAAACAAGCTACAAATCCGCCGACAAATCGAGAGATGTAGATTAGTTTTAAACAAACATTTACTTTGCACAAAACCGTACGTTTTCGGGTTTTCGCACAAAATTGCATGTTTCCGGTTTTTTTTTTTTTATAAAAATAAGTGCAAGTATTTGACTTTTAAATCTTATAATTTAATTACCTAACCTATATGTATGTATATATATTATATGTATCGATATGATGCGACCTGATTAAGATAACGACGATACTACTACAATTTTCGATTACATATACATACAGTAGGTACTAAAGCAGTTTATCCGCAACAGTCGCAGTTAACTGTTTTCACAATTAAAACATACAATTAGGTGACGGGAGATCACAATTTTACAGAAAAAAACTAGGAATTATACACGACAATACATTTTAATCAAATGTCGTAAATCAGTTTATAATATTCATTAACTATAGGGGCTGGTGAAACTCGATTCTGGTGTTAAAAGACTAACCGCCTTCGAGGTGGTTGAGTGAAAATCGTTTCACCGGAAATTCGATAGAGAATGGTGATCGGATATCTAGAAATTGGTCACTAAAAATGTGATTAAGTCGATTACCGTATTTATGAGTTATCAATTTTTTTTATAACTTATCAGCTATCATTCGGTGTAAAAGTTTATCTCATCGCATGCCTGGTTTTTTTTTAATTCAAAAATAATAAAAACATGCCGAAAATTATAATTGATTGTCTAGCTATCAGTCATTAATCAATTTAATACCGTGGTCCGTTGCATGCTCACAACTCGTTTGCGCACAAAAACACAACTCGTTTGCACACAATTTGCAAACAATATAACACAGCTTTCTAATAGATAATAAGCCATCATTATTTAAAATTTTGTTGATTAAAAAAAAAACAATTTTAATTACAATTACAATAATTTTTTGACAATTAAGTCCTTAAAATAGTATATATTTATTATATATTATTGGTACGCGTTTGCATTAAATATGTTAAAATGTCAATTTGTTTAGAATTATAATCAGAGTATATTTTTTCGTATAATTTTGTTTTTTTAGTATTTCGTTTCTACGGGTATTTTTTTTATTTTTGTTCATTAACTAATTTTTAAATCAGTATCGACTTGAATTTCCATTAATACTTGAATAACTTGATGAATATGAGGGTGGGGGGCATACAATTGACTATTGAAGTGCATGTAAAAGTTTTCAGCTCTGTTCATAGTTCTTGGGCTATTGTCTGGGTCACTAGCCCATAACTCTGGGTCAAAATCAGCATCAACGTCAATATAGTTTTTTAATATATATTATATAATAAATCCATGCTTATGTTACATGGAGCTATTGAAATTATTTGAGTAAATGCGTCTGGAACGTCATTATAGGGTCTAAATAAGGTAAACCGAAAAAATATTTAAGCCACATTCCAATTTCAGAATCATTTTTTGAGTATTCTTTTAAATATTTGTACACTTAAGTTTTTCCTATTAACTGCATTGATAAATTCATTATGGTGGAAATTGATGAGATACCACGATTGAAAATAATCGTTATACTTTAAGACACTCCGTACACCCAAAACTGTACCTGTTAACAGGTTTCCGTTGTTCACAGTTTTGTGCGCAAACGAGTTGTCGTAAATTTATAAAATCTACTGGTATGTGCGCAAACGAGTCTCAACCAAAAAATATATAAATATGAAAAATGGTAATTGGGAGTCTAGCTATCCGCCCTCGACCTATTTTTATACCCCCTAACGTCGAAAGTCTGATGGTGTTTTGTAGGAGAAAAAGATAAAGTCGAATTACACGTTAAAGCTTAAATTAAGTTGTCAGATATCATCGGGGAAAATCTATTTAAAAATGAAACAAAACCTCCCAAGTAGGCAAGCGAAATTAAAATTTGAATAAACTCGAACTTCGAATACTATAAAGTTCCTATACTCTAACACCTGTTAGAGGTATATAACATACCGTACATAATATATTGATTTTTATTATTTGAGTGTTGGATATAACTATTACACTCCAGAAGCCTAATTAATTTACATATTATAAACCTTACCACAAAAAAGCGTTACATAATATTCAATGTATTTGTCTGCACTTATTGTCTATATTATAATACTATGATTGAAATACATATACAATACTTGAAATTATCAAATTTATCCCCTTCCATGACATTAAATGTTGCAACAAGAAAAATATCCCAATGTTGACAACAGTATTCATGTTTTAATAACATTACATTTTTGCATTATTTGGTGTACAAAAATATAAAATATTATTGCCCTACATACGTATAGTCATAATATTATAGTAGTGGGAGCACATTTTTTAAAATATTTATTTCATTATTAATTAAGTATAGGTCATTCCTTTATTTAGTATAAATTATATAAAATATACCGTGTACGTTTCTAAAATGTACATTTGAATGTTGGCAATAAATATTAAATGTTATTAACTCACCAATTCATCAACAAAAACCTATCATGCATTATTGAATATACACCCAAGTGCATGATTACGGTACTGTGTGACACAGACATCGTCGAGATAGCACAACCCGGTGATTGAAGATGTATAGGTAAAGGTTAAGCTACTGAAAACAACAAAACAATATGAAAACGATAAAAATAAAATTATTGAATCAGAAAACAGTATTTAAAGCAAAAAAAAAATATAGAGTAATAAACTCGTACATCGATCGGCGTCCGCATGTGAAAAAATAAAGAGAACTTAGAAAAACGTCCGGAGGGCCGTCGTTCGGCGTTTGTACTCGTTACCGCGAACGCAAACGGCAAAAAAACCGTACACGTGCAGCTTTCAAAAGACGCACATTACGCGAATACGAAAACAATCGGCTGGAAAAACTCTGGAAGTCTTAAAACCACGTGAAAAGTGGTAAATGTTCGAAAAATCGCGTCAGTCGAAATAATAATACAATAATAATCAATATAATGGACCACGCATAGATCACAGAGTAATAATTATAACATCATATAGACCTTTTTTCTGTATATAAAAAAAAAGAAGAATATCACTTACACTATACCGACTATTACACGATGTGCGGCGCGTAGCAAGTACAATGTAATTAGTAGGGCTGAGATTTGTATGTAAGTACATATTATTTTTATTAAAACATGATAAATTAAATATTGAAAATGATAAATTCATTTCACGTGATTTGCAATAACAGATAAAACATATTTTATTTTACATGTTTTTACATATTTTGTAAATTTTGACAATTTTGGTGGTTTAGTAGTATTCAGTATTAGACATTTATACTTTTATAATAGTGCTCGTAAACATTGTAAGTGTATGCATATGGGAAATAAGTATTAGTTGAATATTAATAACTTGATCATAGTTTATCTTATTTGTTTCTGTTCGATAACCATACATTCATGATCTTAGATTGTACTTAATATTCAACAATTATTAGACAAAATATATTTACGAATTTTCAACAGTGTCAGTACTTAAGTGTTCGCGTGGTCGTGAAAATATCTTAATATTTTATATTTTTTAAATTAAATTGACTAGAAATTAAAAACAACTAATTAAATATTATTCAAAAATTATTTAGAATTTTTTTTTAATTTTACACGTTAACATAATTTTAAATTTTTCTTATTACATATTTTCTATTTAATGCTACACATTTTGGTCATTTTAACTACATATTTTTAGGTTTTTATTACATATTAACCCCAGCTCTACTAATTAGGTACTAATTATTATTATTGCAGTCCGAGGTATTATATTAAATTCATATAGGTATAATAATAATGTGGAACACGTGTGGTAACAATATACGTTTAACGCGTTCGCGTTGGATTAGAGGTCCGAACAGGAGAACTATAATGTTATAATAGCGACCGCGGTGAAATTGAAATATCGTCGGGTAAAATATATTTTCGACATTCGGCTTGTACGTCGCATCAGATACATCATAATAATATACGATTACCATAATATTATAATATAATAATAATAATAATAATAATAATAGCTATATAATATGCTAGAGACTATGACGTATGGTAGCACACGTGATATATGGCCGGTCATATATTACCATAATATTGTAGTGCGTGTAGGTCCAATACTAATCGTCTGCAGCGCGCTTGTGTGCATACAAACAGTGAGTGTAGATTTTTTACATTATGCTATATATAGGTATGTATAAATATATTTCAACTTCCGAAATCCAACGATTTTTTAAACAGTGTTTTATTTATTTCATTTTCAATCATCATCATCTGTTTACGTTTGTGTGTGCATGAAGAATTGTACACTATATTTTATATTATAACACATCGATCATTTTATCGTGGAATTCGTGTGGATGATAATATTATATGCCTATGTATAGCATTTTTTCGGATTAAATGTTTTTTTTTTTTTTAAACTAATAATTATTATTACATATTTTCACGTTGGACAAATTACCCTAAAATATCTTTATTTTTTGTCTTACAAAATTATGAAGTGTATAATGATATTTTAATTGTTCCCCTACCCTCTTCACCTACATTTAGATTATCGTAGCTAAACGCCGATTTGTAGTTAGTTTAAATAAACAATTATAAGCAGTTTAAGTTATGTTTATTCAAATATATTATAATATTGACGTTAAATCTTTTTTTATTTAATAATTTAATCACAAGATAAACAATGACGATTATGAATGAAAGTAAGCAAATTTATTGATTTATTAATTTAGTAGACACTAACATATTGTAAAAAATAAGTAACTGTTTAATTTTATTTATAATCATTGTCTACCGTGTGATTATCAATTAAATAAAAACGGTTCAAATACAATTGTAATATATATTATATTTCAACTACAATAATATTTCTATAATTTTAACTGGTATCTATCATGGGTGTCTATTATTTGTCTATAAGCTGCTATATATTGTGCAATACTGAAATGTGCATGCATAATAATAAGATATAACAGAATTTACTTTTAACAATAATATGGTTAGATATTTAAAAATAATTATAAGTTACATTTTAAACTGTTTAATTAACTTTTCTGGCTTTTTATATTTTTAATGATTATAGTATAAAGCTCAATAATAAAAAAAAAGCTTATTTTCAATGGCAAAGCCGCGATCATCACGATTTTTCGAGGATTTCTAGACCAGTACCTACTTTTTGTTTTTTTTTTTTTTTTTTTTGTATTATACACACTTCAATACGACAGTACACCATTCAAACATGTATAATGGTGCTTCTTTCTCTTTATTTAAATCAAAAATACCATACAAATGGTTTTTAACCCATGCAAATAACTTTGTTTAAAGTTTGATATTTTAAATAATTTAAATATAATAACACAAGCAATATGATATTTGTTTTATATAAATTATTATTTGTCTTAATGGATACCACAAGAGGAAAGTATCAATACTCGTGTTTTCAGATTAAATATATTTATATATAATACATATACACATTATATTTATTATTGATAACAAATAATGATAATACTGTTGCTTGTAACAAATCAGTCGTTACACACTGAAGAATTTTGTACTGTCCATAACGAATTTCGTTGTAGGTACAAACAATGTGACACCAAAATAGAACCTATGGCCTGCAGGTGAACACACTACCAAAAAACCGACTTAAAATCTACACGATATTCTCGTCTACATACTATAATAATTATAGCATATTATTATATTATGACCTCTTAGCTGTTCATATTATATTATGATTAAACACTCAAAACGCAGTACAAATATAAAACTTATACAAGTTTAAATTTCGACGGATTTCGTGGATATTCACGCGTAAAATAACGATTTCTCATCAAATGATTTATTTTTTCATATATGTCACCGAAAGCAGGGTACAGGGTACACTTTATCACACATTACTCTGTAAATATTTTACAATTCTGTTTGCGTTACGTTAATCTAGAGTCTAGACTAATGGATCATAAATGCTACGACTTGCAATTTTTTCTAACTCATGTATTTTACACAATGCGCAACACAACTTCGATTATTCTAAATACTATTATGTATCATATTATGATACAATATACATTTATTATTAGAGTAATACATTATTTACTATCTATGGATTATTAATTTATTTTATTATTACACATTATGAAATCACAGAAATTACGTAATTAATTTAAAAAACACGTATTTTCAGAAAATAAAATTTCAAATTTCGATTTTTTTTTTTAACAATAGGTATTATACATTTTTATTAAAAATTAAATTTACAGAAACTATTATTATATACATATTATTCAAAAGTCTTTTGTTGTGTAGAGTTGAATAGAACATGCCTGAAATCTAAATAACATTCATCAACATTTGAATTTTGAATATTTATATTATTTAAAATTGTGTATATTTTTTGTCCCATCAAAATAATTATTACTAATATCATAAATGAGCATTATTGGTTTATAATTTCTGTAATTTCACAATGAGTAGTAGTAGTTTAACGTCCCGCAAACAGAACTGAAAGATATTTACAGGGTAATGACTTAATGAGTGATAAAGTTTATCCTGTTTTCGGGGTAATAGTTGAATAGGGGTACCTAATCAAAACATTATGAATTCTACTGTTACTTAAATTATTACTAAAATTAAAACGTAAGTCTAAAAGTACATTTAGGTTATAACTGAAACGTTTATTGTTTTTTTAATTAATAATTATCGTTACCCCTTAGTTCTTTATGTTTATTGGAACTGCGTGTTTTGAAATAATGTTGGCTATATATCATGTTTTTTCCTAACCTACAATCTGGACAAGAATTAATGTATATATCTCACGGACTAAGATACAATGGACTGGCATCGAATAGGCTGGAGGTGTTTGGGGGAAACAAGTATCAAAATGTTATGATAAATAAAACCCAATGTTTCTAACGCCATCTACATTTTTTATCTTAATATATAAAAGTGTATACATTATATAATAGAGGGCACTAAAATCAGTCGGTTTTTTTGTAACCACCTGCACTCCTCGGTCGCGTAACATTTTCGGCTGACAGATATCGATGCCAGTCCATTACAATATCTTATTATGTGTGATATATATAGGTGTATGCATAGTGGCGGCACGGTGTGAACTTTTTTTCCTATGAAGCAACTCCCTTAAATAAGTACCCACTCATCAATTTTTTCTCACATATTTAATGACCCCTCAATGATATAACGTAGGGTACTAAAAATGTACTTTAATAGAAATATAGATATTTCGTTAGGCGTGAATATTGAAGTATAAATTATAGACTAGTCTAGCCGTCTAGGTCCCGGAGACTGCAGTCATTGGGATACCCACCCACCCCCCCCCCTTTTTAGCGTGAGGCGGCCTCCTCATAAAATGACTATTCGTGTAACTTGTAAGTATAGACAGAAGTATAAATATTTTCTTACGTGAACCAGCTAGTGGCGCTATAGCTACAAAATTAAATTTATCGTGATTTACAATAGGTACATAATAATACGGTAAACGTACTCTGCCCTGCTACTGCGAAGAGCAGTAACTACAAAAATATCAAAAATGAGGTTTTGATGTCATATTGTTAATGAGATTATTCTGCGTATAATTTTATTAAGGTTAAGTACACGAAAATTGATATCTAGCGGCTTGAAATGCAACTAAAAAAAATTCGTAACTACAATACATTTACAAAAATCGTACTTTTCCTAGAGTAAAACGCAGTAATTAACAACTCATACAATTAAAAGCAGTACGTGCATTGTAGTTGCTGCGTTTTCTTCTAGGAATACAACAACTTTATTATCATCATTTCCCGCGCAACTATAATAACTTGTTTTGTCTATCTAATGGATAACTTGGCATAATATTACGAAAGTAAAAGTATTAAAATTAATATGATTCAGAAGTGTCTTTTTTATTTGTGTAAACTGATTATTGTTGTAGTTACTGGCTTGCTGCATTTTCTACTAGCAGTGTTTTATGATATTGATAATACTGCGTTTTATACATTGTACCAATATATAATATAATGCGAGTAATGCTAAAGAGAGACGCAGTAACTGTAATATAATGCGAACATTGTCGACAATAATTTACTAATCACAAAAATAATAGCATTTTTATTTAACAACACTTAAGTTATACCATAATTATTTTTAATATTTAAACACAGATACAAATACATTTATTCAAAAACTAAATATGATATAATATTAAAAAAATGTTATCATACCGTTATAAATGAAAAAAATTATCGTTTCAAATATTTCGTTGAATTTACATAAATAACAAATAACAAAAAAAAGTTAGTAATTCAAAAAAGTAGACAAATTACATTTAATTTAATATTTAAAATACATTTTAAAGCCCCGATGCTAATTTCCAACCATGGCCAAACACTTAAGTAAATTTTCTAGCGTTTTATTATTTATATAACGTTTGTGTTCAATTTTTTGTAACTCTTCCTTCGAATTTGGTTTTATTTTTCTTTTGGAAATGGTAAATGGTTATACCATAAACCAATATATTTAGCCACGTTGCTTAAAAGTAAAAATAATATAGCACGCGCAATCGTACGCCTAAAAAGGTAGCACCGATAAGGACGGTGCGCAATCGTATCGTGCCCAAATATTTTTGTTGAAGGTCTACCAAAAAAGTAGAAGAATATAAAAATCTGCAAGTGCTTCACAAAAAATAACAAATTAATACAACAATCAAATTTTAAAAAGATCATTAGAAACACTGAGTGATAACTTACTAAAAACCGATACGTACGTGAAGTTACCTTAAAGTACCGTAAAGTACGACTTTGATCGTTTCCAGATCGGTCTCAAAATTTGCAACACATTTTTTAAATTGTTTTGAGGACATATTTAGACAAATCGATATGGCACTCCCTCAAAAATATTATTCTTTATTTTTTTTGTAATGAGTGTTTTTCACTCTAAGATTACTTAAAACCGTAGAAAAAATGATTCTGCGTAAATGCGTTTTGTCTATGTTGCGCGTGGGGCAGAGAGAGAAAAGAAATAGTGCGCTGACGTCATCTTAACCGTTGTTTCTTTGGTAATAAATTCGAAGGTTCTTTTTTTGGTGTTAGTGCTGCGAACTGTGTCTGCCCACCGTACGCACAATAGCCTTTTGGCGTGTTACTCGCTGTAGAAGACCATTGTCCTTTTACCGGCGTAATTGTCTGCACTCGTGGACCGTTGAGCCGCCTTGTTTCGTAACTCCCGAGTTTATCAACTGCGACAACGGTGTGCGAGAATTTAATATTTATCTCCAGTAATCATATTATTATCAACAGTACCCGGATCGGCGGCGAGTCCGGAGACGATAAATGTAAACATCATATTTGTTTATTTTTAGATTCTGAACGGAGTGACGAATGTATTGATTTTACAATGATGTGTGTGTGTGTGTTTTTTTTTTTTTGTTTGTTTGTCATCGCGTTTTGCCATTTTGGAGGAGTAGTAATAACGCTTTGTTTTTTGACTTCAGCCCCTCTTTGAAAAGGGAAATTCATCTAGTTGGTACTTTGGGGGGATCTAAAGTAAAAAATGTCCAGTAGTTTTCAAAAGCGTCAGGAAAAACCCTGAAAAAATAACGAGAAAACGGGAATTTTAACGCATAACCGCTTTTCGACAAAATCGATTTTTTGATATTTATATTAGCGTTATCTATTTACGATTAAATTTTCAAAATATTTAAAATTTTTTTAAACAATTTAAAAACCATTAAAATTTTTGATTTTTCTAAATTTTTTTTCTTGAAATGCCGATAAAAAAAAATTGGCTTTCCGAAAAATCTTTAAAATTTATCACAAGGTTTATTATAAGTTTTACTTATCGTAGGAAAAGAAAATCAAAAATCGTTAGTCAAAATTTTTGTTTATAAGCATTTAAAGTTCAAATGTTTACAAAATATATCAAAATCGCGAAAATTTTCAAGGGATTTTGAAGTTGAAAATTCATAAAATTGTTGTGATTCATACCTAAGGTTAAAAAACCCGACACAAGGTTATCCATAAGTTTTCCTTCAAGTAACTATAAAAAAAAATTCCAGCGTCAATATAGAAAAAATGTTATGAACGTATGAAATGTAATTTTTTACGAAATCGCGTAAAATAACGATATATTACAATCATTTAAATATAGGTAATAATAAAATATATCCTATTCTAATCATCATTGATTGACAAATCATCTCTGTTCAGAATCGTTTTTCGTGCACAATGATACCTTTCATTGCATTCAAATTTAACACATCCATTATCGTGACCTACTCACCATCTCTACTATACAGCAGAGCGATACCCACTTGCCCACTTCATTTTTTTGATTACATATATTATTGTATTATTGCCGTTACGGCGTTGAATTTTTATATGTTTTGTGTTATTATATACGTGTTAGTGGGCGCCCATATATTGTTGTTATATATGTATATTATTTATAATAGTACGATAGTACGGCGTATTGCTGTTGGGTCCGTCCAGTGGCGCCGATCACCTAATTTATCTATTATGCCATATGTCATAGTAGATTTTATAGCTGCGGGGACCCACCAAGGGTTACTAAAAATAATTTAAATATTTTTTCGGCCAAAAATCGAAAAAAAATGGTTTTACACTAAATATGTGAGTAGTTTGTTCTGCATTTAATTGTTACATAAAAAAAAAAAATTGGGGTCTAAGCTCCAGAGGGCACCTCGGTGTACGATGCTATAGTATTTTTTAAACACTTCGGCGCCACTGGGTCCGTAAACTATCGTCACTTGTTTTTATTTATATTTTATATTAAATATATTCGAATATAAGGGGTAAACCGCGCCCCCCCTTTTTTTATTATATTTTATTAATTTATTGAGTGTAGCCGAATCAGTCGAATTGCCTCTGGGTCGACGGTGAGGTTTTGGTCTACAACCAATATCATTATTTAATAAAGCTTTGTTTGTGAAACGGAAATCATTGATACCACAGCCGAGTCGAGCTTTCAGATTTTAGAAAGGTATATATTGGAAACTAGAATTCTATTGATGGTTGGTTGCATCGTCGTGACATCGGCGATGCCCGTTTCCATTAAATGAGATATTGACCACGTTTTCACCAAAAACAATAAATTGTATACTACTCTTATATTGAAAGCTATAACAAGTTTTATTTTACGAACACTGCAGTTGTAATGCACAATTTAAACTGCGCAAGCTTTTCGCATGTTCATAAAATATTGTCCCGTTAAAAATTATCGTAGTTAATCGACATAAAAAGTCAGTACGATAACGGTTCATCATTATAACCAAATACGATAAACGTACAATATGCCCACATGAATTCTTCTATATCATTTTTTTTTGTTTTTTTTTTTTTTTTGAATTATACAATAATATTTAACGAACATAAATGTGTGACTCGTATTCTACGCAATACAGTTCTGCCAAAAACTGTGAACACCTGTCGCTTAATAAAACATTTACTCGATTCGACCTAGATAATGATTTTTGCACGCATTTAAGAAATATTACGATTACGCAAAAAAATATTACGATTATCATGCGTCCGACCTTACTTCCCTGGTACATCACCGTCTGTCACACAGAACACATAATTTCGGATGTAAACTACGATTAATTCGATTTAATGTGTTTGCAGTATATTCAGCAGCTACTTATAGTTTACGCCCTAATTAGTACTCGTGCACTCAAATTAATCGTTCCAATAGATTTATTATAGATCATTATGAAAATATTATAGCTTAAAATTGCCGTCGTGAGTCATAATTGTTTAGGTGGACTACTGTTAGAAATGAAAACTTTTGATAATGTTAAACAAAGATAAATTACATTTCTAAAAGCCAAAAAATAATATTATCGAATAACCAATAATGGCTTTAGACCAGATAAAATTAATATAATATTCCGAATCCTATGTTTTATGATTTAAATTTAAAAAAAAAAGATCTTTTTCGACTTT
This sequence comes from Rhopalosiphum maidis, assembly GCF_003676215.2. NCBI lineage: Eukaryota > Metazoa > Arthropoda > Insecta > Hemiptera > Aphididae > Rhopalosiphum > Rhopalosiphum maidis. The sequence goes on along the minus strand of NC_040879.1, from coordinate 64,314,894 downwards.
ATTAACGCCAATTTAATAATTTACTATGTTTTAGCGCCTCTATTCCGCGACATGGTTTTTCATAAAATTCTAAACAATAACTTTTTTTGTTTCGTTCAAATTAAAATGTTTCAATACATTACATGCTATTATGAATTTGATTACTAATTACAAGTTGTAAATTACAAATTTTAAACTGGGCGGGCATAAGCGATTAACTGCCGGAATATTGATGTGTACAGTAGGATAGATGATTTAATTTGGAGGGCTGATTAAAACTAACTAAGGGGTAGATAGTTTTCATTCTTGCGCAGCCTTGGGTGAGTTTTTTATTTTTATGGATTTCCTATGTCAGTTTTTCGTCTAAAAACACACCGAGGTGCTGGACGGAGGTATATTTATTGTTCCATTCTATTGGTTGTTTATCAATGTGAATAAGTTAAGGATCGTTTTATCGTTTTAAGGCAAATACTTTTCTGCGCTTTTTGTCGGTTTATGTTTCAGTTTTCATTTCTTGAACCAGGTAGTGACTGTTTAACAAACAGCATTTAATGATTGTTTGTGTCTAACTTAAGTACTATTGTGCTTTCAGTTTGTTTGTATATTATTTATTATTATATAGAACCTATTCATTATGTACGTGTTTATAAGACAAAATATGAAATATAGTTAGTTAACAGGGCGGATTGTTCTGCAGGGGAGCTACCGAGTAAAACTCAATGGTCCGCTCGAAATATTGACTGGTTTTGAGTGTTGGCTGGTACTTTTTTTTTTTTTGTGGTTAATTAATACAAACATTAGTAGAAAATATAAGCTATGTTTTAAACACAATGTGTTTTCAAAACAATACAAAATGACAACACGAACTTTACGGAAACAATGTGCTTGTTATTTCTTTCGATCGTTAGTCGGTTTTAATTCCGTAAATGATATTTGAATCGATCAGAAAAATGTACATAGATCGTATTATCATTAATTTTAATCCAATTATGATTTTAATTTTCATAAACAGTTCACGGTAAAATTAGATGAAAGTATTACCAAAGTAATCGTATGTTCAATAGTGCTATCTAAACTAAAATCAAATATATTTTTCATAATTATTATTGGATAAAGTTTAGTAAGTTAACTATTGTCAGACCTTTAAATCTATTGACCTCAATTTTGGTGGAAGAAGCGAGGCCCTTAAGATGCGTGTATCATACACGATTTGTATGTTTGTATATATTATACATATAAATATATATATATATATGTATTATATAATATGTTATTAAGTTTTTAATTTCTGGGCGTATACCATTTAATTAAAGTATGAATAAGCTGTCGTATACGTATTTAAAAAAACTGGTAACCTGTATTACGTTATCTTTCATGGAATTAATGATAGCTTACATGACAGTTTAGTGATCTGTGTAAATGATGGTGATGTATCACAGAAGGAAGTTCGAACTTATAATTGCTTGCAAAAAATCTTTATCTGAGTTAAATCGAGTGCGTGTTTTATAAAGCGACAGGTGAAATGTGTTAACAGTTTTTCTGCGCTACTCGGTAGAACAGTATTTTGTCAAGTTACGAAAATATTTTTTATAATTTTTACTTTCTTTAAGTTGGATTATTTTACACAGTAATTTTTTATTGGATTTTCAATTGGTAAGTATGTTATATATTTTTTAAATAATAAAGTTTAATTTGAAACACACAGTTTTTGGAATGTTAACACCAGTGCACAGAATTCACCTATACAAACTTAAACTAAATGGGTATTTACTTGCATTTTTTCAAACTTGTTATTCAGTTGCTGTCGAATCAATATTTATTTTTTTATTGACTTTTTAATCCGTTAAATACTGCAGTTGTGAATTAAAATATTATATCATTTTTTGTATGCTATTCAACGCAGTCCATAAGATTATTTGATACTAGTGACTTACAGACATGGTTAACTATACTTTAATGTCAATATTTTTCTTATTTTTTTATTTTATTGGTTTAGATTCTGCTGAAACAGAATTTGAAAAATGTAAGTGTATTTTTCTTATTTCTTGTTCTAATTGACGGGTTAATATTCATGGATAATCATAATTATTATTCCTATAGAATAAATAATTATAATATTAAAAATATATATTTGTTTTTTTATGATTATTAACAATAATATTCTAAAACAAAATATTGTATTTTTTTATTCAAGTATACACCCAATGCTGTAGTAAGTGAAACTTATCTACACTTTATTTTACAATTTACACATTTCTTGTCTGAATACATACAATGTATTTAAATTTTTAATTTAATAACAAAGCTGTATAATATATTAAATTTAGATTATTATCCAAGAAAATAAGAATTTTTTACCAATAAAAAAAATGATAAACAATAATTAGAATATTAATGTAAGCCTCAGTGGTAACTGGTTGTGCGAGTGTTAATAACGTCTGAAATTCGTGTGTTGTATCTTTTTTGTTTTTGTTTTGGTATGCCGGCCCCATCTATTTACACCCCACATTATGCCAAATAGATGACTAGTATAATGTAAATGTAATTGTACTCGCAAAATTAAAAAAATTATAAATAGAAATGATTGGGAGCCCCTAGCCACCTTGGAATTAGCTATAAGTTATATACAGAAGTAAATTCCACGAGAGAATGGAAAGATAATATTTAGCCTATCGAGGCCTGTACATTCCTTAGGGCTATACAAAGCCACTCTAGCCATAAATAATTCTGGGAAAATTCTCGCCTAGTTAGGTTTTTGCGGGTTTGCACAATATAGTTTGTTACTCATATATTTCAGCCTTGCTACTGCGTTGGATATTTCCTTCTCCGTCCAATGATTCATTCAATGATTTATTTATGTTAATAATAATATGAACCATAACATAGTATAATCATTATAAGTATTTAAATAAATATATAACTCACACATTAATTCAATAATTACCACTTAAGTAATATTAAATAACTAGTAAAATTTGAATTAAAAATATTTATTTTTTCGGGGCGGTATTTACAAATCCATTTTTGTACCTGTTTATTTTGTTGGACAGAAATACTTTTATCACTCGGATATTTTACTGTGTGGATTTTACTGTAGACCTTATTTTTACTTAATTACCTTGGAAGAAATTTACAATTATCCAATTATAGAGTTTTATAATATCAAAAGGTATTTCAAAAAATAATATGTTTAGCTCATGCGCAACCCTCACTAACAGCTCCTCCTGCAAACATTTTTCCGCCATTGATGCATATAATACCTCTCGCCATCGCCAAGCAATATGTTTTTGAAAATAATATAAATACTTTTTGTTACTTAAGAGTTAACCTTTAACAGTTGATATGAAGAATGAAAATTTGATGTATTATGGTAAATTTAATTACATTATATTTTTTATTTGACAGAATTTTAACGAACTATTAATTGTATTTATATGTATTATATTTATTTTTATATTTTACTACATATTATTTCAACAGTCATTTTTGTGATTTATACATAAGGTTAAAAAAACCCAATACAAGGTTCCCCATAACTTTTTCGTCAAATAATTGCAAAAATAAATTCTAGCGTCAATATAAAAAAAAAATTATTTGTGTATATTAAAAACTTGGTATATTATGGTAAATATAGTTACATTATATTTTAGTATATCTATTTTTTATTTGACATAATTTCAACGAACTATTAATTGTATTAATATATATTATATTTATTTTTATATTTTACTACATATTATTTCAACAGACATATTAGCTCAATAAAGAGAACACAAAGATAATTTAAATTTTCGATTTTTCTAGTTTGTTTTTTCTTTTTTTATTATTATTGATGAATATAATTGCTTCAATACACTGGGTGTTTTTGCAATATTAATTTAGAGTTTACAAATAATTTTTTTTTTCATTAAATGCTTCTAAAAAAATTTGGCTCTCCAAAAAGTTTTTAAAATTCAATGCAAGGTTAACTATAAGTTATACTTATAGAGTATTAAGTTAAAAATTCATAACATTTTTGTGATTTATACATAAGGTTAAAAAAACCCAATACAAGGTTCCCCATAACTTTTTCGTCAAATAATTGTAAAAATAAATTCTAGCGTCAATATAGAAAAAAAATTATTTGTGTATGAAATTTTATTTTTTACAAAATCGCGTAAAATAAAGAAAACGATTTAAGATATTTGTTGTAATTCAAAAAGTATAAGTCGTAGAAACTTGAAACTTCCACAAGTAGATGAGATTCGCGTTTTCTTTACACAATTTTCTTTTCAAAATACTTGTATGTACGTTAGAAAAAGAGGCGCTGATATATTCGATTTCTTTTTATAAATATTGATAAAATAATATTCAGTGGGATAAAATAATAGGTATTTCTATAACGGTTGGACTTTTAGTTTTTTTTTTGATTAATTGATTTTTCAACGGTGGTTTTTTTTTTTGAATAAATGTTTTGTGTTTTCGGCCTACGTCCTGGTCATTTGTATTTAATACGCGTTACCATGGTATTAAACTAAAAACCACAGTTATCGCCTATCTGAGTATATTTATTGCGTTGACCGTTTGCTATGGTAGCTGTTTAAATAGCAACTGTCGATAAGAAACGTGTTGAGTGTACGCAGTGTGAACACAAACTGAATTTAAATATTCCGTCTCTTTTCCTATATAATAACAATTAGGGAGGTAAACTACAGTATTGTGTAGTTTGATAAATAGCAATATAAAAAAATGAGTACCAAAAAGACAATTATGTATAGGTAAGTAATACAAATATGACTTTTTACAGATTGTCAAAGATCAATTTATGCTAATGTTGCAAACTTGCCTCATGCAATAACCGCTGCATGTATGTACTTATACATTAATTTTTAATTGTATTGTTCTGTTTAAATATTTATGTATCCATAAAGTGAAAAACAGATGTTATGGTACAATATTATTGGTATTACCAATGATATATAAGAAATATATTTAATAATATACGTATATAGTATGGGAACCTTAAACTAATACACATAATTACCACAGTTATATAATCAAAAATATATTAATCTGATTATTGATTCACGTATGTCAAGATTTATAAAATACGAATTATATATATCATCCATATAAAACGCGTATATAATGCAGATTTATGTTTATTATAAAATAATTTATAATTGTTTTATTTATATAATAATATTTCGTTGATTTAGGCAACAGGTATGACTCAACGAGTCTTAGTAAGTTATGGTTTTGAATATTTACCTAGTATATATATTTAATATACAATTTATAGCTTATAAAGCAATATTTAATTTTTACTTTTATTAAATAAATAGGCCAAGGTTATGCATATACATTTATAAAGAACTATAAAAACGACAATTTAAAAAGTAATTGTTAAATCAGTCTCAAAGTATTCTTAAATGTAATATGAAAATAGTCCACACATAAAATGTGTACTAAAACTATAATTCAGTAGTACAGTTGTACAAAATAAAAATAAACAACATAATCATACTCAAATGTTTTATTAATTTTTAGGTCGTTATAAAAATCCATACTCTTTCTGTGTGGCTCTAAAGTCATATAAACAACCGTATAAAAGGTAAAATACTTTGAAATTATTTTTTTGTTTATTTAATTCCATTATATTCAACATTTTATTTTTTATAAAATTTACTAAATAATCCTATTACCTTAATCTATTATCCTCATTATTTATTATCGGCCTTTCCCTTATTCTCAATCATATTTGGATTCGTGTGCAGTAGTGTACGAGAAGATTTTCAGGCCAATAGCTGTGGTTGATGTTTTCCTTGAGTCTATTGACCTCGAATTGGATGAAGTGGCGACTAGCGTATCCCTTAAGTTGCATGTATCACGCACGACTTGTATGTTAAGTTTAGATATATTATTTAATAAGTTAGTAATTTTTTAAGTTCTGGAATATACCATTTAATGATGAATATGTATAAGCTGTAATATATAATGTCATAAGATACATTTAACAGGTTTCTGTGAGTGTTGACCTGTATTGCGTTTACGTTATCTTTCATCGAACTAATAATAGCTGTTGGACCAAGACTGACTGTCAATGTTGGTGACGCCGTGTGCAGAGCCGGCCGTAATAGCGTTCTTTATAATCTCCGTATTTCACATTCGTTTTTTGTCGTCCATCCGCGCACACGTGTTTTTTATACGCTCGCCGAGACGCGTTGTCGCCGGTTTTTGTTATTACGCATTTTGGCGTGCCGCGGTTGTGTGTTTTTATCACTACCGTCCGTGCTGACACGTTTGTCATTCACTCGCCGAGACGCGTACATTTTATTATTACGTTTTTTAACGTGCCGCGGTTGTGCTGTGAGCCTTTTTTTTATTATGATAACGCGTTTGACCGGCTGCTATTATATTGTGATACGGTCTTGTTCGGTGGCGCAAATATAAAATATCAAATATAGATTTTTTTATTAAAATTTTTATATATTTTTGATTCATAATTAGATTTGATAGATTTTTTTTCAAATTAAGTTATATCTTTATTGAATATAATATTTTTTATCAAATATGGATTTTTTATTCATAAATCGTATATCAATAATAAAAAGCCTAGTTGAATTAACAAACTATAATAAATAAATAAATCTAAAAATATTAATAAAACATCTAGATCGAATAAAAAGAATCTATATCGAAATACAAAAAAAATTAATAAAAAATCGTACCCTCGTCCGGAGTTTTTTAATTTTTACGGGGGTGGTTTTTGAGCAGGAATTCTGAAAATAGCGGAAGGAATTGTCAGGAATGGAGCACTAAATATTGGCGTTGGAAAAAGGTTGGAAAAGTCAAAAGCCGACCATGGGTGGGGCGGGGAAAACGTTTCTTCAGCGCCACCCGGAGATTTTTAAACTTTTTTGTGGGGGCGGTTTTTTAGCAAAAATTCTGGAAATAGCGGCAGCAATTGGCAAGAATAGAGCACTAAATATTGGCGTTGGAAAAATTTGGAAAAGTCTAATGGGTGGGGTTGGGGAAATGTACGTGGCTTTGCGTACTCTTCGCCTTCCGTTTGCGCCGTGTCGACTTGCTTTCAATTGACCACCTTGACCCGCAACCTTCGCGTAATTGGGGTCTAGGGGCTGGCGTTGGTGCGTGCTGTATTGTTGCTGGGCTTGACGGCGTTGAAGAGATCGTCTTGGAACGATTGGTGCGCCCGGCGGTACTGTTGGTTGCTGTGGTCAATCGTCGTGGGACATTTGGTGCACCTGGTGATGCAGGTTTATTTATTTTTATTGTTAATTTTGTATATTATACACCGTAATCAGTGATATTTTTGATAGATGTTATTTTGTTTTATACCACTATGCAATAATTAGGTTAATACTTAATAGTAAATAGGTCCCATTAACAGATACACAGTTGAATAATTTATAGTGTAAGACAGAGTAACGCGTTAACCGCTATTAGGAGTGCTTATTCGAACATTATTTGGTAGCAGAGCGTGCTTCAATTGTTATCTGTTTTGGAACTTTTATTGGCTGATACATCACACCTCTTTGATTGTTTTATTTAGGGCGTATAATATATGTTATTTAAGTTATAAGTACACAAATAATAGATGTGTTGTTGGTATACAGTTACATATTTTAAGGTTATTTTACAATACTAGACGTTTTTTAACGCGTTTCAAACGTAATTTGCTAGTGTTGCTATAAATAATATTCAATTTATTATTATTATTATTATTATTATTATTATTATTATTATTATTGCTTTAGATGTAGTGATAGAGTTTGATGAAGAGTGTGAGCCTGTTGTTGGGGAGTGGGTTACGTCGATTCGTTCGGTAGTTGATCAAACCAGATATAAATCCGTTGTGGCTTCAAACATTGACATGTTAATTGTTTCTGGTGCAGATGCTCGTGTTATATCTTCCGATAGGCGCAGCGAAGATCTTCGTCAATCGACACCTACCTTCGACGTCACCTTTCAGTCCTCAGGGTACAGTTCCTCGGTCAACTAATGCTCTATATGTATGAAATTATCTAAAATACCTTTGCCTTCCTTTGACGGTACAATTCATAAGTGGCCAGCATTTCAAGATAGTTTTACTGCGTTTGTGGGCCTTGATGCTGATGTACCTGATATTGAAAAATTGTATTTTTTGTTGAATTGTTTACAACCTGGAGCTATTGAGCTACCTTGTTCGAACAAAAGTTTTCATCCGAAATTATGTGTTCTCTGTGAGTGACGGTGATGTATCGAGGAAGGTAGGTCGAAGGCATTATCGAAATATTCTATTGCGTAAGTGCGTAAGCCATAGATTCTTAACCTTTGTTGGGCCATGGACCCCTTTAAAAAATAAAATATAATCACGGACCCCCCTCCAAAAAAAAATATATATATAAATCATAGATTCTTAACCTTTATAATTTATTTATAAATATATAAATGGATAGATATAGTTTTTATTTTATATATGTTTTAAGGATAATAAATCTAAGACGTAATACTACAAACACTATATTAAATGATTGTGAATGATCACTTTTTCTTATAGTCAAAAACAAATTTTAATGTGACATTTGCTGTTGTTTTGATTCCAATATTGCCTTGAAATCTTGGACCGTATTTATTTTTGGGTTATTAAAAGAAACTCACAGCCACTCCGTGGACCTCTGAGTAACCATCTATGGACCCCCGGTTAAGAACCCCTGGCGTAAGCATAATATTTTTTAATTGTATGCAAAAATTATTATCTAGGTCGAATTGAGTTGAGTGCGTGTTTTATTAAGTGAAAACTGAAATGTGTTTACAGTTTTACTGTGGCCGATTTGTAATGTGTAAAGCAACAGTTACATGTTTTATTTTTATTGAATTTTTAATCCGTTAAATACTGTTGTTAATCATAATATATCAATTTTACTGTATGTTATTTGACGCAGTCAATAATATTATTTGATACTAGTGATATAAAGACATGGATAACTATAGTTTTATGCTAATATTTTTGTTATCATTTCATTTTATTAGACAAGTTTCACCTCTTTCACAGAATATACTTCTAAAAAGTAAGTATATTTTGTTATTTCTTCTTCTAATTGATTGGTTAATATTTATGGATAATCTTCATTCGTATTCTTACGGAATAAGTAATTATAATATAATATAATATTCTAAACAAAATATTGTTTTTTTTTTCAAGTATACGAAGAGTGTCTTTGTAAGTGAAAAATTATCCACAGTATAACACATTAAAATTAACACGTAACTTGTCTGGATACATACAATATATTTAAGTTTTAAATTTAATAACAAAGCAGTGTAATAAATTAAATTTAGATAATTATATAATAACAAGAATTGTTTACAAATAAAAAAAAAATGATAAACAATTAGAATATTAATGTGAGCCTCAATTGTAATTTGTTGTGCGAGTGTTAATAACGTCCGTAAATTCTTGTGTTACGTCATTTTATTCGTTTTGGTATTTTATTTTAAGCAAGAAATGAAATTTGGCTTCCCTACATTAAGCCCAATAGATGACTAGTACACTCGTACAATTATACAATTATAAACAGAAATGATTGGTGGCCCCTAACCAACTTGGAATTAGCTACAACGTATAAAAAAGTAAATTTCACGAGAAAATGGAAAGATAATATTTAGCCTATTGAGACCAGTGCATTCCTTAGGGCTATACAAGGCCACTCTAGTCAAAAATAATTCTCCAAAAATCCATTCCCAGTTAGAGTCGCGCCATATAGTTACTCATATATTTCGGTCCACGGTACGACTGATTTTCTGTCCCATATGAATCTCTTGGACCATGACACCTTGTCAGATCCTGCCAGTACATTTTGGTCTCGCGACGCTCATCAGGCGTTGCTACTGCGTTGGACGTTTCCTTCTCCGTCCAATGATTCATTCAATGATTTATTTATGTTGATAATAACATGAAACATAACATAGTATAATCATTATAAGTATTTAAATAATTATATAATTCACACATTAATTCAATAATTATCGCATAAGTAATATTATATAATTAGTAAAAATTGGGTACTCGTCTAATATGCTACCTACCGTTAAATTATACCTAATAAAAAAAAAAAAAAATAATAATAATTTATAAATTTATCGTTGTCAAGTACTTTTACAATATTTTTATACGTCATCATATATTATATTATATTATTTTTATATCATCCCGGAAAACTTCTAATAAATCGTGTTGCGTATTAATGGACCGCCACCATTCTCCTTTTAATTGTCGATCTAACAAATCGGTTAATTATATCTCCATTCCTCAATCATCCTCTATTATGTTTATGCTTGCCTTGAAATAGTGACTCGTCAATTTGAACAATTTGCCCGGGACCATCCAATTTTTACGTTTATCACACTTTGTAACGGCTACATCTCTACAGAGATTATTCTCATCTACGATTGTGTTACGAGTTTTTGTTGTAAATTTTTCGGTCATTGAAACTGGTATTTGATACACCCAATACCGAGCTAATTCAACAATTTCATTTAATGCTAAGCCGCTATTACCTTTACTATTTTTTTTCGTAATATGTAAAAAAAGGATTTTTTTTCTCAAAGAGTGATAAGTTTGGCTACCTTTTTTTTGACATCATAAATAAGTAGTTTTTAATAAATCACCATTTGAGTCCCTTTAACGATTATTTTTTTGATAGTTTTTCAACGTACCCCACAAATAATACCATCTTTTAATTTGGAACAACTACCCGAACACAACAAAGACATAACATAGACAAAAATAATGTATCTAAAAGTTATCATAATGGCTATTAAGCTATAATGATGTACAATTGTTAAAATATGTTATTTATCGTAATGACTCGAATGTACTTTCCCGTAACAAAATAAAAATAACTACGGTAGGTAGCATACTACATGTATAAAGTTTTTTGGTAGATACCATTTTACGATAGGTAGCATATTAGACGAGTACCAAAATTTGAATTAAAAATATTTATTTTTTCGGGGTGGAATTCACAAATCCATTTTTGTACCTGTATATTTTTTTTTTTTGAAAGAAACACCTTTATCACTCGGATATTTTCCCGTGTGGATTTTACTGTAGACCTTATTTTTACCTAATTACTTTGGAAGGAATTTACAATCATCCAATTATAGAGTTTTATAATATCAAAAGGCGTATCAAACAATAGTATGTATAGCTCTTGCGCAACCCTCACCAAAAGTTCCTCCAAACGTTTTCTCGACATTGATACATACTATTAACTCTCGCCATTGCCACGCAATATGCATTTGAAAATAATATAAATATTTTCTGTTATTTAAGAGTTAACATTTTACAGCTGATATGGAAAGTAAAAACTTGGTATATTATAGTAAATATAGTTACATTATATTTTAGTATATCTATTTTTTATTTGACATAATTTCAACGAACTATTAATTGTATTAATATATATTATATTTATTTTTATATTTTACTACATATTATTTCAACAGACATATTAGCTCAATAAAGAGAACACAAAGATAATTTAAATTTTCGATTTTTCTAGTTTGTTTTTTCTTTTTTTATTATTATTGATGAATATAATTGCTTCAATACACTGGGCGTTTTTGCAATATTAATTTAGAGTTTACAAATAATTTTTTTTTTCATTAAATGCTTCTAAAAAAATTTGGCTCTCCAAAAAGTTTTTAAAATTCAATGCAAGGTTAACTATAAGTTATACTTATAGAGTATTAAGTTAAAAATTCATAACATTTTTGTGATTTATACATAAGGTTAAAAAAACCCAATACAAGGTTCCCCATAACTTTTTCGTCAAATAATTGTAAAAATAAATTCTAGCGTCAATATAGAAAAAAAATTATTTGTGTATGAAATTTTATTTTTTACAAAATCGCGTAAAATAAAGAAAACGATTTAAGATATTTGTTGTAATTCAAAAAGTATAAGTCGTAGAAACTTGAAACTTCCACAAGTAGATGAGATTCGCGTTTTCTTTACACAATTTTCTTTTCAAAATACTTGTATGTACGTTAGAAAAAGAGGCGCTGATATATTCGATTTCTTTTTATAAATATTGATAAAATAATATTCAGTGGGATAAAATAATAGGTATTTCTATAACGGTTGGACTTTTAGTTTTTTTTTTGATTAATTGATTTTTCAACGGTGGTTTTTTTTTTTGAATAAATGTTTTGTGTTTTCGGCCTACGTCCTGGTCATTTGTATTTAATACGCGTTACCATGGTATTAAACTAAAAACCACAGTTATCGCCTATCTGAGTATATTTATTGCGTTGACCGTTTGCTATGGTAGCTGTTTAAATAGCAACTGTCGATAAGAAACGTGTTGAGTGTACGCAGTGTGAACACAAACTGAATTTAAATATTCCGTCTCTTTTCCTATATAATAACAATTAGGGAGGTAAACTACAGTATTGTGTAGTTTGATAAATAGCAATATAAAAAAATGAGTACCAAAAAGACAATTATGTATAGGTATTTAATATAAATATGTTGTCATTTTACAGATAATAGCAATAATTTGTATTATGCTGCAGAAAATTTGGATACAGTTTTACGAATTTTATGTATGTACTTATATATGAATTTTTAATTATATTATTATATTTAAATATTTTTCCATGCATAAAGTGACAATATTATGGGTAATAATATATAGGAAATATATTTAATAATATACGTATATAGTATGGGAACCTTAAACAAACACACATAATTACCACAGTTATGTAATCAAAAATATATTAATCTGATAATTGATCCACGTATGAAAAGATTTATAACATATGAATTATATATATTACCCTCATAAAACGTGTACATAATTAATGTTTATTATAAAATAATTTATAATCGTTTTATTTATATAATATTACTTCTTTGATTTAGTGAGTAATCAGTCAATTAGTAAGTAATAGTTTGAATATTTACCTAGTACATAAATTGAATATACAATTTAAAGCTTATACAGTATTATTTAATGTTTACTTTTATTTAATTAAATAGATAAAGGTTATGTATTTACGTTTACGGTGTCTAGCGTTGGAAAAACATTAAAAGGTAATTTATAAAGTATAGGTGTATATCTAAAATATAATAAAAATTAACTACACACCTTTTAGTTCATGTATTAAAAATATTTTAACAACCTTCCCACCCTCGAAAATTGATCCTGGATACGTTGTTGCTTAAATGTAATACAGAAATAGTCCACACATAATATGATATGCATTAAAACTATAAATCAGTAGTACAGTTGTACATAAAGTAAGCAACATAATCGTACTGAAATGTTATTATTTTTTAGAGAATTGTAAAGATCCAACAAAGTTTTGTCAGGCATTATTCCAACAAGAAGATCCGTTTAACAATACGTAGAATATTTAAATTATTTTGTTGTTTATTTAATTCCATTATAATTAATATTTTAATTTTTACGAAATATATTAAATATTCTTACTACCTTAATCTACTAATCTTATTATTTATTATCTCCTTTCCCTTATAAAATCATATTTGGATTCATCTGCAGTAGTGTAGGAGAAGATATTGAGGCCAATAGTTGTGAATCCTTAAGTTTATTGACCTCAAATTGGCGGAAGTGGCGACTAGCGTAGCCCTTAAATTACGTGTATCATAGACCTCTATGTTTAGTTTACATATATTATTTAATATGTTAATAAGTTGTTAAGTTCTGGCATGTACCATTTAATAATGAGTAAATATAAGCTGTAGTTTATTTCATAAGGTCAGTGGCGACATCTGGGGTGAGGGGCATGGTGATGCACCCATTACAATATTTCTAGGGGGAAAAAGTATCATTTTGCACCCACAGACAACAGTCAAAAATATTATATTATATTTTAATTAGGCATTATTTATTGCATTGCAACAATAGTATTATAGTTATATAATATAATTTTGATTATAACCATTACAGATCACTTCAATATTTTAATATAAATTGATTACTCAATTAATTGTCATACTACTCATACTTAAAAATAAAATAAATAAAATAAATTAGGGAAATTATTTATTTCACAATGATTAAATAATGCAGTGAACTATTTCGTCACTAGATACATTTACAGTTATATATTATACCAATTGAAATACAGAATACAGTTAACTATAGGCAGTGCTCGATTTGGAGTACCCCAACTCATTTTTCAGAAATTTTAGCGTACCCCTACTTTTATTTTAAGGGAAACGCAGGGGACACTGCATCGTCTGCATCATTTTTAATTTTTATCAAAATGCACGTGATAACATCATAATAATTTTTCTTACCATAGATTTAATAATTATTAAGATATTTATCATTATTATTATTTGACTAATTATCTTAAATTATTACTACAAATTGTGCCACAAAATATTTGTTCCACATTATATTTATATTTATATTTATATTATAATGTACGTCTTATGATAAATTATGGAACTATTTATTTAACCATAACTAAATTATGGAATTATGGAATATTAGTTATAACTAAAATATATAATATAATATTTACAGTATTTTTTTTCAGTTTGATTATTTATAAATATTTTTCATATGATTTAACAAGTGATAGGGACGCTCTTTTTTTAAAAGTTAACAGAATCCCCCTACTTTAATTTTGCCAAGTCGAACACTGCCTATAGGTACATTAAGATTTTTTTTTACTTTTGTAATAGCAGCAGTTAAATATCAGGCGTTTCTCGTGTTGTTGAGTGAGATGTATTGCGATACGTCAAAAGTAATGTATTTAATTGGGATTGTGCGGTCGAGCATTTTTTAAAGACATTTCTTATTGTTTTGACTGTCGATTCCGCACAACCGTGAAATGGAGCGCCTGTCGTGTGCCTTATTTCTAAATTTTTGCAATATGCTTGAAATTCAAAACCTGTGAAATATTTTGCGCCACCTGATGTAATTGTTTTTAGAATGCCAAATTGTGCTATAGTTCCTGAACATTTTTGTATAACAACATGTACTGTTAATTTTGACGCAGTCAATAATATATTAATATTATTTGATACTAGTGATATGCAGATACGGATAACTATAGTTTTATGTGAATATTTTTGTTATCATTTCCTTAATAATTTTATCAGTCAAAGTACTCTTATTGTAAATAAATTATATAATAAGAGTCGTAAGTATTTTTTTATTTCTTATTCTAATTGATAATTTAAATTTTCGATTTTTCTAAAAAAATTTTCATTTTTTTTTTTATTTATTAATATAATTGTTTCAATACACTGAGTGTTTTTACAATATTAAACATTAATTTATAGTTTACAAATATATTTTTTCTTGAAATGCCTTTTAAAAAAATTTGGCTCTGCAATAAAAAAAATTAAAAATCGTTAGTCACATTTTTTGTTTATAAGTATTTAATAAGTTCAAATGTTTACGAAATATTCAAATATGTCAAAGTCACGAAAATTTGCAAGGAATTTTGAAGTTGAAAATAAGGTGATTTATACCTAAGGTTAAAAATCCCATTAACCTAATACAAGGTTCTCCATAACTTTTTCATCAAATAACTGTAAAAAAATGCAAGCGTCAATATAGAAAAAAAATTATGAGCGCATGAAATTTATTTTTTTACGAAATCAAGTAAAAAAAACGTTATATTACAATTTAAACATATCTATCCTTCTAATTATCCTAGTCTGAGAAATCAACTCCATTCAGAATCTTTTTTGTACCTAGAGCCGCACTCATACGAATACTATACATTTTATAATGAAATAAATTTCAACTGTTTGAATACCTAATTATCTTTCATAGCCCACTCATATTAAAGACATAAATTGCTGTCACGACACAAAATTATTTGTATTTAAACAGAAATGTCCGGAACTGTAATGACAAAAAATTCACGACTGTTCACACGATGAGTGAAAACAATTTCTGAAGATTATGAAAAAACGTGTTGTGTATTATAACTATTATTATTATTGTAATAGTGCACTGTACCTTTTAAACTTTATTTTTTGAGTTTGTAATCATTGTGTTGTCTTTATTCATTTAAAACTATGTAAAAATGTTTTCGAATTGTAGGTGCCATTGTTGTTATTGATTTTTTTGAGCAAAAAACAAAAAAAAATCGAAAAGTGTGTGGGAACGAAAATGGATTAAAAGGAGGAAATTGCATGATGCATTATCCGAAGAGTTAAGGAAGGATGATCATTCACAGCTGAGAAATTTTATAAGGATGTCTGCTGAAGATTTCGAAGAATTAAGTTCGTAGATTGTACGAATGGTCCAGAAAATAGATAGATACAAATAGTATCGTCAAGTAATAAGTGTTGGTGAACGATTGATGTTGACTCTTCGTTTTTTAGCTACCGGTATTGAAAGGCATCTACATTTAAGAACATTGTAAAACCTAACCTTTTTTAAACGATTCTTATGCAAGTATAAGCTATTTGTTTAGAATTCCAACAAATACCTACCATTTGTGGAATGTAGGTACCTGAAGTTTGTCAAGCTCTGTCAGATGTATTGCAAGCAAAAGGATTTATAAAGGTAAGTATTTAAAATACTTCAAAATTGTATATTTTATATTAAGATTAATTATTTAACAAAAAAAAACATAAACCAATTTTTGACTTTTTAAATAACATAAATACCTACATCATTTTTGTTTTAAAATAATTTAACAGAAAAAATGTATACTTGTCATTGCATTCAAATTTAATACATCCATTATAGGGTCCTACTCTCCATCTCTACTATACAACATACCGATACCCACTGGCCTGCTCTTTTTTCTTTTTTACTTTATCTTATTTTGTTATTTTATATATATATATGTCGTATCCATTTAGTGTTATCGTATTTTTCATGAAATGAATCGTGTAAATCAAATTTTAGTTCATGAAATGGACATCTATTTTATCCATCTCATGAAATGGAAACTCTTATTTTACATTTTGTGTAATATTTGAAATTAATTATATCAATAGGTAACTTTTTGTGAAATCGAAATAATAACATTGATACGATAACATGAATCTAGTATCTTTAAATCTAGTATACGAAAACCATTGGGTGAATTGATAAGAGTATCGATGGTAACGTGTGAAATCATAAAGAATCAAATGGCTCGGCATATGCCATATTGTGATAAGGTCAATATCAAAGAACCTAACGGTAGCAGTAATGCGAAAACCCGCTATAAAAATACAAACGGGACGTTTAAAGAATCAATGGGTATATAGAATAAGAAAGAAATTGGAGAAATAGGTATTAGGGGTAACAAATCAGGAAAAAATATTAAACAATTGTGATGGGTGGGTGAAGGTGGCGGTAGAGGTAAATACTCTTGAAGTATTGTGATGCAAAGGATAGAGAGAGAGAAAGAGAGATTAAGGTATACATGGTAAAGGGAATGATTTAAGCATTATACATTACCTACGCTTGAATATCCACATATACAGATGTATAGCAGAGGATATACAATATATACATACAATTTAAAATGTGATTTATTATAGAATAATAAGTGTAATAATATATTATTGACACATATTAAAAAATCTTAAGTAATATATATTGGGTATGTAATTTTATCTTAATCAATTAGTTCTAAATCAATACAATAATTCTAGTATAGTAATAATAATAATAATAATAATAATAACTATAATAGTAACATTGTTAATGGTAAATACATAAGACAAATAGGCACAATTCCCACGCGAACAAGCTACTTAATAACAACATTGTTAACAATCCATGTTGATTAAAAGAATAGCAACAGCATAAGTATATTTATATATATATTATAAAGTGATATTTTGAAATCTTATAACCAAATCATGCAGTAGGCATTTGTTGTTAAACAGCTAATTTTAGTATGTTTTGCATTAAATATTTAATATATTTAAAAAACCAGTAAAATATTTGTATGAAAAATGAATCTCGTTATCTCGTTAACTATCAATCATAACGAAATTATGTACATTTTTAGGTGTTGTGTGATTATAATACTATTATATATATATGTTCATTAGTAACAATTCAATATTCAATTAATGATAATAATAACAAAAAAAAAAAAATATATGAAATGTATTATAATTAAATGTAAAAAAAAAACAATTAAAAAATTTTGCGTATCACAAAGATTGTCCCAATACTAATACATTAAAAAAAAAAAAATATCTTTAAAACAATTACAAATATATACTATTTAGTTTAATTCAAAATAGAATAAATGTAAAGTAATCATGACAGAGAAGATAGGTCAGTGGGCAAACATTGTTAGAAAAAGATAACATACATTTTAAGGTCCTATCCATAGAGTTACATAGTATAGAAATCGATGATATGCACAGGTTATCCTTGCAAACATTTTTGACACCAGGCAGCTTATGACAAAGTTTATGAAATACACAGTCCATATATTAATATGGCTAAAGAAGTTATAAATATAATTTGACTACTTGTTTACTAAATATTAAATAAATACATGATATTGGTAATAGCATAATGTAATTTTAGATTATAATTCATTAGATGTATTAAAAAATCCAAGGATACAACTTAATAAGTGCTTATACATTTTTTATAGTTAAAAATAACTTAATATTAAAGAAAAATAAATTGTGTAATAAAATTAAAAGCTGTGAACAATATTTGTATTTATCTTTGAAATATTAGTTGAAAAAAAATATATATTAAACAATAAAAACAAATGATAATGCAATTGTACAATAGACACATAATTATAGTTAATGCACATTCATTAATTGGGAAGTTGTGTATAAAATTGCTCAAAAATAAATGGTTGCTGTTCAGTTATCAGTGAATTAAAAAACATTTTTAAAACCGAAAAATGTCCATATTTTTAAAATTAATGGTACAATTGTTGAATAAAACTAATAATTATAATAATTTCAATATCATTTAGAATATTTTATAAATAATTTTCTATACTTTCATAGTTTTACATAATTTTTGTAAAAATGGAATTGGTTGATGGAACGACATTCATTAAACATAATAATATAATAATGATTAATTTAAATAACACATTCTAATCTGCTATTCTGCTAATTAGTACATTCTATACTATAATTTAAAAAAAATAATCACATGAGATCTATAATACAACTACATAATAAGATAACTTGAATTAAAAGGACCCAAATGTGTTGCTCTGTTTTACATGCGTACAACAGTAATTTTTTGTTTATCAGTTTCAATAGTGTGCTTTTAGATTTAATATTAGAGTGAATTAACCTATTTTCAAATTTTTAGGTAAGAAGAACATTATCTGTGTTCTCTTGTTGGCTTTTTACGATATTTCAATTTTTTTAGTGAATTATGAGCATTTTCAAATATTTAATATTTTTTTTTAACTCATAACTCACAAAAAAATAAAAATATTGTAAAAAACCAATGAGAGAACACAGATAATATTGTTCTTCTTACCTTAAAGTTTTATAATTGGGCAATTCACTCTAATATCAAAACTAAAAGCACGCTATTGAAACTGGCGAACGAAAATTTACTTTATCGTACATGTGTAAGATAGAGACAACACACGCAGGGTTCGACGTCCTTTTAAATAAAACAAAAATAATAATAAATTAACATAAAGGATTCAATTTTCTAAAATATTATATAGCTGACAAAACTCAAGATGTAAAAATATAATTGAAACAAAATTAATGTATAAATAGATAATAAGTTGTCCTAGTGTACTATTAAATTAAAATGGATCAATAATATGTAAACATTTAAAAGTTTTAACTAAAAAGAAACATAAAAACTATAAAGACGAATAGGTATATGATAACAATAATAATGTGTATAATAATATACATATAAATACGTAATTATATTAATTACACTATGTTAAGCCAAAATAAAAAAAAACCATGGAATATGTATTGTTTGCAAAATTCTATTGATCTAATGAAATTTTTTACATTATCAACGAAACAATCCTTTATTCGGTATTCAAACTGAATTTAGAATTTAAATAACAAATGTAGTTTCCAAACCATCTGAAAAAAATCTAACACTGCGGTTACTTGCCCAATGCAACTTGATTTGTCGCAGTTGACTCGCACGTGTTGAATCTTTTTTCTGAGTGCTATAAGACTTGGTGCACTTGGTTTGACTGTTGCCTAAACCAAACATACCAGTAGACGTTTGCCAGAAGGATAATTTATTCTCTGCTGCACTGTATGACACAAGGAATTTGCCGTCTGGTGAAAATGCACATGCGCAGATAGCTGCAGTATGTGCATTTATTGTCTATAGGAAAATATATTCATGAATTTCTAACTCAATCTTTATTGAATGAAAAAATTAGTATTGAACCTGGCATTTGGACTGATCTTAATTCATATAAAGCGATTGAGCCGTTTTTGGTACCCACAGCTATACGCCTAGATGTTGAACAATGGGTCACCTGGCTGAATCTGCTTATGGCTGGTGATATCTCCGATAGAGGACGAGTTTTTAGCTGTGTTGGATCTACACAATGCAGTATGATGTCCATTACCTGAGAAAAAAAAAGCAACTGAAAATTCTAAACAATTTATCATTTTAGAACTATAAAAATTGTTATGTCCCAACAATAGGAGTATTTCAATTCAATCCAGTTTACCTCCACTAATAAGTCTGTCATTTCAACATGCATTTTCTCGATCAAATGTTCCACAATAGATAAAATTTCTGGTTTTGCTCTATGCAAAACTGAATTACTTATAGCCATATTCATAGCCTGAGTATTTTGTTGCATACTATTGTAACGAGCCACCTAATACACATTTATTGTGATTAGTAACATCTTTATTTTAATGTATAATTTGTTTAGTGATTAAATTAATAACTAATATACAGGGTGATTCTTTTATCATTATACGCTCATTATTTTGTCAAGTATTGCATTTTTTTAATATTTTTTTTCAAAATATTTTGTATCATGCTTTTTATAAACTGTATGACATTTTTATATTTTCATCCTTTTATTTAATAGTGAAACTACTATCAACTTTTGATTTTCAAATGGCAACTTACATTTAAAATGTATTAAATTAATAGGGTTGTTTTTGTTATGAATTTTAACGTTCAAATTATTATTTTTCGTTAATTTTTGAGCAAAGATATAGCTTTTCAAAGTTTGGTGGTTTTTGATTTTTATAATATTTTTTGTTTCTAAAAAGGTACATATTTTCATATGTAATAATCTTGTTATACACTATCAACGCAGTGATGAACTCTGTACCTGTAGTTATAACAATACCCCACAGTCGTAATAATTTGCACGATGAACACTTAAAAATCTCAAACCACCTAACTTTGAGCAGTTATAACTCATTAACAGTTAAATGAAAAATAATGATTTTAATTTTAAAATTCATAAAAAAGAATAGCCCTACTATTTTATGACATTTTAAATATAGGTTACTATTTAAAAATCAAAAGTTGCAAGTGGTTTCACTATTAAATAAAAGGGTGAAAAAAATAAAAATTTCATACAAAATCATGATATAAAATATTTTGAAAAAAAGTCAATACTTGACTAAATAATGAGTGTATAATGATAAAAGAATCACCCTTTATACAACAAACCTCTCTAGCAATAGTTGTTATAAACACAGCTGGACGGACATTTGCTATTGATATGAGTGCATGGCGAGCAGTTCGGTATGAATCAGCAGAAGGTGTCAATGGTAATCCATAAGACATGCTAAAATGAATAAAATAGTAAGAACAAATGTAAATATAAACACATTCTAACAGCCCTGATTAATATAATTTACTAAAAACTTATTCTATAGATTATATTTTTTATAGAAGTAAATATTTGTACACAATTTTATATACATAAAATATTAAATTACCTAGGAACCAGTTTGTCATTATCGCAGCACAATTCCAATATCCCTAATAACACTTTGCTGACATCAAAATATGGTTCCCACACAGCAAAACCACGGCCTATCAAATCTACTGCTGCTCTCCGCAGTGCCATGTGAGCAGGCAATTTCGTAGAGGACGGTGTTAAAAGCAATTGAGTTAAAGCCAAACCTTTTAATATTAATAATAACATAACATAATTTCAAGTAGAATAATTAGTCTTTGAAAAAGAACCATACTTGTTAGTCTAGATAAATTATTATTTCCTATTCCAAAGCCTTCCACAATTGAACTTTTTCTTCTAATAGATATTCCAGACTGTGAACGGCTTGATGTACTAACATTATCAGATGCATTAACTTCTTGACCAAACTCAGCTCCTATCACACCCATCAAAATCACAGCGGTCATCTGTTTACGACGCAATTCACTTACAGATGATGGTTTTCTTAAACATAGATCTGAAAGAGAGAAACAAATAATAAAGAATTACTTCGATATCATGCATTGAAATAAATTCTAACCTTCTTCTTCATCGTCGTCATCATCATCTTGAATGTTTGCTGATGATTCAACATTTTCCTATTAGCCAATAAAATTAGTTTTATGATGAAAAAATATGCAATAAAAATCTATTCATTCAATAAAAGTTTATTTATTTATATACACACATTAATAGTTAGGATTATAGTTATTTGGGAAAAGCCAACATTTGTTTGATATAAAAGCAATAGTTAGATGCAGAAGAGTTGTATTAAAAATGAAAACATTATTTGTTGAGTATGAATGATTATCTTGCTAAATATAATTTAAACCGATAAATAATTATGTCTTTATATTTAGTAAATTATATTATAACAATTACAATAATTAATAAAGTATTTTTTTTTTTTATGTTTAAATACATACATAGTAATATAAATATATCAGAGCAAACTGCAGTAGTCCACTCTGTACATATAAATTTCATACAGTTTAAAATAATGTAATTTATACAAATCCTAATTATTAAGAAAAAATTTTTAAAAAAGTATACAGAAATATTAATGATATATTATGCATTTGTTAGAAGCATCAATAAAGTGTTACTTACGTTAATGTTTAGATTGGTTAAATTATTAGAGCTAACTGCAGTAGGTTTCATGCTACCATTTGTGTTGCTTACTGGTAAATATTGAACCCAGAATTCTACTAATGTTTTACGACCTTTAGGCCCA
Organism: Rhopalosiphum maidis; assembly: GCF_003676215.2. NCBI lineage: Eukaryota > Metazoa > Arthropoda > Insecta > Hemiptera > Aphididae > Rhopalosiphum > Rhopalosiphum maidis. The sequence continues at coordinate 64,291,787 of NC_040879.1, read as the reverse complement.
ATTCTTTCCAATTCAGCTAACAACAGTTCTTGAGCTGCAGTTCGCACCTGTGGTTTTAATAGTTGATTTAGTTTATTTTGCATATTTAACCAAACATTTAAAAATGTATTAAAATATTTTAAAGTTCTATAGTCGTTAAATTAAGAAATTAATAATAGTTGTAATCAAATAAATTATAATTTATAACTATTAATACCTCCAAACAATGGTGTTGCCAACGGTGTGCCAGCATTTCAATTTGAATGCGTTTGTAACTTTTTGAACCATGATTGACAACTTTTTCTGGTAATGATTTACAATGTAATGTTTTTAGTTGCGCCCATCCTTGTTTGATAAAAGCAACCTGCGAAGTACTTTGTTCTCCATTTCCTTCCTCTGAACGACTTTTCACAGATTGTTGCCTATGGTAACAAACAATTATAATTATTTTTAATTTAAAACTAAATAAAATAACATTTAATTCAGTAACTATTATATTATTCTAGAAATCCGCTAAACATCATATTGTATTACCTTGAGAATGTGTTTTCAAGGAAACATGGAGCACTCATAGATATTAATGTATTGGCTATAGCCACTATAGCAAGTAAATGCTGACTAGTTACTGTAGTGCTTACTTCCCAGTGAGTTCTTGCGGTAAAAAGTCTAGTCAGTAATTCAAGCCGAACCATCTCTGGTGGTAAATCCATCAATGGCCCATTGCTGGACTTAACATATTTATCTTCAAGATCAATACTACTTTGCCATGTAGGTAACAGTAAGCTCATAAAACCTTAAAAATATGATAACCTAATTATAATGTTTAGTTTTATTTTTACAGACTTACCTCCTTTAGAAATAACACCAAACGATACAGGAATCATTGGACGTAATAATCCAAGTTTAGTTTCACAAATTTTGTCTATTTCAAAATCTAAACCCCATGCATATAGTAATGACATCAACAATTGTGCAATCTCCATCGTCAAATTTGCACCACATACTTTACGACATACTACTCCACTAAGATTCAATCCTAGGGGTACACAATATTATAATATATAAATATAATATTGTATTTTATTTCAAAATAATATATCCATAAAAAAAAAATGATGAATAGTACTACCATGGTTTTTTTTAAATAAAATAAAAACTGTGTTAAATAATATTAATATACAAATTTAAGTAATAAAAAAAATACCTTTATCATTAGATTTGCTATCAAAACCGTCAATAACAGACTGCAGTTTTGTTAGTATAGTTTCTGAACCATCCTTCCTTTTAGGTAAAATTCCTACAACAATTATAACAATGACATTAAAACACAAAATTTAATTTAATTAATAAATAAAAATATATTAAATACTTTACTAAGTGTTCTAAATAACAATTTTACAGGAAAGATAAATGCATCTAATGTTTAAGACAATACTAAAAAAATGTTGATAGATTATGAAAAATAATTTAAAATAGAATAAGTTTACAAAATTAAAACAATTTTGTATGGTAGTTTTAGTAATTTTTAAATCAAATTGTTTTTTATTTCAAAAACAATACAAAACTAATTCATTTTAAATTTGATTTAAAATTCAATAATAATCATTTATTTATATTCAAAGATATTTGTAAAACATACATTAGGTAGCATGCTCATTTACCATGTTTATCTTTTTCTTTCAAAATACGTTCCATATTGTCGGCTTTGTCCTTAACTTTTCCAAAAAAGTCTTATCCAAAAGCAAGCATAAAATATTTGAGTATTATTAAAGATATGATTATATTTTATCAAACCCTTATGTTTAAAAATTATAATCATTCAATGATTTTTAAACTGCTTAAAATATATACATATATTACAAAAATTAAAAAATAATATTATCCAAGGGGTTTGCTACATTAATTGTAACTTATTATGAAAAAAAAACAATTGGAAAACATCATGATATATTTTGTTAATTGCTAAAACTGGTAGGTGTGTTATGATGGTGTACCTGCAATTTTTTTATGAGCATCAGATGATACAGACTGTGTTAGAGCAGTTATTTTTTGGAATTCTGTTGCATTTATCAAACCTTGTGCTTCCATTGTTTTTGGTGACATCAATCCATACTCCTCACTTAGCAATTGGACTAAAAAAAAACAGATATTATGTTAATAAAAAACGTATGAAACATATTATAATTGACATTTTTTATAAATTTAATAGCAAAAACAATGAAAATCTTAAACTTTGTTACTGACCAACAAGTGCTTCAATATCAAAACATAATATATGACATTCTGGATCATTAGGGTTAGTCCGAAGTCCCTGTACCATTAATGGATAAGCTCTTGTCTTATTATGATCGGTGCCATCAGAATGAGCTGAATGATGCAATTGTTGCAATTGATGTATTCCTCTCTTCAATAAAAAATAAAATAAATAAATATTGGTTATGATTAAGATAAATCAAATTGTATTAAATTTATTATTATTATTTTTATTATAATTCAGTTTGAAAATAAGTACAATAAGAATATGAGATAATATCAAATTTCTGAAAATATTTTACCTGTGTTGCATGTTTAATAGCACTTATATTACGATGACGTAATCCTCTGAAGAAATGTACTGCAGGATTAGCTAGACCTGAATCTACTGAACTTGATATGGTTGTGTTTTCATCACATGCATACAAAACTTGTTCTCCACTAATTCCATGTAATACTCTATCCAAGTGACCTAAGCATTGAAATTTGTAGTACTATAAGTAACATTGGTAATAATGAAAATTATATTATTTAAATAAATTCAACAAATACCAGTCTCCATTTGCCAAACATAAACAGTGGCATCAGAACAACCAACAATCATAAAATCATCTAAAGGACGCCATTTAATCGTAACAACAGGAAATAAGTGTCTGGATGCTAACACCACACATTTACGTTCAGACAAACTCAACAAAGTAACGGAATGATCACTAGCAACTGAGCAAATGCATTTCAATATCCTAGGCTGCAAATTGAGAAAAATGTTAATATTTATATAATAAGTAATTCAAAGTTTTAATAAATAATGCTAACATTAGCACATGTATTTGGTGGGACTAGAAGTTGTGTTATTTCCCCAGCATGAACACAAAATCTGTGTAACAATGTTCCAGCATATAAGTCCCACAAACAAATAGCAAAGTCTACACCTCCAGATAATAAATGAGACTTATCATATCTCGGATGCATATGATGTGGATAGAGCAAACAATTGACTCGACCATTATGACCCAGTAAAATTTGATGTGGTGGCCAATCTAAAAAAAGAAAACAATTAATTAGATAAATTAGTAAATATTTAAACTATTGATGTTAGCTCTTCAACAAAGTGGCTAATCTATGATTGTATAAGAGAAACATTAAAGCTTATAACAACTAATACTTTATTTTTATGAAATTTAACATAAAATAATTGGTTAAAATATTTAATTAAATAATAACTGACAGTAATATTATACAATGTACATATAGACTAAAAAATTAATTTTTAAATTTTAAAACATACTTTATACAATGTTACAACATATAATTTTAGAATCAATGTCCAAAATAAAAATTTTAGTTCAAATTTGAATAAATTAAAAATAACTAATGTATTTACCTTTGTAATGTTGATGATTTCCATGTAATAATTGCAACATTACTGTTTGCGTTGCTGGAATGATAACGATAGAACCATCTTGACGACCAATGACTAGACGACTTTGGCCTGCTAAGTATATACTAGCAGTTAACTTTATATTTGGAACATTTTCACAGTCCTAAAATATATTAAATAAATAATATAATAATGTATTTTATATTGATCATAATAGTTAATAATATTTATATTTACCAATTGGTTGAGAATTCCAACAGGATTGGGTTTCATCGATTCCCATGCTTTAGATAAACTTGTACACATAAATGGAGAAAGACCTATATAAAATTAAAATTGTATATTTCAAAAATGTTAAGTAAATTTAATCACTGACCAATTAATTTTTTATGAGAATCGTTTTCTTTTATAACTGATAGTTGAGCTGGAGAAAGTTCAGGAATTTTCCATATATTAACAGCTCCTTCTGAATCACCTCTAATCAATATTTTTCCATGTTGTAAAGATTCATAAAAACGAATGGCCGGGGAACAATATAAGTGCTAAACCATAATATTATAAAAAAATGTTGTAATTTTTTTTCATAATATTAGTTAAAATTTAATTTTAAAAAATAATACCATATTTGAAGTTACAGATAATAAACTGTACAAATAGGGAATATCACCATCCTCAGCTTGCTTATGAAAATTTTTATTTTCAACGATACTACTATATTAAGAAAATAAATTAACAGCAAATTTAATAAGATAGTATATTTCAAAACTTATTAGACTAAATTAAATAATTACTTTGCAGGCAGTTTGTATAGATAGCCTTTCCCATCATCTGTCCAAATCAGAACACGATCAGGTGCTAAAAATTCTCCACCCAACCAACGTTCTCCTCGAGGTGCGTAGACTGTACATAAAGCTGAGAAATCACCAGCATCATATATCTATAATTAAATACAATTAGGTTTATTATTATTTTTAGTATTAAATTAAATTTTGAATTGTTACAATAAATATAGATTATTATATTAACCTGCCAACACTTTGAACAGACAATTAACACAGTTCTTTGATGTTGAGAACAACAAGCCATAGTCAAAGCATTAAGACATCTAATTTGTTTACTTTCATTTTCAAATACTGAAACATCTGTAGGTCCATAATCTCTTGGCTCTAAAGTCCACACTTTTACTGTTCCCGTTGTAGTTAATCCCAAAACCACATCATCTAACAATAATAATATTTGAATACTAAAAATTGTTTCAGAAACTGTCAATACTTTTATAATTACCTTTACAGGTGTGAGGTTTCAATACATATAAAGCACTTATCCAGTCTGGATTGACACGTGATGATAAAGAGAAAATAATTTCTAATGTAAATGGGTTCATTATAATGACCTCAGCATAATAACCATTGCAGAATAAACGTACATCTTCTGTTCCAACCATACGGTATGCCTAAAAAGAAAATATCAAATAATAATTATCAAACACTTATTGACATTTCAAAAAAAAGTTGTTAACCTGAATGTTTGTATGAATATAAATTGATTTAGTAACTTCTCTACATTTTCCGTCAACTATATCCCAAGTACTCATTTCACTAAAATCAATAGAATTTAAATTAAATATATGTAAGTAATATACCAATGATAAATGATTTATAACTAGAATTATAAATAAAATAATTTTCTGATAGAATATAATATTAATTTTAACTGTAAATTTTAAATTTTTCTTACCCATTTTCAGATGAACTAACAAAGAACGCATTATCAGCAATAATACTAGCATGTGCTAGGCATAAAACTGGAGCTGTATGACCAACTAGTAAACATCTTGGAGTCATCTAAAAAAAAAATTTGTTAATAATAATTGTTTATAATATTATTTTATCAGGTAAACTTGTTTATTCAAACCTTTAAAGTTTCTGGGGATACTGCCCAAAGACATATTTGCCCATCATAACATCCAGTTACTAATGTTCGCTGATCTGGAGATAAGTAAACACATGAAATACAATGTGTTAATGGTGTTTTACCCCATAAAACTATTGGAACTACTAAGCTAGTTCCTCCGGCCATTTTTAGTTATGTTTCCTTATTGCATTAGAAATATATCTAAAACCAAATAACAATAAAAATATTAATAAAAAAAAAAAGTACAATACTCTGGATCCACAGAAGTAAAAACTTGTCTCCCAACTAAAGCATGTCGAGTTGAGTCACTCCCCACCCATTTGAAACATCGATAACATTAGTATCAGTTGATATTGGTCATTGCTTAAAATCTACATGGGTGATACAGTTTACTTCTCTTCTGGGCCAGAGTATAAATAATAATTTAATATGAATACAAATCATGATATGTTAGTAGGTACTTATTATACTTACAGTACAATTTGTAAATAAAAAGGTAACTTTTAAATATGTTAATTAAAAATATCAATATGTCATTAATAAACAATAGTTTCAATAATTAGCATATATTTTTATCAACAATAGTAGTAACGTAATTATAAAATAAGTAAAAAAAGTTTGATTATTGGTTTGGAAGTAGATAATAAATTTCATTAGCTTATTAAGAGGACGTCTCACTCGCATATGTTGTCTCCGTCTTACACACATACAACGTAGTATATTTTCTTTCACCAGTTTCAATAGTGTGCTTTTAGTTTTAATATTAGAGTTAATCGAACTATTATCAAACTTTTAAGTAAGAACATTATTTGTGTATCGTTGGCTTTTTAAGATATTTTAATTTTTAAGTGATTTATGATCATTTAAAAATATTTAATAATTTCGTACTCTTAACTCACCTAAAAATTAATATATATATTAATATTAAAACTAAAAGCACACAATGGAAACTGCTGAATGAAAATTTATTATGTTGTACGTGTGTAAGACAGAGACAACACGTCATGCAAGTGAAACGTCCTCTTAAGTTAACAAAAATTATACCAATAAATTACGACAAAATTTTTTAAAACGTATCAATACAGGTTTTCTATTAATTAGTTTGTTATCATAATTCAGTTTAACCCATAGGTACTTAAATTATTTTGCATAAGCAATATTAATGTTTTTAATAAAATTATTTACAATACAGCCACCAATCCGCTAAATATACTTAGAAAGAACTAGTCGGCCATAATAGCATGATACAAATACATAAAAATGCAAAATAAACAAGCAGCCATATCATTTAAGTAAGTTTTAAGTAAGTATTTATAATCAAGTATAGTAGTTATGATACTTAGAAAATGTCTTACTAAAGATTAAAGTACATATTTTTAAAGTTATAGGTAAGTAGATAAGACAAATTTTACATAGTATGTACATACCTAGTGAATAATTAGGGACATATTCAAATGAAGTTAATTTTTTTTTTATTAAACTTGTTAGTTTTAATTAAAACTTGCTACATTAAAAGGGAATTTTAGTTACCTACCTAATGAGGTAAACCATAGGTAGTTTGATCATTAGAGTTGCTAGGATTGTAGTAGAAATAATTAGTTATGTTTTTATGAACTAGAAGGTAGGAATATTAGAAGTACAAGTTATGAAAAAAACAAAAGTTGAAAATACTTGAAACTTGAAAACACATTAATTATATAATAAAAAAAACAAATATGTACATATTATACTAAGAGATTCTAGATTTTATAAAATGTATCTTAAATTTGATTGGAAATGAGTTAAGCTGATAGTGGGAAAGGCGTATATGAATCGATTTATTATGACAATTCGATCGAGTAATCATGTAGTGGATGAAAATCGAATAACGCAGTCCTGCACAGACTTGAGCACAAGGAGGCTGCATAGAGAGCTCAGGCAAACAATTTCGGATGACAAATTAAATACAATAGTTTTAAAACGATTGTAATGTATGCTACCGTCGTAGGACTAACCCCAAATTTTAGCGGTGATGGGCCAACGCCTGACCTCCCCCCCACTGATATTTTTCAAAATAATATTAGTCCGTTAATCGTTTTCAATAGAATAGATTGGGAACCGAGAATTCTAATAACAATAATTACGATAACAGTAGTAGTAGTAGTAGTATTAATAATAATGGTTTGGCCAAGTTACCTGCTCAAAAACGATTTCTGCGGTGTCGCCCTAATAGCCGTTGCTCGTGCACCGCATCTCGAGACGGAAACCAATTAAAGCGGACGCGATAAATTACCGCGGCGAGACGACGACGATTCGATTGATTACAAAGGCGCGTTAACACGCCTGTATTACTATTATTGTTGTTACTGTACGCCAACGGACGGGCGCATAAAGTGTGAAACGATGTCCGGACGATTGTCGTTATTGACAATGACAATAACTGTACATTGCTTGGTAAGTATACGTACTGAGTAAAAAAAAAATCACAACGTTAAAAGTATTATTGCTCGAGCGCCCGACAATAATGAACGATTAATGATATTATTCCAATGGATGATGAACCGCTGATGTGTTATTGTAGGCTCCTTATTATTGGGAGATTTGAGAAGAAAAAACACAGATGCATAGAACAATATTTAGGTATTATTCTATATCACATTATCTGTGGAAAAAAAAGAAAATGTAAAAACCAAAATGATAACGGCGGTAGTGATCGATAACGTACGGTATCGCCCCGACCGCGTAAGAGCAGCAGCTGATGTGGTAAATAAAATTAACTATATGTATATATATACAATATATTCTGTGTACGTAACGTCGTTGCCAACGCCATAACAATATTATTGTGATAACAAGGAGGGCGCCCGAGAGTGAGTATTCCGCTGCCGGCAGAACGTTTCGTCGACGGGCGCCGCCGTTGCGCGATGTCGCTGTGCGTTCTGTTACACCGTATTCGAACTTCGAAGTAGAGTCGCCTCATCGACCCCATAATTAAAAATTCTAACGGCAGTTTAAAAACTTATGTTTTGAAAAGCTTAAAATAAGTAACCATATAGTAGGATTTTTTTGGTTACTGAAACCTGAACCTATTAACCATTCAAATGATAATGTAAATTTACCACCTAGAGTTTGTACTATTTTAATTTGAATTTGCTATCGATAAAGAAGAATTAGACCTAAATAAAATAGAAAAAATAGCTACACACGCATCCGGCCAATCAGAAGGTCCCTTTAAAAACAGTATAATATTACTGCAAGTAATTTCCACAGTTTTGAAATGCATTAATCAAAACAAGTTTCCGCCATCATTATTTAAAACACTTTTGAGCAATTACAATCTAAATTCAGTACGAGCTATGAGCTATTCGATGGGGTAAAAAGTAAAAATCTTGAAGAAGTGGCATTAAATTAATTTAAAAACATACATAAAATGAATGTTTTATCTGCTGGTATTTGGATTCAAAAAGCAAGAGTAAAAGGTTCAATTTCGACGGATTTGCTACTATAAATAATAAAAATATCGAAATCATATATCCATTTAAATGTTGTTACCAAGGTTTAAAACATTGTTGTTAGAAAACTCAAATTATATAATCAAGTTTGTTACAGATGTAAATAATTATAAATTAAATATAAATCAAGAATATTTTGATCAAATACAAGGTTAAATATATTTAACTAAATCTGAAGGTTGTATTTTAATCATTTGGTCTACTATAAGTATTGTAGCTATGGAAATTGAAAATAATGTTAATTGGGTTAAAAATATTGACTGTTTAATTGATTTTTATTTTTTAGGATAAATTCAATGGTTATTAAACATTAAACAATTTCATTATTAAAATATTATATTATAATCTAATGATACAATTTATATAGATATATTTTTTACTTAATACACTAAACTGTGTCAAAAAATTTTGCCAACATTTTTTTGTTATATATACCCATCATTTTAATTATTATTACATTATAAAAGAAATTAATTATTAGAAATATATAAGTTGTCTGTTTCTTTTATTAAAGGATCTCTAAAATTTACCAATTCTGAACATAATTGAAAAACTATTGAAGTTTTTATTTACAAACATTTAGGAATATGGTACTCTTTAATCTTTGTATTGTATCAGTATGTAGCGCATGAATCTTAGTTCTTGCAATATTTTTGGTTTTTACAACTTCACTCGTGAGGGAATTGAAGTGAAACTAAGAATGGTGGAATATTCAATTTAGCTCTACTAGAAAAAAGATCAGAAATAAGAAAGCTTTAATCTGCAAGAATTAAATCATCTGGTTGAAAACATATTATTCTCATTTCTCAGTTTAACTCAATCAAAAAATTTGGCCACCCCTGGACTAAAGTAATCTATTTACTTTATTTTTTTTATCTATTTAGTAATTCACTCATCAACGCCCAGACCAAACTACTGGGTCTTCTGTAGGGGCGCACTAAAAAAGGATTTTTCAAAATTCTACCTCTAAGGGGTTAAAAGGAAGATTTTTTTATATATCTATAGATATTTTTTTTATTAATTGTTTAATAATTGTTTATTATTTCTTCTAAGCAATTGCTAAGATACTAAAAATATGTTTAATTACTTTGGATATGTTTTTTTTTTTGTTGATATTTTTAGTAACCTAGCAACCACTTAGAAGAAATAACAAACAATTAATATAATTAATATAATATTAAACAATTAAAAATAAATATCTATAGGTATATAAAAAACCCTTTTACCCCCTTAGAGGTCGAATTTTGAAACATACTTTCTTAGTGCGCCCCTACATTGCTTAAGGAACCTATGTACAAAATTTCAAGTCTCTAGACCCAGCGGTTCGGGCGTTGATGAGGGTCTTCTATATGACTATATGTACATAGATTATTATTAAAACATAATAATACAAATTAAAAAAAACCATATAATATGATAGGTGTAATAAGATAAAAAGACATATTTTAAACGTTAACGTTACACTTGCTTTGAGTTTGATCAAATTATAATAATTTTATTTTCACATTAACAAATAAATTATTATTGTTATTATTTTTTTTTATTTTAATATAATGATAAAATATAATCAAGTTAGGAAGGTCTACCCTGCTGTAAGCATGTTAAATTCCAGGTTTCAAAACGTATTTTAAATAATAAATTAAGGTATCATAAACAATTTTACTAACAAATTGTTAACCTATGTATTGTATTTTTGAAAGTAAAATCAAATCATTGATGAAATGATAAGTAATTTTTTATAAATTGTCATTTTTAAATAAAATAAATGTTATAAATAGGGTATGTTTGGTGCAATAAAAATTACCTTTTACGTTTTTCCGATAAAACAAAATGCATTAAGTATTTTTTTCATTCCATGCAAATATAGACGGACTATTCTCTTATAAACCATCTTTAAAATTAAAATTTACATAATCGACTATTGTTGGATAGAGTAGAATCTGCTCTCCTTATAAACAATTATAATTATATATTATTATGATATTAATAGTATAAATAACACAGTAATATAATAAACAATAAAGCTTACCTAACTATATTCGCCCATGAAATTCATATCACATTTGTCGGAAAACGAAATAAAGAACACGATTCTCTAACAGAAATGTATAAACACAGAGGTGCCCAGCAGTACCTATCACTATATATATATATATATATAAATACCTAACACTGAGGTACTAACCATTTACCTTCGTCGGCCTACGATTAAAATTCGATCATATCATTAAACCGTGATAAGCGTTTTTTTTATTTTCACACGAAGTTTTAGTTTAATGTTAATCAATTATTAACTCTCAACGAATATTATATTTTTAAAACGAAAGTTAGTATTAGATTAATATTTATAGGGATGCAGAATAAAAATAGAAGCGTGCTAACTTATAACACACTGAATTTTTAGTGTATTTACCACAATGGTTAAGTAGAAATTATATACAAAAAATGTATCTTCCCTCGGCCATTGTCGCATTATATAGGTCAGTATACATTCTTTGTTAGATTTAAAAAAATAATGAATAAATAAAAATAATACCGGCTCGTGTCTACTAACGTTTTAAATTATATTGTCAGATGTTTAAATATGTTTATGAGAGACTTAAACGGTAAGATCTATAGCGTACAACAATCTTAAATGCAATTACACAGCGACTACATCACCATTATAGTGCCATAGTAGCAAGCATGCTTATTTAATCAACCACTTTTATATTAGCGTTCGCTGAATGTTAAGTTTTTAAACGTGCCACGTGTCTCAACAACCTGGCGCTATTTCCATTCAAGATAATTTCCTACGAACGAACAGACCAAACACTTAAAACTAAAATAGTTTTTAAATTTAAAATAATAAAAGTCCATGCTTATAACTATATCTAATATCCTTCAAAAAAGGATACAAGTACAATAAAATTACTGCTTATCCATAAATTAATAGTTATATTATATACTTACTCGTAAATCCAGCAATATTTTCTAGTAAATCTGTTTTAAATTTTAAAATTATTCAAATTCAATAATTTATTATAAAAAAACTATGCTTGAGTAGCATAAGCGGTTTATTATAATTCAACGTTTCAAAAATATTAAATTAACTAATTTCGTTTTAACGATAACTACGAAGCGCCTAGTTCACTATTGATTCTTTAACCAACTAGATTCAATTTGTTCAGAAACCATGATTAAAATTGAAGATCCAAGCACATATTTTACTATTTATTATTTAAGTTTTTAAAGAGACACACACAGAAAAATATATTATTGTAAAATGAATACATTCATCTCTCCGTTTAGAATCTACAATAGCATATTATATATTTTATGCATTTAACTGGTTAAAATATTTTGTTAAAAATATTTATTTTTTTTTAAAGTGCAAACAATTTATATTATATAAAGTAATAAAGGTAGTGGTCTACAAATTGGACACACACATTTCAACATACTCTCCAAATAGCTATAACAATTTTTGAATATGACAAGTTAACTTCAAAATAGAAAACAACGTCAATCAACAACTGATCCAAGAACTATGATTTTGTGAATTTTTCATTCAAGATATCGGTCGTAAATCTCTACCATTATCTAAGGATACACTGCGTGTATTAAACACAATTATATAATATTTAGTAAAACCTCGATAAGACGGAACATTTCTTTGGCATTTTTTTTCAAATTTAATTGTTTTGAACCCCGTTAACACGAAAAAATTGTATGGTCCCAAGTCATTCCGTCTTATAGAGGTTTTACTGTAATTATATATATCAACCTTTTAATACATAATATCAAAACTATTTTAAATTTTTAAGTTACCAATTTACCATATGTTACTAATCATATGTTAAAAATATTACATTTACAATCAGCTGAAAAAAAAATGATAAGTAGTATTAATTATTTTTACATAAGACTCCAAAATTATTCATCTATCTCTCCGATTATTTTGAATATACTTTTAAAATTTTAAACACTTGTAGAAAATATCTAAACCGATGTAGAAAAAATAATATTAATAGCTTATATAGGTAACATTTATTGTATATTGCTTAATTAAAGCAAGGTAAAATTACAGTGTGTCAAATAACTGTTGTAACTTGTGTATGTTATACAATTTGAAATAACATAATTAAAAACTACAGTTATATTAACTGAGCTTATACAACTCTTTTATGAAAAAAATTTCAGAATTTTATTATAAAATGAGACACTGAACGAATCTTGCTTCAGTGTAATGTAATCATTATTAATTATTATCTATTAGTCATTAATCGAAGCGAAGTAAATTCTGCTTATGGAAATAGGAACGGGGAGATTGTCATAATATTGTCATGCAGTGTACATTTATAAAATAACAATGAATATATTCAATTATACAATTTTGTACTATTGGTCAACAGTGGGAGTAAAAATTTAACTTGAAACTTATTTTTATATTTCAACAAAGAAGCAAAATAATAAAATATTGTAAAATTAGCAGACAATATTGTTTGTCATTTTAAAACAGTTCGTCTTCCGCAAAATTTAAAAATATCTGTCTCGCTCTTTATTTAGTGTATGAGCTACTACTTGATTACACGCGCATGAATTGTTTTTGTCTTATAAACGTACAACACTGCTGATTAGAAGAATTGATTTTGAGTTGTTAGCTTTAATATTAGAGAGAATTGACCAATGATTAAACTTAAAGGTATAGTATCTATATATTTTTTATCTCCTGTAGGTTTTTACGATGTATACATTTTAAATAATAATTAAAATAATTAAAATATTATAATTGATTAATTAATTATATTTAAATTTAAAATAAATAAATGCTGATAACTCGCTTAAAAATATGTTCGTAAAAATTCGACACGAAAGATATCAGATAATGTTCCTACTTTTAAATTTGTTAATAGGTAAATTCATCATTATTTTAAAAGTAATAATACAATGACAGTTTTCATGATGAATTCAAATTAGATATATTGTAAGACAGAGAAAACACATGTAATGGCCTCTTATGCTCTAAAACAAATTTCCCACGATTTTGTACGAGACTCTCCGGTATTAAAGGTTGTCAGCAATATCCTATATGTTATTATGCATTTGGGATTTTGGAAGGCTGCTGCTGTACATTAAAAATGAATGAGTAAAAACAGAACATACTGTAAGCATACGATAGGTAGCAGGTTTAGGTGTTTTATTTTTTATTTAAAACACAGTTGGGATCATTTAAATGCCACATTGTAGTCAATTAAGATTTCTACACGTTTTTAAGTTCAACAAAGGCTATTATGTATATCATAATTTAGTGTTGTCTAACGTTATTATTTAATATAGACATTTGATTCATTGATTTTAATTAAATTTGTACTTTTTAAATGTAATATATATATATATATATTCATGGTCAATAATTCACTTTTCAATAATTTGTTTTGTTCTATTTAATTTTTTATGTAGTTAATAGCTATAAATACATCATTATAATTTATAATACATAGGGTGTCCCGAGGAGATCTATCAAATGAAATAATGAAATAACTTGTTCTAATCAATATTAAAAATAAATTTCTTTTAATTCATAGACACTTGCGCTACATTCTTTATTTTTATTTTTTAATACTGTAAATAAAAAACTTAAAAATTAATAAGTTTGTAATTCTAATTTTTAGAAAAAATTAGATGGTCAAAACATTTATTTAAGTCAAGTGGCTGATTTTTTATAATTTTTTTAAATATCAGTATTTCCGTTAAGTAAATTAGGATCTAGTTTATGTTAGTAACATTCTGATTTCAAAAAATTAAATTTTTTTTAAAATATTTCATATAGACATTTAATAGATGCATAATTATTAAAATCTAACTATTAGATTCTCAACGGACTGATGAATATATTGATTTTACAATGATGTATGTTCTTTTTTTTGTGACTGTCATCACGTTCTGGAGTAGTAATAATGCTTTGATTTTTGACTATAGCCCCTCTTTGAAAATTAAATTTAATCATGTTGGTAATTTTAGAGGTGGGGGGATCAAAAGTAAAAAATGTCTAGTATTTTCCAAAAGCGTCAGGAAAAACCCTAAAAAGGTAACGGAAAAACGGGAATTTTTACGCATAACCAGTTATCGACAAAATCGATTTTTTTATTTTGCTATGACTCAAAAACCAATCATTGTACATACTTAAAATTTTCACCAAATGTTCATATTAGCGTTACATATTTACGATTTAATTTTCAAAATATTTTGACTTTTTTTAGCTATTTATAAACAATTGAAATTTTGGATTTTTCCAAGTTTTTTTTTTGAAATGCCTATGAAAAAAAATTGGCAATCCAAAAAATCTTTAAATTCAATTTAAGGTTTATTATAAGTTGTACTTATCATAGAAATAATCAAAAATCATTAAACACAATTTTTGTTTATAAGAATTTAAAGTTCAAATTTTTACAAAATATATCATAACCGCGAAAATTTGCAAGGAATTTTGAAGTTGGAAATTTGTAAATTTTTTTTCGATTTATACTTAAGGATAAAAAACCTAATGCAAGGTTATCCATAAGATTTTCTTCAAGTAACTGTAAAAAAAAATTACAGTGTCAATATCGAAAAAATTGTATGAGTGTACCTATAAAATTTAATTTTTTATGAAATGACGTAGAATAACGATATATTACAACTTAAATATAGGTAATTATGGATTATATCCTACTAATTATTCTAGACTGACAAATCAACTCCGTTCAAAATCGTTTTTCGTATACAATGCTACCTGTTATTGCATTCAAATTCAACACATCCATTAAAGTCATCTACTCTCCATCTCCAATAATTATTTTATTTATAGATTGACCATCGGTCCTCGATATCGTGAATTTGAAAATTCAATATTAAATATTGAGGAAAAGCAAATTGGCACTAAACCATTTAGTTGATGGCCTTTATCATTTGAGATTTATACTTACTATTTTTAATAGATCTGTTTTGATTTTTTAACACCTTACATTATATTTCTATTTGGATTTGATGAGGCTAGTTTTAGATATAATAAAATAAATATAATTAATTTTTTTTTCTTAAATAAAAATGTACAAGTCATCTTCGCATTGACAAACGAAACGTACATTCATAGCTTCACAATTTTGATGTTAAATAAGATATGTTAATGTATTTCTAAAAAAAAAAAATGTTTACTATTCTTAATAAGAATCTTGAACAAATAATTTCAGAACAATATTATCACCCTATTTTGTTTTAATAAGAGATGGTATACTATTCAACTTAACAAGTATTGTTATACGAATTGTATGTGATTGTTAGGAAATTATAATTAACATGAAAAATACATTTTTGAAATTTCAGAGTAATATTTTAAAAATATGTAAAAATCATTACACTGCAGACTACAGACTATTTCTTGATTTTTTTTCGTGATTTATATTTATATATATATGTATGTAGGTAATCTATATGTATAAAATATAATTTTTACATACTTTAAAATTAATTATAAATATTTATTGTCTACAGCCTATAGATGTGTGTTTCCTTTTATTATTTCTTAAATATTTATTTAAATTAATAATTATTAAGGTATTTTGCATGAAACATGGCTTACAATTTTAGATTTTGAGTCGACAAATTTGAATAATGATGTTTTCAATTTTTTGTTTCGAAACAGTAAATATGCTTCTATCTAGTGCTCGATTTTGGAAAAAATAAGTAAAGGAGCTCAACTTAACAATTTAAAAATTGAGTTAAAAGTGCCAAATTAATGAACACAAACTTTTGTGAGACAAAGCCCCCACGACAAGACAATTCTTTAAAAAAAAACTATACATATTTTAGCTGTATGTATATAAACTCCAAATATAATACCTGTAAAAGAATGATAATTGATGTAGGACGTATAGACCCACTCAATTTTATGATAATATTTTGATTAAGTTTTATATTTAAACGTAAAATACCAATAATTGCACAATTCATGTTGATTTATTTTTTATTATTAATTGTCGAATCCTTAATACGGATTCGGAGTTAAACACCAGTTTCTTAATTCGCCGATTTAGCCTTATCAGAATAACATGAATAGTAAATGGATATAATATCATTATCGCGTTCACAGTATATTCTATCAAATACATTTCATAAAGTGGCAAAAAATTGTATTTTTTTGTTTAACTCATTCCTCATATTATTACAACTAATATATTACATTCAATAAAATACTTTCTAATCTATGTATTATGATGTTTTTTACTTTTTATCATATTTTTAAGATTTAAAAATACTTTTGATATTTATGTATTTTTATAAAATAGTTTAATTACGTATAAATTTAAAATCGTATAAAATTGAATACAATCTAACCCCTACTTAAATTTGTTTCAATATTAATAGATGCATTGTTAGTTTGTGTGATGTCATAACTAATAAGTATAATACATCTTTCATCGATAACGGTATCTAAAAATATTTATTTATGTAACTCAACAGAAAAAAATATTACAATGATAATGGTAACAATAAAAATTACAAATATGCAATATGTTTTTTTATGTATACAATTCTAGTAATTTGATATTATTTTATATTTTTTATTTTATTATATAATAATTATGTTAAAATATCTCCAGACTCTGCACCATTTTAATAGTATGTATTATTATTTATTATACCAGCAGAAAATACATAAGAAATCAGATGATTTTAATGAAGATATAGTTTTTTTATGGAATCGTTTATAATATGTAGATGCTTACTTATTCAGCAGTGGTTATTGTATTTTTCAGTTCTTTGTGAAGGATTTAATCTTTAATATATCATGAACATTAGTTATTGTTATGGAAGATATTGATTGAAAGGACTGTATTATTTTCATGCTAGGTATAGGTTTTTGATGTAATCATGTAGAATTGTATACCAATATTATTTTTATTAAATATATATTTTCACTGCTGTATTTCAGTAATGTCAGTAAAATCAGTATATATTAGTAATTTGTATTCAAATTAAATTCTATGAAGGTCAAGTGTTGAAATAATCAATTAATGTGCCTATACAATCATCAAAATATTTTACTGTATCAGTGTAGTGTACATTAATAGATTAAATTAAACATTATTTGCTCGAACCGTTGACATCGCCCGTGTGATATACGTCATATCACAACAGTGTAGTGTAAATTATAAATTATAATATGCATATGTTTGTCATTTGTAGGTACCATGCAGTCCTCACACATTTTGTAGAGTATAGATATAATTTAATTCACCAAATGGCCCAAACACTCGCCCGAACACGTCCAGTTCATAATGTATAGTGTGTGTCGTACGTATGAGATATGAATAAATAAAATCATCGACGGGGTTGAATATTGGTATTATTATTATAATGTATTTAAATAGTGTCCGATAAGGCCGTAAAATATCCTAAAGGAATCATATCTTTTTTTGTTGATTTGTTAACACAATAACCACAATAATATTATAACCTAATATCTGTAATATAAATAATTAACATTTTTTACTATATAAGATATTAAAATTTATTCTTGAATAACTGTTTAAATGAAATATTTTTTTTTTAATCTTCATATTTTTCAGTATACTATTTAAAAAAAATCCAAAAATGATTAAAATTTGTTAAAATATATGTTTGAAAATAATGTCATACAAGTATCAAAAATAAAAAAAACGTCCACGAAGAGCGTCGGCGATAACACTTTTTTCAGAAAATTTTGAAGACAGGAAAATCATAAAGACGATCATGATTAGAGTTGTGATGGTGTTCATTGGATGTTATCTGCAGCAGCCACTGATATTTAGGTAAACAATTTGGAGCAGTGACTGATACTAAAGCTGATGGAGGAGACGAAAAAGAACACGAGAAGTCGAATTGATGATTGATAGAGGTATCGGTTATTTGAGTTTAATCTACATCTAAAGTCTTCACACGAACGTCAACTGTTGACTTTTTTTAGACATGAGATGTAGTGGAGATATCCCGGAGCGTGCAATATTATCGTTGACCATTGCCTCGAACTCGTTTATAATGATCTGTGGTGATCCGGAGCAACTGGTCAAGTACGAAAGTGAATTGATTACAATGGTTCTGATATAATAAAACACGTTACATGGCGAACATTTTAAATAATTTCAGATGGGAATAGGAGAATTATATCCGATATTTAAGTAAAAATATTGTGATGGGGGGCAACCTTTGCATGAGCAACAAATTAACTGATGATGGAATCTGTTCGGACGGTCATCGTCATCACGTTGCTAATTAGTTATTTGTGATGAATACCGCCATACCGGACAATGAAATCGTAAAACGTGAAGAAATCAGCAATGCCGACTGCCATGAGAAGTGTTAATAGAGTTCTAAGTTGAAATGTAGTTGTATCCAACCGTTGATGGCTTATAATTTACCCGATTTAAACGTACAATTAATACATTTTTCTTTGTCGGATAGGTTGCAAATAAGTGGATGGGATAACACACAAATAGGAACCATGGTGTCTACTAAACATTAAAACTTAATTTTATGATCAGAAATTTAGAAGAGGGTTAATAGGTATGGACTACGCTGCCCACCATTAGTCGTTGTCCTATGATTTTTCCAATTTGAAAAATCACGAGATAGTATATTTTTGTATATTATTTTTATCGATAATGGTATCAAATTGAGCTAGTTGGTGAATTAAGAAGAAGAACACTGAGTAACGGAGATTGTGAGTTAGAACGCTTCATATTCCACGACTAGTGAGTGACCAACTAATGTAAGAGAAATAGAGTGAAAACACTGAAAACATACAATATTGTAAAACCGATACATTCGTTACTCTATATAGAAATTAAAATATAATAAACGAGTTACATTATTCTGAACATAAAATATATCAGTATATACGTCCATAGTAATATGTGAATAAATCTATACAATATACATGATACATGACTTCAAGACTTGGTTTGGTTACCTTTAGAGAAATATATATATTTCAAGTTATCGAAATTAGAAATTTAAAAATTAAAAGTATTTGCCTTTTCGAGTAAAAATTATTTGCTTACTCGACAATGGCAAATAGCATGGTTTTTAATACTGTATATATTATTTTCTGTAAGAAAAGGAAGAGTTGTAAATAATGATTTGAGGCAATTTATGACAAAACTGGACTAATAAATGTTTTAAAATATCACTAAATATAATTTTTTAAATCAAATTCGAGGCAAAAATTTAAAAACAAAATATTTTGTCAGTTTATTAAAAATTGAGTAGTAATTAAATCCTCATATTAATTAATGATCGAAAAAGTAATTTTAGTATTTAATAATCACGAATATTTTCCATAGGAAATGGTAGTAACTGATAAGTATACGTAAATCTAGAATAAAATATAATATGACTGAATATGTTTATATTTAAAATAATAACATATGTTTTAGCTCAAATATATGTTAAATGTATATCAATGATAAGTTATTACACATTATAATGTTTTATATTACCTTTCGTAAATAAAATAATAATATTAAGATAAGTAATACATTATTACTAATAACACTAATAATATATTAAAATTATTAAAAAAAAAATGAAAATTTCTGGATGGAATATTTTTAAAATATCAGGTGACATAATATGATGGAAATTATGAAGTTAATAAAAAATAATATTAGTTAGTTATTGTTTTATTTTTCTGTAGATATTCAATCTTTATGTACGAGATTACTATCGTATTAATATTTATAAACTTTAAAATATAGTATTCGTTTTTATTCTAGATTAGGTACTCTACTTCATACTTGCGATGGATAAAATTTAACTACAATTTTGATTTAATAATTTTGTATAAAATATAAATAATTAAATGAGATTACCATCAGGTAACTTCTTATTAACGCTACTCACTATACCTTTTACAATTATAGATTATTTGATGTTTGGTAATTTAATATTTACTAATGTATACACTAATATATATACTATAGTGATTTCTTAATTTCACACATTTAATAAAAAAAAAATTCTAAGGAAACCAAAATATATGCCTCTGGATTTGTGTTACTACCGATAGGCCGCGGTCACCTTGGTGAGTACGTGACTTAGGTTCGTTACACTGATAAATCAATAAATACATATGTCATATTATCTATTTGGCATTTTGATTTTTAAATAGATAAACATTTTAAAAGAATTTCAGTTTTTACACATTGCATAGTATAGTTATATAATATAGGTAAATCAACGGACACGGACATTTAATAGTACAGATTTTTGAATTATATTTGTATACCTAATAATTTACTAGAACGCATAATTACCTTTACTAAATATATTTTAGCTAAATTTTAATTTAAATACATAATAAATATATACATATATCATAGTTTCGTTATGTGAATGTACAGATTATGGAACAAGTTCCGTACAAATACCGATGGTGTGAAAAATAAAATTGTTTTTCTAATCAAAACTGTTGTTTGCTGTTTCTCTTTGGTGATTTTAAAAGTTTCTATTGTTGTTTAAGAACTCTCAAAGTAGCATATTTATAACCTTTTAAATCACAATTTGACTTACAGGTTTATTTGACATCTTAAATGAAATACACATTGGTAAATGACACGAAGGTAAACATAGAACGTTGGACGAGATTTAAGACGTATTTCCATTAGCCAAAGTCAATAGAATCTGTAACAGTCACTTTATCAATGGTTTGTACAATGATAACATCCATGAAATATATTATTTGAAATTTTATCTATAAAGTGCAATACATATTATAAATTCAGAAATAAAAATATTATCAGTATTACATTATAATAATTCACATCGATTTAGGTATAACGTTTGAGGGATTTCAATTTTAAAACACATGAGCACGAATTATAGAAATAAAATGTGGGAAAAAGCTTATATGAATGTGAATTACAACTGGGTACTATACATCTAAACAATATTAGGATTTCCACACAATTTAAATATTCCTAATACCGCCTTTAATTCAAAGGTGGGCAAGTTAAGAAAAACTTTAACTTCAGTTAGCTAACTAAAGTCAATATTAAGAACGAAGAGGTTCAAATTAATAGTTATCAAATAATAATATATTAATAATGTTTGAATTAGCTTTAACTTTTTAACAAAATAATATGCTTTACTATATTTGCTTATAGTTTTTAAGCAAAGCTTTTGATTTATAGTTAAAAGTTTCATACGGCCAGTATTTCAATATTATTTATATGATATAACTCGTTTTGAAATTAGAGCAATAAAATAACCAAAAAAAAAAAAAAAGGAAAATAAGTAGAAATGATGAAGATCTTAGATAACGACGATGAGTATATAATATATATATATATATATGATGTACAGCCAACTATCAATATACTGATTATTAATTATACACTCATTCTGTTCTCTATACATCGTAGTATAACTTTACATATTGTACATTATTATGGATATAAAAAATTAATATAGTTTATTTTTCAACATAATTGATTATTACTGATGCTATAATACATTCAATAGTATGCAAATGTAAATTACATTATGTAATTGTTGTTCGCAATAGACCAGTGTCACAGTTATTAGATTTAATTTAAATAGATTTAAGTTCAAAGACAGCCGGTACTTAATACGGTTTCATACGTGATATATATATTATGCATATAATCAGCGCCGTTTTAGTCGTCTTATCTTTGTTTCTTTTCGGTTGTAGTCGTATTAGTCGACTTCGTTTCAGTGTTCATATCGCCCGCGTACCTACGACCTGACCGGGACAGTGGTGTCGTGATCATAGTCATTATTTCAAACGTATCCGAAACATTCGAAAAGAAATATAATCAAAATATGGGTGATATGGTATAATATAATATAATATAAATATATTATAATATCATATTGACATATTATATCAACGCGCGGCAGCATCAAATTCATTATCGAACACCACAAATCATTATAATTGTAAAACTGCATGTGCCATCTAGTCAGATTAAACTGTTATTTTCATTTTCTATTAGACTCGAATTATTTATTATATATTATTTAAATTGTACTGTTTTTCATCTTGAAAATTATTATTGTTTTTTTTTTTCTTTGTATTATTATAGTTATTTAGCGACAGATCGTCATCACTGGCCAGCGATCGACGCGTACCTTTTTATCGTATTCATTCGCGTCAATGGAATACACATTATAAATATTAGCGAAATTATATATCGAGTAATAATATTATAATATCCATCATAGTCTCATATTAGGTATTATATGTCGACAAATATGCGTTTTAACGAACATCGACGGTGTTGCTAATTAATAAATGCTATTGCCGATCTAGTGTTGGAGATATTGTTATTGTATTCAGCCACAGATTTTGAATAGGCTGGTTAAAATTGTGTATACATTACCTTAATTTAATATTGTACAACTTAAATGGTTATTATAATTTATTATTGTATTGTGAGTTATGTAACAACACAAGAGTAACCAAATAAATCTAGTGATTAAAATTAATCAGATCATAAATTGGCTTCGACCAACAGTAATAAATGTAATATTATAATATCGATTATTTGCACCATTAAAATGTATGAATGTATGATATCAATGACACTGTATTATTATTATTACTCAACAGTGTAAAACCTGTCGAAGTACAATAAACATTTTAAAAAAAGGTTGGCAAGTGGATATCGCTCTGCTGTATAGTAAACATGGAGATGAGTAGGTCACTATAATGGATGTGTTAAATTTGAATGCAATGACAGGTATCACTGTATACGAAAAACGATTCTGAACGGAGATGATTTGTAAGTCTGGGATAATTAGTAGGATACATTATATATTATTACCTATATTTAAATTGTAATATATTGTTATTTTATTCGATTTCGTAAACAAATAAATTTCATACGCTTATAAAATTATTTCTTTATTGACGCTGGAGTTTTTTTTACTGTTATTTGAAGGAAAAGTTATGAAGAACCTTGTGTTGAGTTTTTTTTAACCTTTATCCGTTATTTTTTTAGGGTTTTTCCTAACGCTTTTGAAAATTACTGGAAATTTTTTACTTTTGACCCCCCCCCCTCCAAGTACCAACTAGATTTAATTTCTCTTTAAAAGAGGGGCTGAAACTATTACTACTCCAAAACGTGACGACAGACATATGAATGAAAAAAAAAAACACACACACACATCATTGTAAAATCAATACATTCATCATTCCGCTCGGAATCTAAAATTGTGATGTAAATAATAAAATTAATAGAAATAATAAATTAGTTAACGCATAATATAATAATTATTAAAAATGTTGACGACTAATCAATAATCACAAATCACTAATACCTATATTATAGACAGGCATATAGTATATCTATGTAATATAACACTTTAACAATAATAATTGGTACATTTATAAATTATAATTTATAATATTACTGTGATTTTTTTAAAATTAACGTGATTTTCAGTACAATTCATTCCAAATGATATATTCAAACGAGTCATGTTTACTACAAATATATTATCGTTGTTATTATATAATATTATTATGACATGTGTCGTAACTGTTGATGATAGTACAACATTCATCGCTTCCCAATTGAACGTCTCTCGCGGTTCAATTTACGCGCATTACGCTGCCCCCCCCCCGCTTCTAAAAATAATTAATATTTTACTATGTATAATTATAGTACGTAATTAGTATGAATTTGTACGACCATTTTTGAAATTTGTACGCAACTCGTTACACGAGAAAAATCTATTTTTGCGCGGGGTAGCTGGAATAACGTTACCCAGCCCCCCCCCCCACACGCAAAAATAGATTTTTCTCGTGTAACGAGTTGCGTACAAATTTCAAAAATGGTCGTACAAATTCATACTAATTACGTACTATAATTATACATAGTAAAATATTAATTATTTTCAGAAGTGGAGGGTCCGGTGCAAGGGCGCACCCAAGGGCATGGCTAATGGGCTTTAGCCCCCCCCCCCAAAATGGCTAGCCCCAAACTTTTTGATTATTTTATTATGTATATTGACTTTAAATTATTATATAAAACAATTATCAACTAACGAAATTGAAACATTAGGTGTAACATAATATTATATATTTATACTTGTCATTCCGGGCCCCGGGAGAGACCTCTGTTTATATTAATATAAATACTATTAATATTTAAAAATGATTTTAATTTAGCCCCCCCCCCAAAAAAAAAAAAAAATATCCTGGGTGCGCCACTGGTCCGGCGTACTGCACGTGTTCAATTTGCACGTATACCTAATAATATGGCACAATTCTATAATATATGCACACCAATACATTATATTCTATTTATGTACTTATAGTTTCGATATTATTTGTTTTGTCATAGATCTTATGATTCTTTATAACGTAACGTAATATGATAAAATATATAAATATGTTACATACATTATAATATACACATATATTGCTCTCGCAAACGGTATACAATTAGTACGCTCACTCGTATTATTACACATATTACGTGTGTTATAATTATATTCAATCTGTGCAGGTACACACCTACGCCGATTTCGCACAACTATTATGGTTCGTCACAACGCATTATCGCGTTCACGGGTGCAAATGGACGCGCATATATTATTATTATATTATATTATTGTTGTACACACATGCGTGCGCGAATGCTATCACACGATATAATAACATAGGCACGACGACGAATATCTGACCGCGTCCGTACGTATTTGCGATGATTAATCGATTTTGCGCAGAGGTAAAAAATTAAAAATTAGAAAAAAATCTATCATCCGTTCGAGGCTAAGGTGGTGGTGGCGGTGGTGGTAGGTGGTGGTCGAGACGGGCGAGGAGGATGACACAGCTCGTCCGCCATATAATAATATAATATATTATACATTGGTGACGGGCGCCACTGTACGTCCGAGTGGACACGTCGCGTTACGAAATCGTCGGGTAGGTAAACATACATACATATTACATGTGTGTACAGACCGTAAAATAAACGAAGCCAAAATTGCAGCGTACAAATACATTTTTGAGAAAATCTAAATTCCACCGCGATTAATAGTTTAATACGCTGGTCAGTGCCAACAAAATTAATTAATATAATATATAAACAAGTGACTAAGTGAGTAACGCAGGCAATTTTTTTTTATTCATGTCGGTCCAATTTTTTTTTAAGAAGATTTTCTTGAATAAATAAATTATTATTTTTCTACGACTCTTCATATTCTGATAATATGATAATTATGGCATATACAATACTATTTCGGACGTTTTTGTTGACACGCGTGTGCTGTTTATAATAATATTGTAGGTACATAATATTATTATTCGTTAGTGTACCTATACCTAGTCCTCATTTTTAACGCAGAAAAATATGCGTCAACTATAAAACGCATACAACACAACTCCGTTGTGTGTGATGCTGTTCGAGGTCAAGTAAAATTACTATTATATTATTATGAAATGGGGTCTTTAGATCTCATGATTTTACGATTCCAAAATCATAATCGAACTCTGGAGCGTATTTTTTTTTTTTTAGATTCTCGACTTTTAAATATAGTGACCCGATATTAGTTAGTCCAAATTCTGTGCAATGACCACGCGCTTTCTTAGTATATTTTACTAAGTTAGTTGTTGACCAACCATCGTTGTTTTTTGAAGTGCTCTAGAAATTTCATTCAGACTAGATTGAATGGGTATTGAAATTATTGCCATTTATGTGGTAACTTATAAAGTGGTAATTTTTCGATTTTTTCGCTGTTTTATTTTATAATTATTACTTATCTATAATTGTATTTTTTTTTTTCAATAATTTTAAATACACTTAAATTAATCAATATTTTAAAAATGCATTTTATAAAGTAACATTAAATTAAAAATACCTCAAAATATATAAATAGATATTTATACATTTATTCTACAATAAGAACACGAATCACATTTATTGCTGATATACCTTTTTTTAACTGGCAGAAACAAAATCCAAGATTCTAAAAAATTTAGAGTTCAGTTTCGGGATTCGTGAAACAAATTAAAAACGGAGATATAATTATTACGGGCTACAGAATACACGTTTAAGTAACAAATTATATTTTATATTTTTTAAATAATAAAAAGAACATTTTTTTTGCTTTCAGATTTATTTTTTTTTATACATTTTACAAATTATACTTCTTAGACACACAAACGCTTAATAAAATATTAAAATATATTATTCATCTAAACAAATTCTGAAAAATCATTATTAAAATAATATATAACACAGAAGTCACTCTACTGTATTGTAGGTTTTAAGTGTACCTTGAGTAGGTCTCTATAATGAATGTATTAATTGTGAATCAAATGTTAAGTCATTGCGCACGAAGGACGATTTTGTGTAGAGACGTATCAGCCTTAATTTCGTAGAATATTTTTATCATTAATTTATATTACTGTGAGTAGTTTATTTTTTATTATCTTACCACTAGATTAAACAACTTTTTTCTAAAAACATAAACATTAATATATTATACTATTATTTAATAATTATTGTAATATTACATGACAACATAGGTAGGTACTATAACAAATTAACAAATAAAGTCTACATGAACAAATATTTTTTAAATTGTATTGCTTATAATAATTAACAAAAATATGTGTTGGAAAAAAATTAAGCCTCAAAGATCAATTTTAAATCGCTGAAATAATTACTTATAAGGAAAATAAATTTTATATTTTACATTCCTAACACATTTTTCAGCATTTGTTGTTAAAATAAAAAAATTATGCATTTTTAACTAAAAATAAAACTTCATGATATTGTTAAATGTTGTAATATTTTTAACTTTTAAAATTTATAAAAAAAGTATGCTTTTGCGCTTTCGATATATTTTTTTAAATACTGTAAGAATAATATTTTAGAAATATTTTATTAATTTTCAAGTTTTTTGATTTCCAAACAAATATTTTATCGTGCATAAAAATCATAATCAAATCAAAACCTGTAAATATCTGTAAATAAAAAACAATTATTTTTTTTTGGAATTATAAAATTTATGTTTAAAATTACTGTTATATCAACTTATTTCCTTTGATTAATTGCAAAATATTGAGATTAATGATTATACTCAATGTATAAACTAGATACAAATACCTAGATACCTATCGTCCTAACAGCGCTTTCAAGGTTAATGATTTTTTTTGCATTTTTACTTAAACAGCTCCTATAAAAGTGACAAAATTTCATAATTTAAAATCCAATATATTATTTATCGTTCTGCTAAGAATCTAAAACGTAAAATTATACAGATTTAGTTTTCCAAAACTCTATCGATATTATACAGTACGTTTATATAAGTAATTAATTAGTTATAATTCTACACAATAAAACTAAACAAAAATATATAACAATGAAAAGTAGTAATACTTTTTTAGAATTATTTTTAGAAAAAAAATAATATAAGTTTTATTGAAAATCGGGATCAAAATATTTTGAAAAGTACTTTTTAGAGATGTATTAGTAAAGGTATAAAATTGTGTATGGAAATAGTAAAGAATAAAGAGTAAAGGCATAGTAATCCTAAATTTTTTCTGTACCAATATTGCAGATTAATTGAAATTACACCTGACAGACGTTTGAAAAGGAATGAAAGGTTTTCTGGTTTTCACAGTCAATTAAACCGGATAAAATAAAAATATGAATAACAGCTGTATCATTGTGAGAAATGTGAGGGACAATGCATTTTATGAATAATAGAAGCAAAGCGCAAAAACCTGTGATAAACTTTTTCAAGCATTAAGAACTCTTTTAAGTTACTGTAGAAAATTCAAAAATATAAGATTGATACCTATTCAAAAAGTGGGAAAATATAGGTGACATATCTGCTGTATAGTAGGTAACGAATAAACGTCGTAATTCAGTAAGTTGTAATGTATATTTTATTTTTGTATGACATATTATATAGATATGATACCTATATTATAATAATATTGAAAAACAATTCTGACCTTATATAATCAGCCTAAGTACCTATATATTATAATATATGTAAACTATTGCGATTAAAGTAATTAAATTTTATAGTAATTTATTTTACTAGGTACATAAATTCAATAAGTTGATTTGGTTTTTTGCTGAAAACATTGCAATTTTTGTATTATTAGTAGGTTTTAATTGTTATAACTTTATAATATTATATTTTTTTTAATGTTTATACCATCTTGTTATTACATAATAACTTTTAAATCAATGCCGACTTACTGAAAAACGGCGTGAATAGGTTTTTGGTATAAATATGCATGAGAATAAGATTAATTCAATTTTTTTGAAAATCCAATTGAATAAAGTTTAATTATGCGTGTTGAGCACTTTTTGAGTTTTGAACTACAAATTAATTTACAATTTTTCACGATTTTGAAACTCCAAAGTATCATTGGTCAAAGTTAAAAATCTACACATTATTAATTATTCACAAGATGATAAAAATCAGAAAAAAAAAACAACACATAAATGATAAATCAATATAACATATGTATCAGTATTAGTATTATTTATTAGTTCATTATTCAATTAAAAATCTATAATTTGACAAATTAATGCTAATATTGAGTTCAAATACGTTCTACCCATTTATTTTAGTAAAATTTTTTTCAGTTAATATGATTTTTCACGTACATATATATATATATAATGTTTTTAGAACCTATGACTTATTATGATGATCAATTCCATAAATATATAGATAACAAATATCTTGAATTAATCGCTTGCTAAAATTGTTCATGTATAATATATTTGCCAAACATAGTCTGATAGTCAAATCACTCAAATTATAAATTGTATTCATTAAATAGATTCTTTAGTTCAGTGAATGAATCTTTGAACACGTTTTATTAGGTCTATACATTAGACTTACAACCTATACACTATTAATTATAGTATCATTTATTATAAAATTATTATTACTCAAGTTTAGATATTACTTATAATTAAAGACTGGATTTATATGAGTTAAAGCCTTAAAAATAAGATGTTTTTATGCTTTATAATCAGTTTTCAGATTAGATGAGTACTTTTTATCTATATAAAAATAAAGATAATTCAACTTAAATGTATCTAGATAGAGATAAAAGATAACTAAACTTATATTTATCTAGATAAAGATAAATAGTTTTTTATTTAGATAAAAAAACACAATTTTTTAAATAATTTTTTTATATATTATTTCGTTTACTTTTGTTCTCCAGAATTTTAATAAAACTATAATATGTTACATTAAAGAATACAACTTACGTTAGGTTATATTCTTATTACTCCCTATGGCATCGGTTTCAAACCATTTTAGTGGTACGAACCACCAATTTTGTAATCTTTGAGGCCTGCTAATGACTTAAAGCACACCTATACGTATATATATATAATACTAGTAATTATATAATAAAAATACATTAATGATATAATTTTAAATATATTCGTTAAGAATGTACTAATGTTAAAATTATAAGGTCCACGGCCCAGTTCCACGCTGCTCGCGGCTTATGGGTTGGGAATCACTGTTCTATGGTATTGCAGACTATACGCGTATTTGCGTGTCGCCTGTGGGTTTCGGCGACCGGTTTTTATCAACTTGTAACAATAATGTTATAATTAGGGAACGGATTTGAATGCAAATTACATTTCCCTGATTATCCGAAAACACTACTTTCCAAGCACAAAGTTAATTTCAGACATCAATGAATTAAAAAAATGTAACTTTTAATTTGCATTTTTAAGACTTTTTGGCTTTTTAGAGTATTTTTATGTTTTTAAGTCATTTTTATATAGGAATGGATAAAATTCGATAAAAATTTAGTTAACATTCATTCTAAAAGAATAAAATTAAATATTATTTATTAATCAGAGATCATTGTATTTTCATGTGTTACTTGTTTACTATTCTTCGTTGTGTTTGGATTTGTTGTAAACAAATATTGTGTAAAAAAGACCCGGTAATGATGAGTTAGAACGACAAGAAAATTGTATTGATTGTGTGATTCAATACAAAATTCTTAAATCCACATCCTCATTCTCTTGACATTCTAATGCATCATAATAGTATCTTTTCTTTAGTAATATTTTTTGATAAGTGTTATCATGATTTCTAATAAAAAAAAAAAGGGCGTATGATAATTATATATTATCGTTTTTTTGTTGTATCCAGGCACGCAAAATAAATAAGATATTCATAAGACATTACTAACCAATATCCTATTATCGGCTTTTAATTAACAACAAAATAAGAAATATTATTTTATGCGTGAATATCCAATTTTGTAAAAATACTGCATACACACATAAACATTTTTTTAATAGCTTTCAAAGCTATTTATAGACATTTAATAATTTTGATTTTTTTTTTCTATAAATATCAAGATACTTGATATACACTTGCTGATGAATTTTTATAACTAAGGTTTGAAAATTGAATTTTAAGTTTCTTACAATTAATAGGTATTTAATACTGAAACAAAAATAAGAAATTTGATATTTGTTCAGTTATTTTAATGTAATTCGAAAATATGATTTGTAGGTTTTGAAACGTTTACGTATAGGTACTATTATTATAAAGGTTACTTATCTAACACACATGATGCTATTTTAAAATTAATAAGATTTAATCGTGGGCTTTTGCTAATTTATGGCTTGTACCATAAATAATTATCAATAGTAAATTGAATAACAAACCACACTAATTAATATCAATATATGTATACGATAATGGGTTGACTGACTGACTTCACTTAAAATCTTTTTGAAACGATTAATATTATTGAATTACAATTTAACACATCAATTGCAATGATCTACTTCAATAACGATGTACGCTAGACTCTTATTTTTCAACTGAGTGGTTACCTACTTTATTCTTCTTTTGTGTTTAATAATATCTTGAAAATATAATATATATTTAAATAAACCAACATTAAAAATATGTAGGTATTAAAATTTGAATTGTGGATTTATATTACAGTGTTTTAATAATTTATTTTTATAGTGCTTGTGTTTTTTTTTTATTATTTTTATTCAGTTAAATGTTTTTGTATAATATGTCCCTAATATTATATAATATAAGCCTATATTATAGATACCATTAAATAAACGTTTTAAATTTTTGATCTTAATAATATTATATCGACAGTGAATATAAGTAGTGAATTTTAATGTTGTAATATTGTCTTATCGCCTTGGGTAGACTTTTTTACTTTTGACACCCACTTACCGCATTTCTTAATCATTTTGGTTACTAAAACTTTAAAATAATTATAGAACTTGAGTTCATTATTTGTTTGATCTCATAACATATTATTTCTATAGTAGTAGCAGCATAATAATTATTATTTATAAACTATTTCTTTACATTATGAGTAGATCAAAGAATAAGCTGTATAAATAAATTTACATTGAAACATTTCTCCACGTAAATAATAAAATGATCTATAAATATTGTAGTATAATGAATAAAAATGCATGAATATTAGTATAAAATGTTATCTTTAATATATCTTATTTTTTTTTCGTGTTACCTACTTGCTATTTTTTGACTTAAAATAACAAACAACATTAAGTTATTGTTACTTTTAAATTTGCAGTGAATAATATTTAAGTATTATTTTTATAAAGCATAGAGGGTGATTCACCAAATATATTTACCCCATTTTTATAAAATTTCATAATATATTAATTTAAATTTTTAATTCTGATTCTTAGAATTTTTAAATATACATATAGTCACAATATTTTCAAATTCTTTAAAAAATTTTATTACTTGAGGAATAGATAATTTTTTTTTAAATTTGTATGTAGGTACTAATTTACGGAACCCGTAGTCAAAATGTTAATACTAACGAAAGAAAAGTCCTTAAAAATCATTTTAAAAAATATACAAAAATTTAAAATTATTGATAGATTAATTACTTAAATTTTCAATTTATTATACCTATACTCATATCATCCAAACGCATATCATATTGTCATAGTCCTTGTTATTATCCTTAGTAAGCTAAATTAAATAATTCAAAATTTTAATTTTGATTTTGATATGTCAACATTTTCAGAATTTTTTTTTTGTTAAATAGCTTACAATAAAAAATCAAGATTGTCATATGGAAAAATAGAAGTTTGTATTCCTGCATGGAATTCTTTAAGTAAAACAAAAAATCTCTAGAATTTTGAAATACGGTGTTTAGACTTAAAATATGTATATATAATTTTTTGAAAAAATCAGATTTTAAATAGCTGTATTATTAAAGAAAAAAAGGGTTAAGCATGCTTGGTGAATCACTTCGTATAGATCTATATATTAAATATATATATATATATCATACATTTTGAATGAAAACAATTTTTGAAATTATTAAAAAAATATTAAAATTGTCTGTTTATTAAATAAATCAGAAATATTAATACAATAAGCAAAAAATATGTGTAGAATAATAATTGAAATAATTGGATCGTTAAAAATGATACTTAGGACGTCATAAATTAAATACGATTCTAAATGTTTATTCTTTATATCAAAATAATATATCACAATATAAAATTTTGATGAATACAATTTTCTTATCATCTTAAAGTATGTACAAATAAGGTTTTGTTAATTTCTTAAAATGAAGAATAGTATCATATTAGTTCTACCTTGCATATTTCACATATTTCGTTGAATGCGTATACATATACCTACTTAAATAACTCCTGCACACACTTGCGTACATTTACTGTGAAGTTTAAAACATGTATTATAGGTAGATACTACACTTTTATATATGTAGCAACATCTATAAGTTTTTATTTGTCTTTTAATTTATTATATTATAATATGGTAGGCATGCGTATTTAGTAAAATGTATGTTGAACGCATATGCGTGTGACTATAAAGTATCAACAGAATTTATTGTTTTAATATAATAAGTCTGCGAGGTAATCGAGGGGAAAAAAACAAAAAAAACATAGTAAAAAAATAAAAATAAAAGTATAATTTAATTAAACAAATTTTAAAACATTTATGAATACAACGTTAAAGTCCACAACACTCACACATCCCGTGTGCATGTTACTGGTGATAATTAGACAATTTTCTAATTGAATTGATTATTGAAGTTTTTTCAAACAGCGATTTAAAAGAAATCCTTTTTACTCTTACGTGTTGTATTATTACTTGTGTATTATATAGGTACTTAATATGGTATTGTATGCATATGCTTTTCTATAATATGCTAGTATCTTATTTGTACAAAAAATCAATTTTAATTGGGTGATTGTGAATATTATAAATATTATTAAACGAGTTTTCGTTTGTGTAGCCAACGGCCACAACAATCTGATAAATACCCACTAATTGTTTAAAAATCCAAAACAACATTTGTAGAATATTTAATTATCATAATATTGGATTATAATATCGAATATCTGTATTGAGTACAATGTACATATGCTGTAACTTATCTAGTGTAGGTATGCTATGTTGTATATATGTCGTGATATTACAAGTAATTAATTTAAAGAAACGTAAATAACTATATTTTGCTATCTATTGCATAGTATTATTTAGATATTTAAAAATCACCTATCGAGGAAGAATACGTTATACTAATGATCTATATTATAGTCTCAAGAAATGCCCATTCCAGTGGATGTAAACCAGGCGCGGATCCACAATATATTTACGGGGGGGGGGCAATACCATGTGTGTATCGTATTTTATTGGCTGTCAAAAACTGACATCCTAGAAATTTACCTGTGTGGCTGAGTCTACGTGGGGCGGGCATGGCCCCTCCTTGCATTCGCGTCTGGTGTAAACAGTGTTTATACAAATTGCGATGATATAGCTATGCAGCACGTTGTACAGTATAAGCCCATTATTTGGTATAATAATATACCAAAGGTAAATAGATGAATTTGAATTTGTTAAATCTTTGTCATTTAAGTTTTTACCGAGAACATGACATGATAAAAAACACATAATACATCTTCATTTATACCATTTATGCAATATGTATACCATAATAATTATAAAACCTAGGATCGTATCATTTCCAACGGCAACACGACCTAAGGAGGTAACTTGATCAGATGATAAGAGTGTTCGTGATACCAATGATAGGTATCTGAAATATCTGTTTGCTAACACGAGCGTATACAATAATTCACATAATAATATATTACTGTTTCGATCGTGTTGAATTGGATGAGCCAATTTTTCTACAGACATTTTTTTTAAAATTAAAATCGTGTCTATAATACTCTTCCTTATATTGAAACATTTATCTAATATTTTAGTCAGCACTAGTGTTGTGGTTCTGTGTACCGTATAATAAAAGGAAAAGTAATAAGGCTATATAGGATCACTCTATGCATTTAATCGATCGCCGATTCCATCACTGTTACAAATCTGAGGTTAAACGAATAAGGTTCTAGGTAATTACAAAAAAAGTAAAATATTTATTAATTTTCCAAATAAATATATTTTTTAAACGGCCAGATAGGTATTCACGTCCGTTAAGTATTCATTTGTTTCTAAAACTGTAAATAGTCATCAGAAAACTATTAAATTAT
The DNA here is from genome assembly GCF_003676215.2 of Rhopalosiphum maidis. NCBI lineage: Eukaryota > Metazoa > Arthropoda > Insecta > Hemiptera > Aphididae > Rhopalosiphum > Rhopalosiphum maidis. The sequence continues at coordinate 64,256,190 of NC_040879.1, read as the reverse complement.
TGATAATTAATAGGTGTATATATTTTTTTTTTATATATAATTTGAATTAAAAATATTTTTATTAAATCCTTATTTATTGTTGCAAGAAAATGACCAAAGTTTATTTTTTATTTGTATTTTCAAAGAAAAATAGACGGTGCACCAAAATGGCTACGGCCATCATCATATATCGACCTAATTTGGGTGTTTCTCATTTAAATATATATATTTTATACGAACAAGTTATGAAGAGTTGGGCACATTCGTCGTGACTTGACTACAGTCAGTGTCAAAAAGTTCACTCGAAAAATTGAATTTGTCCATGTTCATGTCCAATGCGTAAAAAACGATGTCGTTCACGTTCACAAACTTTTTATATAAGATCACGTTCGTGCATCTTTAGTATTATCTTTAAATAAAACTTCAAGTACCTAAGATATAAATAACTTCAAAAAAAATTGGTTTCTTTATGTATGTTATAATTATACAACAAACGATTATTATACGTTAATATATTATATAAAAAATTAAATGATTCTACATAAATTCAATATAATCACTGATATACTCACTAAGTTTATTAAAAATCAAACTAAATAATTAAAGGATAAAAATAGAAGCATCTGTAAATATCATCTGTGTAATATATTCAAGACAATTTCTGATAGGCTAAAATTACGATTTTCTGTATGTATGGCATAACATATTATACGGGGCGACTCACGTACGGCAAGGCGCATACACACACAAACAGGCAGTAATATAAACTGTAGACTAGTGTTTCCCAACCTATGGGTCGCGAAATTTATTTTGTGGGTCGCGACTAGCCAAATAAACCCAAAAATAAATATATGAAAACAATTTCAAGCGTAAATTTATAAATGATTAAGTTATGTTTTATTTGATACCCTTTACGTATAATAATAATGTGAATTCTAATTAGTACTGTAAAATGTAAAATATACTACATTGGACATAGGTTTTACAACAGATATCAGTATATTTTTTGTAACGTTTGAGTTATTTTATCACGATTATGGAAAATTTGTTGTCTTATCGGTATAATTATGTATTTATTATTCAGTATTCAGTATTGTATTATTCGATGATAAAATTGCTTACAATAAAAATGATTATTATATAATATTACAAAGGCAATCACATTTTTTTTTTTTTTTTTACTGGGGTGGGTCGCGTAATCAACAAACAGTAAATTTTTTGTGGGTTACTATTACAAAAAGGTTGGAAAACACTGCTATAGACATTAATTCTCATTAACTGCGATTGAGATTATGGATTGCATAGTACATGTTGTAGTACATATATATTATCGAGTATCTGATCAATTTACTACAAGTGTGATCCATACACAGACTAACATTAACCTAGTCAAACTATAACTAATGTTAGTTCATGGTTTCACAAAAACTGTGACTCGAAACCAATGTATCTAATGGAGGAGGTCGAGGAGGACCAGGGGAACTCATTTTAGGAGATAAAAAACGCAAGATTTTTCAATTGAACAATTCGACCAACAGTGGTATTTTAAACCACCTTGAAAATATGTAGAAAAAATATTATTAAAATAGAAAAAAAAAACCATAACTATTTGAGAAATCTCCCGTGTATTTTACGAGTTAGATTTAAAAACATCGATAAAAAACAGCAACCGGATTCGTTATTATAGAGTAACAGTTGTTGTAAAATGCACATAATAGTTACCTATTATAATTTTGAGTCCCTCACAATTGATTGCCCGTAGTTGCGTACAGCGCATTTTTAAATTTGATAAATTTAATATTTCGAAGAAAATCATGATTACTTACATATTGTATAATAATATTATAGTTTCAAGATTCAATAATGATACAACAACATGAACATATTATTATTAAAAAATGATTAAATATGAACGACAAAAAAAATTGTTTAAGTATTTTAACAATGTAAATTTAGCTTATGTTCGCATTTTATTTAATAAAGGTGAGGTTTACAAATTTTCGTTCGCAAAATATAAACGTTAATGTGATTAACTATCGTAATTTTCAAGCATTGTGAACGGCGATATACATGGGAAACTAGCATACTATGAATCTAGGATAGTTACCAAAAAAAAGGCCATGGATAAAAAAATTCGGTTAAAAAAACCACTGATAAAAAGCCACGGGATAAAAAAATCAATAAGATAAACAAACAATAATTTATTTTTCTGTTAAAATAATTCTATACAATGTATTATTTATTTTAAAATTTATGATAATTATTTAATATGAATTACAAAAATTTACAAAAATATTATAAATAATATATGAAAAACAAACTATTTAAGAAGTGAATATAATAAAAATTTAAATAATCGTATTATGTAAGTTGCAATAAATATAAAATATTGATCAATTGTCTATTGTATAAAATTATAATTACATATGTTATATACATATTTTAGTATGTTTTCATAAGTTTTTTCTATTTTAGATTCTGAACGGAGTGATGAATGTATTGATTCTATAATGATGTGTGTGTGTGTTTTTTTTTTTATTTTTATGTCTGTCATCACGTTTTGGTGTAGTAATAGTGCTTTAATTTTTGACTTCACCACTGTTTTGATAAGGAATGTGAATCTAGTTGGTATATGGGGGAGGGGGTCAAAAGTTCAAAATTTGCAGTAGTTTTTAAAAGCGTCAAGAAAAACCTTTAAAAAGTAACAGAAAAACGGGAATTTTTACACATAACAAGTTTTCGACAAAATTTATTTTTTTATTTTTTATAACTCAAAAACGAATCATTTTAAATGCTTGAAATGTTCACCAAATGTTTATAATAGTGTATTAAGAATGTTTATGGACAATTTAAATTTTCGATTTTTCTAAGTTTTTTTTTTTTGAAATGCCGATAAAAAAAATCTGGCTTTCCAAAAAATCTTTCAAAATTTAATACAAGTTATATTATAAAATGTACTTATCGTAGTAAAATAAAAGCATTTAAATTAGCATTTAAAGTTCAAATATTTACAAAATATGTCAAGTTGAAAATTCATAAAATTGTTGAGATTTATACCTAAGGTAAAAAGCTAATACAAGGTTATACATAAGGTTTCCTTCAAGTAACTGTAAAAAAAAAAATTCTTGCGTTAATATAGAAAAAATTTTATGAGCGTATGGAATTTAATTTTTTACGAAATCGCGTAAAATAACGATATATTACAATTTAAATAGGTATAGGTAATAATATATAGTATATCCTACTAATTATCCTAGACCGATAAATCAACTCCGTTCAGGATCGTTTTTCGTATACAATGATACCTGTCATTGCATTCAAATTTAACACATCCATTATAGTCAACTACTCACCAGAGCGATACCCACTTGCCCACCATTTTTCTTTTGAACTTTATCTATTGGAAATTGGACTTTTTTAATAATGTCCAAATAGAAGAGTAATAATATTATGGTCTACTAATTTTGAAAACGATGGATCCACCATCTTTTGTTTGGTTGTTGGTTTTATGTCCATTATCAAGGATGGTTTGATAGACATTTCACGCTGGACGGCGGATATTGTGGTGGTGATAAAAAAAAAGTCAAAAATGGAACGCATATGACGGAGATATTCTGTACAGCTTATTTTTGGTCTCTTTTTTATCCGTAGCTTTTTTGTCCGTGGTTTTTTTTTTTTTTTTTGGTGGCTTTTTTATCCTAATACCGGCATACTGTACAGTGTTCACTATTCATTGACGTCTGCCTAGTTTGTATTTCAACCAAATGATAATAATAGACAGTAATATTGTACATTGCATTCGGCTAACAAACAGTGAATTGCCATCAGTGTCATCCATCTTGTACGCTGCATTCGAGGCCCACTGAGTTGGTGTGAGGATCGTCCCAAAGTGATTTTTTTTCATAACTCACGCACAGTAGGTAGGGAATTACTGTATTTTATGATTATTAAAACTATATCATATTTACATAAATATCCCCATTGCATCTTGCGTATTTTTTACGTAAGTATAATATAATATATAATATAATATTGCTAACCCGTAATACTGAATATTATGTATTTCACAGTGCGTCGACGATATTTGGCACGAATGGGGTTTTTTAATTCATATAAATGTCATAAAAACTAACTCTTATTTAAAAAGAATTATAAATCATTTTTTATGTATTACATGCCATTTATGTGTGTGCGTGTGTTAGGACGTAACAGTACATATCTGGTCAACGCTACGACTATAATACGAGTAAGTCTGTGCCGTTAAATGCGATGGTCGATAATTTAAGAGTCCTTTTCGGGCCATTTTATCGTCTCTCAGAAAATGAAAAAAAAAACACCCAATTTAGGCGTATTTATGCACTTCAGCATACAAAATTACTTACACCTACTACGCCGCTTGCCAAACAAACCAGTTATGCGTTACAGGTGTTATTGCATTACAATAAAATTGTCTCGCCACACAAATACAGCTTTATATGTGTCCAAACGCGATTCCCAAACAGGTGTTTATGTGTACACGTGTATGTGTGCGTGTATATGTGTCTGTCTGCCTATATATACATATAATAGAATATATTACAATCGTACTTACGCACATATGACCATGTGCATATAATATATGTTTATACGACGAATGTGATGTTGTGTGTATACAATTTTACATGCGCATAAAAAAAAAAAGTTACACGGCTTCGTACGTTATAATATATGTATTATACGCGAAATTTTATTCACGTGAAGCCGTGTAAATGGTTTATGTATAGTGAAAAACTTTAAGCGCTTTTATTTTCTAATCGAATGACACACGACCAAAGGTATATAGGTATAGGTGCGTGAGTCACGATTCGTCGAACGTAAATTGGTGGAAATAATAAAATGTCATCATAAGAAAAAAACGACAAAAAATAAAAAACGGTCCCTTAGAGTTCTTATAACCGGCCGCCTCTGTTTAGCTACCGTTAGCTGTTTAGGACATGTAATAATAATAGGTGGTATCTCCCCCTGTTTTTCTTTCATCTATATATAGGTAAACCTAGTATATGTATTAGAATTTTCCTTTACTAGCTCTCTAATTAAAATTTTAAGACTTACATACTATTTATTTTAACAGATTATTAAATATTTATAACGGACACATATTCATAATTTATATTTTATACTGTTAAATATGTATGCGTGAATTAAAGTTAGTTTTATAATTAATTTTCTATCATAAATTTAAAAGATAAACCAAAAATACTACAAATAATATTAGTTTTGAATCTAATTACTATCTAACAGTATAACTTTTAAATTCAAAACTCATAAAATACCAATTATTAATTAATTCTGATAATGGATACATCACTCTGCCATATGTTTATTGAGTGATCATTCATTTGAACAATAAGCACTCATTATTATTAAGTAAAAACCACGTTATAAGTAAAAGTAAATCTTTCATAAAATTTAAAGTCATTATTAAGTAATGTTTTAAAAATAAAATAAATTTTTCTATATTTTATGTCCATATTATCTATTAAAATTTTTATTTTTTTAAATGTCAGTATATATTTTTAATCGATTTAAAATTTAAACCAACTGATTTATAAAAATTGATTTTTGAATAAGTATAGTAGGTAGTTTCTTTAAAGTATATAAAGTTTAAAGTCAACAAAACAATAGTAGACCAACGTTTTGGGCTACCATTAAGTCATTCTACTCTACTTATCAACAGTTTAAATATTTATAACTAATTAAATACTTGAGCATAATTTAATTCGTATAACGTATAAATATTCTTAAACAGGATAATTTTTTTTTTAAGGATTATGAAATGTCGCAATTCAAAAAAGTAATTAACTAAACATAGGTATTATAACGATAAAAATACCTACTACCTAAAAGTATATTTTTTGTAAAAAGTATTTTATATACGTTTTATATTATAATGGTTAAATATTAGGTAAAAAAATATTTTTAAAAACTACCATGATACCTTCCAAGTATTAATAAAATAACTTGTAAGTACATATATTATATAAGTGTATATGTGGTTCTCTGCAGGTCCGTGCACACTAGGGAAAAGCTGGAAGTTCAACCCCATCCCCAATGAATTTTCGCATCAAGAATCTAGATCATCAACAGCTATTGATTTTATTGAATTAATAGAAAGTTTACTTCTGCAAGACTCCTGAAGTATAATATTTATTAAAAAGCTATGATAAATAAACACTTTTGATATACTTAAAAAAATAATATAAAGAAATGGTTGAACAGAAATTCTTGAGGTTTATTAGTTATTCGCAAAATATTGATACTCTCTTCCCGTGATGATTAGTAATAACTCTCTTATATTTGTCTATTTCAACTTGATTTCTTTAATATTGACCATAGGCACGTAGCTAAAAAAATATTTTTGAAATTTATTCAATAGTAAAATTAACTTTCCTATTATATTATATCAACTAACCGTCAATGTCCTTGCTCGTCCCACGTGCGGTTCTACTCTTTTATCACAAGAAAAATAGAAAATTATAATTTGTGATTTAGTTTTGATAGGTACAAGAAGAGCTTAAGTCCAAAATATATTATATAGGCACATACTTAATTAAATATTGCAATTTCTCGAATTGATCTTTATTATTGACTAGATACAAATTGACTTATACGTGTTGCCTGTATCTAGTTATTAAAAAATTTACATGCTTTTATCAATAATCCATATTGAATATTAGATCTTATTTTCAATACAATTATTAGTAAGATACAATTAACAAAGCAAGCATTACTAAATAAATATTTTTTTTCATATTATATTATATATCTGAATAACATAATTTTAAAATTAATTTAATACTACGAGAATTTTAAATAAACTATTATTTGACCAAAAACGGTAAACAATATATATTACTAAACTAACACATAATTAGCTCACTTTAGTTTTTTTATATTTAATTAAATATTATAATTAATTAACACAAATGTGCATATAATATATACATAATACACACTAAAATATAATGTAGTTATATGAAAAAAATTATTTATTTATATAAAAGTTAATATAATTAATTTAAATTGAATATAAACACGTTGCTAAGCGATGGTAGAACAAAAAGTATCTATAGAATTTATACTTGGAATTCTTTGAGCCATTTTATTCGTGTGAATTTACCATTGGTTTACTTACGTTTGCATTTTTATTGAAGATATAAATACTACTTTAATGTACGTCACTATTAAATAAATTCAATATTGTGCTGTTGATAAAATTATACCATTATCAGTTTTAATGTACTCGAGTTACATTTTCATTTTATTTTTTATTAGAACCCATATATTAGGTTATTACTATAAATGAATAATCTAAATATCAACAAATATAAATACATATTTCATATCTTTTCAGTTTTGTATTTTAGTCACACACTTTTACAGCCCCTTATATAATATTTGAAATTCAACTGAAATTTTTTATATTATATATATATATATATATATATTTATTTATATTGATCTAGCTTAACCAGCCCCTTAACCGCCCACTGAAAATGTATTTACCAAAAAAACCCACTTCAAAAACGTTAACAAAGAAAGTGAATGAAATAGAAAATATAGAAGTGTTGTGTCAACATGCATACGGTTATAAAGTGTGTAGGTCTGTGTAATAGTATAGGAACGAATCCAAAGCGAATATATACTAGTGGGAGTGGGGTTACATTAATTCAAATAAACGCAACACTAATATTTATCTTGTACATTTTTAAATAGTATATATTATGTATTAAACCCATCACTTGCGCTTTTAATTTAGATATGGTATAATATGCATTATTTAATAAAACACAACTACAGAATGAATAAATTAAAGTATCGTCATAATAATATTAAACAACTTTATTTTTATAAATAATTTGTTTACCAAAATATCTAAGATCCGAGTACAACAAATGTATTTATATATAGATATTATTATGTTTATTTATATTTTTTTAATTTATTAAATTATCTATCAAGATTATATCACCTATTTATAACTTAAAAATATTTCTAATAATATTAAATGTTTGTTATTTTACTTGGCAAAATAGTATTTTTTTGATTACAGCTGATAATATATAGAATTATTTTATATAAGTAATCTGTGATGTAATAAAATTATTACAGTGAGATGTAAGTATAATTTATTAGTGTATCACTCGAAATCGAGATCATCTATTTAAATGTATGAATCTAATTTAGTATTAGTTACTACTTGGTTATCTTACGTTTAATTATTTATTTAATATATATATATATATATATGTGTGTGTGTGTGTATGTATTATTTTTGGTTCATCAGATAGATATGTTTCATATAAAATCGAATCTAGAAAACAATTGTATACTTAAAAATGCATTTGTTATTTCTTAACTTCATAAACAAGACGAATATTTTATGACTGAGAAATTTGAAATTTTGATACGCATGTATCAAATGCTGATTATTTGTAAGTTCTTAATTCTTCCAAAGATTTTTCTATCCTAATAATGGCCGGTCGTTAAATTTTTATAAATATACTATGGTAAACTCTTAGTTCATTTCTGCTTATATAATATAACCTATTATTATCTATGTCAAAAACACACAATTATCGTTCTTTTGATAATACTAAATCGTGTACTTGGAATGGTATTTGTAATAAACAAAAAAAAAAAAAACAAATAGCAGTGTATAGGATAGAAACAGTATTATTTATTATTGACATGTTTTGTTTGTTTTAAACGGGTATTACTATTTAGTTTTTTTATCTAATCACCCATGTTTTCGATAATAAATTCCAAAACGATCTGTTGTTTACACTATGCGTTCCACATAGTATACGTCATATATTTAATTTATACAGAGGGTGTTCGGGGGAGATAATAGTAGGCACCGACGAATTCCGACATTTCGTAAGCGATTCTAAAGAGTTATCGAATTTGGAAAATTATAAAATAGTTTCTCGGAAATTAATATTTTATTTTAGTACAAAAATGATTAACGGACCTTAAATATTTTTCGTGTGTTATTTATTTTACGTCATTGTTAGAATTCTATACATGTATTTTTATACCGCAGGCATATTAAATGTGATAACCAGCCAATGTTCCAGTTGTCGAATCTTCGTAAAAATAAAATATATTATTAGTTTAGATATAATTTAACTTAAGTTAAAAATAACTATGTTTTTGCCATGTTTAATTTTGTAACAATCGTAACAAACTATCGAAATCATAATTTAATATATTATTTTTTCTTGTTATAAAGTGATTTGAAATTGTGGAGTAGTTGTTAATATTATATTAAATACAACTTATTTTTAATTTAAGTATTTAAGGATACCGGAGTCAGTTATTCATTAAGGGGAAGCAATTCAGAAAAATTATAATTGCATGGTATGATGGCCATACATAAACCAAACGGAAAAATCAAATGATATTTTAGCAATTTCAACGATCTAAAATGACTCGTCAAGAAAAATGATCACGTTTCTTAGAATGATTTTTTTTTAACCATTTTATTTTTTCAAAAGAGGAATTATACTCGGGTTGCATTGGAATCTGATTTTTGATGACGCCAGAAAAATACATTTAAAAATATTTAAAAGTTAAATATACATACACGTAAAAAATTATTAAAACTTTTGAAAATGAATTTTCACGAGGCGTGAGAGTTGTTCCTGCGAGGCGAGTTGTTGCACTATAAATGCGTTGGATCCGGCACCTATAGGGTATTGTGAACTTAAACTATTAAATCGTTTAACCGTGTTCTTGGAATAACTCACTTTATAAACAAAAAGTGGTTAATAATATTCTGTATGATATAATAAGTAAGTTATTTTAAATGTTGAGCGAGGCGATGTATGTATTGGTTTTATAATGATATATGTTTTTATGACTAATTATTATATCATCAATATGTATTCTTTTAAATATTTAAGATTATAATTAAGTAAATCAATATTGAAATAATTCTAAGTGTTAAAACAAGTTTAAATAATATAATTTACAGTCATGGAATATAATCAATACTCAATAAGCACTAGAAAAAATAATATCGGTAATTGGTAATGATAGTAGGTAACCTAAGATTATCGATGACCATTTAAAGCTGTATACACATTTTACTATTTAACGCATTACGATATTGTTGAAATTAAAATATTGTTGATAGGTATGTGGTAGAAATATTAACTGGTTAAACTCTTCAACGTTATTTTAAAATGTATATAAATTATAATAAGTTTACTTATATACCGTAATATAAAATAAAAATTTGATATTTTAGTTAAGTTGTTTGTTAGATAATGCCGCAGTGTTCACGGTATAAGGTTGAAACTTCAAAGTCTTTACTCTAAATAGCGCCTCAGTATAAGTTATAATAAGTCTATGACTTTGATTTATACTTTTATCATATTGTAATTAAATATATTAACTATAAAGTAAATTATAACATTATACTTTATCATGTTAAATGGTATCTTATTTTATAATTTTATATGGATACTTATTTATGGTTTATTCATTTAATTTGATTCTAAACGAATGCGTTAGTTGTTGGTTAATTATGTATTTTATTTAAATTATTTTTTTTATTATTTTTTTTTTTATCTAGTGTTTATTTAGATTGTAAAAATGCTTCCATCTTCATCTTTGAGAAGGTTTTTTGTAACACACAATTAGTCTATATGGTACATAGGTTGGTATAATTGGGAAAATTTAACAAAAATACAAAATGCTGAAAAAGATGGAAAAATAGAATATTTTACTATACGAGTACAACAATATAAAATATGTATTTTAAAATATCCTTAAAAATCGTTTTTGGTTTACAATTATTTATCGTTGAAATACATTTTATCACGTTCATAATTACAACTATAGGCTATGATGAAGTACACTAAAAATCGAATGCTAAAATAGTAGATCAAGTTCCTCGATTTAATTTTTTATCAGAATACGTTCAGTTTTAAATATATTTAAGATTTTACTTTATAGTAAATTTATTAGATATATTAGAGCTCTATGAATATAAAATTGGTGGTCGACTTAAGTTTAGAAAATAAAGTAAAATGTATAACTATTGATAATGTTCACATACATTTAAAATGTATTTTATAAGGTAAATATTTTTAATAATTTTTAGCCATCCGTAAAAAAAAGCAATTTGATAGATTTAGCTTAGAATCTGATAATTATTTTAAAAAAAATAATCTTCTGGTAGTAGAGTAATACCTAGAGAGGATAATTAAGATGTGTCTGGGTCTGCTTTGCTAATATTATTAAGAATCCAATATGTAGATGAAGAAAATATATAGTGTATACGCGTGTATAGAAAAAGTGGGCCGTTTGGTAGAATGTTTCCAATATAAAACAAAAATAATACAAATATGATAATATTTGATAAATTTATTGGAGAGTTATTTGAAATTATTATAAATGGTTAAATTCCCATAATCACAATTACCTCTGCATTTCGCTTTGGAAATATTATAGCGTACTTTGAAATATTGAGTCAGGTAATTTACCAATCAATTAACAAAGTATGTACGAACATTTTATTTCTGAGAATTAGAAAAAATACCACATAACACAAAAACACAATTTCATTAAATATTGAATTTTAATTTTTTGACCACGAGATTTTAGTTGTGATTTAAAATTTTGGTAAACTGTCAATAAATTCTATTTCGTGGATTTTAATTACATGTGATATAATAATAAAACTATAAAAAGAAATTAAATCTTGACGTTAAAAATCGACAACAAAACGTATATGAAATTTTACAATGCCAATTTTGTTGCATGGTAGAAATCTAGTTTGATGTCAAACGAGAATTACTGAGAACATTTTTAACGTGCCATTCAAAGGCAAAAGAGGAAAGCCTCTCTCCTGAAGTAGGTATAAGAAGATATAGGTTTAAAAAGAATCCCATTGTTACGGTAAAATGATGTACATCAAAGTTAAAACTATGTTACCATCAATTATTAAAATATGTACACTAAAAACATGTATATAATAAATACTATATAACAGTAAGCCTACAACAATGTAATTTTGAATTTCTAATGGTTCCAAATGTTTAAAGAAAATATGTGGAAATACGTTCGGCAGAAAATATGTACAACAATAATAATTGTCGTCATAGTATTATGCGACAACCGTGCTATAAAGTTTTTAAGTATAAATAATTGAATAAAAGTAAATTATAAATATTTATTATTATTATTATTTTTACGGTGTATAAAAAATGTGTACAGTTCAGTAAATAAAATTTATGATAATATCATATTTATTAAATTGAATGACATAAATGTTCGAGACAATTATTAACCGTTATTATTTAATGTTATTTTAAACACAGCAATAGTTCATCGTTCTATTAGAATTAATACTAATTGATGAATATTTGAATATTAAGATTCAAAATTGTGTAAGTATCTATTTGTTTAAATTAAAATTTATTTTTCTCGCTATCAACATTTATTTTACAAAAAAGATAACGAAAATATTCTCCGAAATCATGACAAATATAAATCCATTTTAGATACCGTGGAAAACAGAAATTAATTTCGAGTAAGTAGGCAAGTATTTCGATTTTAAAATATTTTCAGATTTACAACGAAAAATCGTCATGGGAAAGTAACAACGACTAATTTTCACTAAGAATCGGTATATAATTGCTCTTTGTCTAATTGTAACTATTTGTATTTTTATGCAAATTACTTTCTAGTTTTTTTTTTTTGTTTAATATAATATACATTTACTGTAAACTAATATCTAAACTTGTTTAAATAAATCTCGGTTGGATTATAGTTAATGAAACATCACTATTTTAGTTACTATAATTTTACACAAAATATAGTATTATCACTATCATCGCAAAATTGTAATTATTACTTGTGTATCGAAAATATTTACTATAAAAGTTGGATAAATGAACCATTTAGTTTTCGTTTTAATAAGCAATCGTACTTAATGAAGTTTTGTTACAACGTGATAATATTATGATTTAATGGTAATTGTTAATTTGGCGAGTTTTTCTATTTGCTTGACAAAAACGATCATTCTTGGCATGGTTGAGTTGACAAACAACGTACGCCGGAGAATTTACGCTCTGTGAACCACTAGTCTGGTTATATAATATACATATTATAGACAGTAGGTCCCGAGATCCGATTTGATGGCCACCGTTATTGTTCATGTTAAGTTAGGTTAAGTTAGGACACCTCAATACTATGGGCGACATTCAAAGGCAACACCATCCGACCGTGAGATGCGCGGCGAACCGACATATATTAACAATGTCACAGATGCAATCTCCGAATATCGTTCCTTTTCTCCTATTACTTTGTTGAGAATGATCCCACCTCTACCTCAGCGGGCATAACCATATTATTCATTTATCCTGTATATATTTCTCTGGCCATTTTCCCGTGAAAACTAATTAGACTTACCGCCTATACACTTCTCTCTCCCGTCTCAATTTATATAATTTACATTTTGGTTACTTACAAACTTAATATTGAGAATATATGAGATAATATTATAAATCTATGAATAATAATTATTAATTTGCCCGTAAGAGTATTCGTTATTATTAAAACATGATCACGGTTAAATTATTATTTACCTAAATTGTTTAAATAATATTTACAACAGTGTCTCGAGAGAAGATTTCGAAAGAATTCCATCTGTGTGATAATGAATTTACAACTTTATACAAGCATGATATATTAATGTGTAATACCTTTCTTCTTAAAGAATAAATAAAAATTAAAAAATTAAATATTTTACGCTTGTTTATAGAGAAATATGTAGAAAATGTACCCTAATGTGCTCTAAAATAAGGCTATACTTGTTTATGGTATTTATTATTTTTATGTTTTCCAGAAAGTAAAAATGTCAATACTTTTTTGTCTAGAAAATATAATGATAAATAATTCGAGTATCACAATATGTAACTATTAATAAAAATAAAAATAATGAAATTCCACAATCACAAACAAACACGCTATTTGAATTGAATTTACTTATATCTTATATAAATGCAGTTCATGAACTCACGACTGATTTAAATTTGAATAAATATATATATGATATTATATGTACTTAAAATTATTGATATGATGTGTATATCGTATATTTTCAATGTAACCATTTTAAATGTTTAAAGACATTCAATTCGTGAATAATAGCTTACAATATAATAAAAGCAACTATATATAAATAAATAAAAAAAAAAAACAGGAAAAAAAATGATTTTAAACTATTTTCAGAAATGAAATTAGAGCAGTAAAAATGTATGAAATAGGTCTTTTAGTCTGATATTATTTTTAACTTTTCATTTCTTTAACTTATTTCGTGAATTCTCAAAATGTATTCAAATATTTAATTTTATTATTTCTATCATATTGATACCGATCAATATGTAGGAATACTCAAATGTTATATAAATTGTGTAATAAAAAAGTTACAATACATGTATATATGTATATAAGTGTATACAATAAAAAATAATAAAAATTTATTTTGTGTTTTGGTTCAAAATAAAATATCGATTTTTATACAAAAAATTACAATTATAAACAAAAATACTATACTAAAAGTAAAATTGAATACCACCATATAATAATAATAATATATCAAATCATTATTTTAAATAAGCATATTTTAATAATTTGAACTAGTAACTATAGACTTTTAGTAATCCAAAATACAAGTTCGAGAATTAATTAGGTGCTGTATGATGAGTACGTGAGGATCCTCATTTGAGATTAATTTTTTCAACATCCCTTAAAAATGTTATTGAACACATAATATAAAATTATCTAATTTTATTATTGTAACTACAAAAATATTAACCAGTTTATCAACTTAAAACCACAGCTACTCACGATAATATTTTAATTGAATTAACTTTTCATCAACATATTCAATGATACTGATACATATGAACTTGATGATATACTTACAGTAAACTTGTGTATTAGTGAAATAGGTACAACTTACAATCAGTATAGGTATGTTTATCGGGCACAAATAACAAATAGATAAAATGTTTTCAGTTGAGAATTATTATGTACAATATTATATAGATTATATAGAAATGATGATATTCTTTATATAATATTCAATATAATGGTGATAAACAATTATTCAAAAGTGGAGGTTCAAATGATTTTTGTGCTTTAATCAGGATCGTTCTACATAGGAATTATTGACCACTAAGAGTACCTAATTCATAGAGATCGGTTTACGTATGAAGGTATTATACAAAATATTATAGAATTATAATTTATAATACACAGATTACAATTACATACATTACATGATATAAGCAACTTAATGATCAGAGAACAGATAGCATAGTTTGATCAGTAGCGATAATGAATTTATTTGATGGCAACAGAGATATAATCGGGTTCTGCAGATTGTTTGATTCCAGGTGTTTTGTATTTTCTCTGTCTTGAGCATACATAATATTATTAAGAGATTATTGATACATAGTCCAAGAATTATGAAATAATCAAGAATTTAAGTTTTTAGCATAAATTAATATGAATACAACATAATAGACTTGAAATTCTAATTTGATATTATAATAATAACTATAGTTAGTAATATCAATAAATAAATAAACGATCAGAACTCAAACCATTTTAATTTTCCAATTCGTCCCTACGAATTTTAATGGTGGTTAACACGGTTGTATTTTTAAATTTAAATTATAATTTTATTCCACGATGTAGTTATAATGTAATCTTAATTTATTTTTACATTTCATGACTGTATATTATACGGATATAAGTTATGTATAGATAGAAACTGATACCAAAAACTGTATTCAAATTTCTGATATTAACTCTAGAAAAAAGAATGTCCACAAACCGTGTTACAACTTGACAATACGTAGGAACGATTAATGCAGTAGGTATGTATAATTGACATTAAACACGATGAATATGGAAGAACAAGTTTACCATATTCATCGTGTTTGTCATCAATACATATATTGACCACACGCATTAGCTTTTATTTTATATATAGGTACCATTTAAAAGTTTCAATTTACTAAAAAAGTTCTTGTATAATCAGCAAAGACACAATTTATTAATAACATTTAAAAATTTGTTTTTAAACAGATAATATAATATATTAATCTGTATAATAGCTAAATAAAGTAATAATATAAGTAGGTATAAATGTCTTCATAGGAGTTTTTAAATATTAATTATTTTCTATGTCATCAAAAATTACATACGTTTTTAGTGTTTATAACTTGTATAAGTAATAATTACGTTGACTTTATATTTTAATACTTATCACTTTATTTGAATTTGTATTTTGATCAAATTGTCATATCTTTTAAATAAAATCATCGTTTTAAATACATGAAAATTAACTTAGTTTTCAATAATAACTGTAGTTATAATAAGCCTCATCAGATTAAAGACACGATTGGTAAACTTTTATAAGCTTAGCAGTGCAAAATTATTAGCCAACGTTTAAATCAATATAACAAGCTTGTTGGTAAGTTGTTAGAGATTGTTATACCATTTTCAAAGTTTTTTATACTTTCTTTTTATCATAAGACAATTTTTAATTTTTGCGACGCTATCTTCATGTTTTCTAGGATTGAACATAAAGTCTAACAAACTTTGAAAGTTGTTTAACAGTTTCAAACAACTTACTAACAAATTTATTAGATTGATTTAAATGTTTACAGTATTGTGCTGCTAAGTTTACAAGGGTAATTTTTAAAGAATGCACGTCTATAATATATAAAACTTTTCCGCAAGAGATAAAACATATTTTATATAGGTATAAATTAATAATTAAAAGATAATTATGTATTTAAACTTTCTAAAAAACTAAAATATTAGACTATTTAAGATTCTGAGCGGATCTGTGGAGTAATCAATGAATTAATAATTTTACAATGATATGTGTACATGTTTTAGTTTATTATCTAGTATAAATTTATAAAGTGTTTTAATATTCATATCTATGATTTGAAAATTGAATACAATTTTCCTTATAACACAATATTTGTTATGATCATCTGAAATTTTAATTTTTACAAAATTAGATAATCACGTGTAAAATAGAGATTTTTAGATTTTATTTTTTTTTTTTTTTTTAGTTTAAAAATTATTTTCGTAAAACTTGTAACATCATATTTCAACTTAAATAATGATTTTCTTTATTTAATGAAAATTTTAAAAAGTTTCTAATATTTCTGTTTTTTTTTTTTTTTTTTTTTTTTAAACTGATAAAAATATTTAGGCATTGTAAAAGACAAACAAGATCCCTTACAAGTTATGTTTTTTTTTTTAAATTTAAAAATATGTTAAATACATGGTCACAAATTTATTTATAATCAAGACTTAATTAGTCAAAGTCATGAAAAAAAGCAAATTATTTTGTTGTAAATAACCTATAAAATGTATAATTTTTATAGCTCAAGTTCGTAAGCGTAATAGATTCTTCATAAATAATTGATACTAGTACTACTAAAAATCTAAAAATGAATAGCAACATTTTTTCATAGGTATTTTAAATTCAAATTGGGTTAAAATTATAAAAATTAAAGTGATTTTTAAGCTATTGCGTACTTTTAGCACAAACCTATTTACAGCATTATACATTAACTCGGTAATGATTCAACAATAACAATAATATTTATGATTATAATAAGTATATTATAAATGCAATGTTTTTGGTAATTTTTATTATTTAGTAATATTAGTAGTAAAATAATAGCAAGATAAATATATTATAAAATGTGTTTAGTAACATCAATGATTATATTATTATTTTGTAATAATATATTACTATTTTTTGTATTTGTTATATAATATAATCAGTTGTAATATTATGGTAGACTAACAGCTGTCTTCGCTTATTTTTCGTATCAATTGAATGAAATAATACGTCTTAAGAATAAAATAAAAATACTAAAAAAGAATTTAAAATAATAAGTATACAAATATATAAATGGTGTTAAACTACACAGCATATACTTGACCGAA
This sequence comes from Rhopalosiphum maidis, assembly GCF_003676215.2. Lineage (NCBI taxonomy): Eukaryota > Metazoa > Arthropoda > Insecta > Hemiptera > Aphididae > Rhopalosiphum > Rhopalosiphum maidis. Next base: position 64,238,169 of record NC_040879.1, on the reverse strand, counting down.
TAAATAAGATAAAAAAAAAAAAAATTGAAAAAAGTTATATGACTTGGAACAAGCCACATCACGATAAAAGTATGTAACTAGTGTGGTACTGACACTCATCATGACGGTAATAATAAAACCGGTGGTTGGACGAAAATCGGGTTCGCGAATATTCGGTATTGCAATAATATGTTAACGATTTTAATGCTATTTTTTTTTTATCACGTACATAGAAATTATAAACGATTAAAATATTCCTTGAGGGCGATAGCCGGTTTTTTTACGTGGTTTGACACAATTACATATAAAAAATATATATATAAAGTATTTATTTTTAATGTTTGATGTTTAATTGTGTCATGCCCAATAATCCATATTATATAATTTTAATACTAATAAATTTTCGATAAAAACTATGGATGATTAATTAAATTTAAAATTTTACTATCCACATTTTTTTCTAATTTGGATATGTATTATTACTTATGGGGTATACACTGCGAATAATATTATACGGTATTTAAGAATTTTAATGGTTTTGAATAATTTAATTCAATAACAATATTATTATATTAATACATGTATAATTTATAATTACACGTAAGCAGAGAACACCATTATAATATTATTTGAGTGATTTTAAAATGAAATATTTTCAAATTTGATAATGGATTATCAAAGTCATAAGCGAAACTTTGATAAATCAATTTACTATAATACAATGCGTAATTATATAAATTATAATGTATAAGCATAAGCCAATAATTATGATATTAAACATAACATGGAACACTTGACATCGTCTTGCTTAGTGAATAGTAAGTATCCCATACAAACTTGTATAAATTAATCAAAGTTCTCTTTGAACTTAAACAAAATACATAAATATCGATAACAAGAAATACTTATAGCTTTTGATTTATACATTTATACGTCTTGATTTTACAAAAGTTACATCTGGAATATTACACGGTATCATATTAATATTATTTACATTAAAGATCAAACTATATTAAAGTATTATATATTAAACTGTGAACATTATTTTTTGCATACACCGACAACATGGAGTACTTTAATACACCTACCTGCATGTATATACAATCATCTGCGTACATTTTTTAAAAATTTTATTCACACCTTTTATAAACAAAAGAAAATTACTTTTCTGTATTCTTATAGTTTGAAAAAAAAAAAACGAAATAACAACAATGCGCGTATACAGACCCTATATACGTGTATACACACACACACACACACACACACACACACATATATATATAAAATATAATGCAATGCTTATAGAAATATGAATCCAATTATTAGGAAACTAATTTTCTTATATTGTACACTATTGTTAGATTACTCGGTAAATAAATGAAACATTGGCTAAAGAACTTTTAAAACTAGCGCTGTATTTTGTGCACTGTGTATTATTCACATTATTATATCTGTTTATTCTTTTCATAAATAATGTAGTGTTTCAACAAAAACCGCAAGTTACGACATTTTTTACACCGCTATCACTCAGCAGTCTATAACTATCTGCACTGCAAATCATATTATAATATATTTTATTCTGAGCATCTTATGATATCTAATCGAAATAAATTAAATTAATTGTTCGTGTGTAATAGCTGCCTTGAATAGTATATAACACACGAACTTACTGTCTATTAATATTAATTTAACTTAAACGCTTGATGGATATTAAAGTATAGGTACCTATACCACATTATTTGCCCATGTAAAAAAGTAAGCACTTTGAATAATTCTCTATATTAAATATAAATTATATATATATATATGTTTTGATTATACATAATAGTACACTTTAATTTCAATAAAATACATATTCGATATGAGGATCATATAAATCGGGTACTGTGATGAAGACGTGTATGTTGTATAAATATAACAAATAACACACCGATAACACCTAAGTTATTAGTGATAAATATTTGTTTAATAATGGTTATTATTCTGTTAGTGTATGCATTCATTATTTGTTGTTGTTATTTCGTGATATTATCTGATAATAAATAATGAAATAATAATTATTATTAAATGATTTCGGCCTTGGCTAATAATGTCGCAAATAATATATTATTATATAATAATGTTTTCAATTCTTTTACTAAACAACGCCCCAGTGGTGATAACGTAATACACAAACAACAACAAACTCTATAGGTAACTAAAATGTATAAGTTTTTTCTTTTGGCGACGGCGTCTGTAGATTACAATTAAATCAAATATTACCGTTGTTACATATCATAGAGTAAATACATACTTAACAAATCTGCACGTCCATTAAATGATTTTATTTTTCGTCCTTGTCACATCTACAACGTATAAGTTGTAACGTAATAATAATAATAATAATAATAATAAAAAAAAATTTTGGCACGACGAAAAATATTACCATCTCATCGAAAATATCATCATTGCTTGTATAGTTATATTATGTTTTGGTAAGCACTTGTACGGCGCATGTAGAGACGTACGCATGGCATAACAATAAAAATGTTGACAATACGAGTGTCAGTGGCACTTTCTGAGTATGTACTTCATTTATATTCATGTCACAATACGTATAGTACTTTATTCTGTTTTTCTTTTCTAAACGAAGGGTATAAGCAAACTGAATGGCCTTGCTGCGGTCTTTTAATGACTAATATTCTATAATATAGTCTCGCCAGTCATCACCGCGGGCCCGTACGCACAAATATAATTAGAAAATATACAATGACCCGTCACATTGGTATTTGACGTCCGAGCGTCTAAAAGTTCTCAAATCACATACAGAAAGCTTTTACGTGCATATATGACTTAAATCAAATAATACCGTCGTTGTGCAATAATTATCTGTCTAAAAAGTTAAAATATTACGATTTATTTCGATATAATATTATATCTCTTACTGTACACGCAGTGTACGTCGTATAGTTATTTAATACCATATTATTTCGTGTATGAAACCAAACACTTTCTTATTCGATTCGATTGCACTGAACTAAAAATACTACGGCGACTTTATTATGATTATTGTGATAGTTTACGTATAATAAGTCGTCACTGTCAGCTTATAGAAATAAGTACGATATTATATTATTATGATTCAGAGATCTCCGGTGTTTTGTTTTCATGTGCAGCAGAACAATATACTATATAATATATTGTTGATTTAGGTATGCGATCAGATAATTCATAGTAGTTAATATTATACCTATAGATATTATACACACTCTAAAGGTGATTAAAGTGACACGGTAATCTAAAACGAAACACTATGGTACTATTACTGTACGATTGGACATTTTTGTTTGAATTATCCTTACAGTGATAAATAAATGAACGATGATCAATAAAAATGAGTTATGCATAAATTATGTAATATCATAAACATAAATGCAGGGCCGGGGGCTGGGTCAAAAATTTCTATCTGTAAAATAAAAAAAAATCGGCCCACTTAGGTGTACCTGTAAAAACAACCCTAAGCAACATATATTTTCATATAAAATGGTTGTGCCTATATTATTTTAAGAATTTGAACATTTAATGTTATTAATAAAAATTAAAAATCAAATTAAAAATTGGTTAGTACAAAGTCTGTCGACAGGATGAGCCTTCACCTAAAAACCTAAAAAAAAAATAAGTCCCTAAGAGTACAAGCGGCCCATCGGTAAACTCCCGGTATCCCGCCTGCCCAGTCCGGCCCTGCATAAATGTCATTGATATTCTCTCCGCTTCACGGAAAAAAAAAATAAAACAACGAATCTAATGTAACAATAATATTTGATATGGCGCAAAACAAAATTCTAATATGTCAAAAAATACGGTTAATAGCAAGACGCGAAATTCTATCGGTTTATTTAGGTATTTATTATAATGTTCGGTTTCCATTGTGATATGCTAATTGTCAAAAAAAAAAATGTATCCATCCTAAGTGTGTGTTCATAAGGTGCAATGGACTGCGCTGATGAATGTATTAGACAAATAACAACGTTTAATGCAATAACGATTCAATAATTACAGTAATAATATAACGGCTGCTATACAGTTAATGTCATTATCATGCGAAACACAATAGACGCAACCTTTGTACTATAATAATATATAGTCAAGTATACACATACGTATATAGGCATTCATTATGTGTCGGAACCGTTTAAAATTCCACACGGCCGTAGGTACCGACGCCGTAATAATACAATTATTATATTGTCGCATTAACCAAACACGTTGGGTTATTAAACTTTTTAATCGTCAGTTTGCATATCATATATTGTACGCACACGCGTCATATAATATACACAGCGTAGGTATCCATATTATTATATTTTCTTCTTGTTATTATCATCATTATATTATCATCGCCGTGGCAGCGTCATACGACGACGTGTACTCTTTACACGCTGCCACGACGCGGGTATTACTATTATACGACATTGTGATAATAACACGTGGTTTGTATTGCAGTGTGGCGAAAAAGCTTAGTTTTAATATCGAATTATTTTTGAAATTATGTTCAGAATAATAATAATACTACTACCGCCTACTACTCACTAAAAAAAAAAAAAAACGTTAATACTTAAAATTGTCAGTGATTAACGCACTGAAAAATTCGAAATTTACTAAAAAATATATGATTCTTGTCCGTGTCTATTTGATAAAAACTATAATAACGTTCACGATTTACGATTTGTACGTGAACAATTACGAAGATGTACGCAACGAACGCGCGCTCATAATCTCGTTGTTTCCAAACAACGATTACTATAATTTTAATTAAACAAAGTTAATTTAATAACAATTACACGGCGATAGAAAAAGTGTATAATCTTACTATCGGCTCGATTTGTAGGACCCTAAATAATAACCGATTTTCAGGAAAAAAAATAAACGATTTATAATTCTGACACAACGGCAATAAATTTTGAAATTGATAATAACGCGTTACACACACACACACACACGCACACAATACAGTATTATGTACTTTATTGTAACTGTACTGAGTAATTACCAGTAATGTCATTGGGCGTTTTAATATAGGTGCCTAGCTCATGAATGAAAAAGCTTTTTTGGATTTCACCGTAGGTACATTAGCTCTCCGTCCGTGAACGTTTCGAAATAAAGTTTTGTAATTTTGTTATTATTGTTTTCGACAGAGCAGACTGCACGCAGCGAGCGATTGTTGTACTGCCGAAGACGTGATTCGCGTACTCGCGTATTAGTCCAAATTTTTTTTTCACACCTACCTAAACTAAACTTGATGAACGTCATACAATTGATCACAGTGTGTCTAGCACTTTGTGGATAGTAATCATTACAAATCGTTTCGAAACTAATGTAATGATGACAACAATAATTATAATGGTAGATTTTATTCTGTTGTGTGCCAACATTCATTCGATGATGTTTGATGTGCAATACTAGACAATACATAAAAACGCGCGCGCGCACACACGTACAATAATATCGGTCTCCTACGGACAGTGCATAGACAATTTGATTTGTTTAATTAATGGAAAACATGCGTTTGAATTGCGGTTTTTCTGTTTAATGAAACCGAATCCAGAATCCCGTGGTATAGCGACGAGCCAAGCATGTTTAATTCTGATTTTGTATTTCAAATTTAGGTTTGAATCGGTTTTTGCACTACATACATTCACGTTGTACGAAATGTGTAATAATACGAATATTCTTGAAGCACCCACTATGATAAAATATGATTGGTACTTAATTTGTGTACAACGAATAACGGCTGCGCATAAATCTCGAATTAAAATGTATGCATAAGACATATTATACGAATTGCTTATAATGATGACATACTATCAAGTCGAGTTGATATGTTTACGGTATGAAATGAACGAACATTGATATGGAAATACGATTTGATCAAACGGGTACGATAATAAAGTTAACAGTATTATATATTTTCTCAAAACTGTACGTCTTGCGGTCTGAGGTGCTTCTATCCAGCTGGTTCTGGATCAAAAAACAAACATTGTCGTCACGCAATATTTTCAATTAATGACAATGCCTGAATTGTTTTGTATGATTACTTATTAATCATGCATGACGTTCTTGGAGAATATTTTTAATATTGTAGACTCGTGCCATATGGTCATCATGACTTTAATAGGCTTTAAGGTATATGAATCATAAAGTGTGCCTTTATTGTAAAATAATAATAATATAATATTTCAACGTATAATATCGCTCGTTGCTTTTTTACATAAACTAATTATTTTAAGACGAACATAATAATAATAATATCGGTCTCATCGATAATTTATCAATAATTTCTCTCGTATGCAAAAAAATAAAACGCACATTGTTGTCAAAATGTAAAAAATAAGCGATATGTATCATGTATGTGATTGGAAATAATTTCCAGGTACGCGAAACTAACAAATATAAACTTAACATTGTCCTAGTCGATCGTTGCGCGAATGTTGCACCAGACTGAAAATTCAAACGCTACCGCAAACATAATGAGTATACGGTAAGTATAGGTATACCCATCTGATAAATAATTCTGTATAATATCAAGTTCAAATGTTTCAACTTTCACAACATATAAGCGTGTGTTGTACATAATGCGCACCTATATAATATATAATGTTATTATATTATATTATATTATAGGGATCGAAAATATGATACATGTTTACTATCATTAAACTCTATTATTATAAATCTATTCATATTTATCTTAATGTGACACGTACGCCTCGAGACGGTCGTTATGTGTACAACATAATATTATATTATACTTTCAAATTTTCGACACCCAAATTCAATTTAAAACTGAACGTTTACTGTGGCCTTGCAGTTCTGACCGCGTATCATTGGTATCGTCGTACAAATCATTTCTGTAAACGGTGTGAACGAAGTATGCAAAAAAAAATATTGAAATACGCCTCAAAGAGTGAACAATTTTTGTTTACTACATTAGAATCGAAGCGCTTTGATGAATTCGACCATGACCGCTGTTATGAATATTAATATATGTAATACGGAAAACAGTTTCATGTTAGGCTATGAATATCTCGGGGCAACGACCAGATATATTTGACCAGTCGTGGATAAATATTCCTTCAACTTGAAAATTTGATTGAATTTGTTCAATATCAAATTTGGTAATGAAAAATATTGGCTAATAATTTTGCCATACTACTACAATATTCTATACCATTAAACAGTGTGTTATTGTATGTGTATATTATATTATTTACAGTGGGATTTCTATGTTTAACGAACTTGACGATTGTTTTAAACTAATTTTTATTGTACGAAACTGATCATGTAAATAATAATACACGAAATAATATTGTTTGATAATAATAGATTAATTAAAATAAAAAAATAAACAATGCATATAATACTCGTATGTACTTTATAACAATTAACATAATAATATAATATTATTACATCCTCTGTAGAATAATAATATGATATTTTAACTCCTTAGATAAACATTTTTTTTTATTATTATTAAATTGAAACGTTTTTTTTATTAACTTGTAATAGTTTCATAAAACACAATGAGTTTCATTAAATAAAAGTTCGTTAAATAGTGGTTCCATTGTATACATATATATATTTATGGTGTTACATTACTGTTGATCAAATATCATTAATAATTTCAATAAAATGTTGATTTTATCATTAAGATGTACTAATATGCGTTTCACGTAAATATTTAGCAAAAAATGTAATTTTTTTTTTCTGTAAAATATTACAATTAATATTACAGTATAATATAAATTATAAAATTTAATATTTCCAATAAAATTGACGATTTCACTAGACACTCACTCTTCTTTAAATGTATACTAGGTTATTTAGACAACAAGACGTTATCAATAAAAAAAAAATTATTTTGATTTTACTTTTACTAATGAACTAGAATTAATTGTGATTGATTGAAAGACATCAATAGCTTTATTGGTTCCTTAATGGTTTTTTCTTTATATCTAATAATATACGTAGACATTACTGATTTACTGATACTAAGTATGGATATATACCATTTAATTTTAGGTGTGGCCATGCAGATCATTACATCATCACAAGATGAAAATTTTCACAGTGAATCACATTGTAACTAATATATTGTTAATGTATTATTATTAAAAACGTTATGTTAATAACAAATGTTTATGTAATGTAATATGTTTATTTAAGTTGAATTTTTCACTTAAAATGCTTTAATATAAGATATATTTATAAACGATATAATATTAATAAATAAATAGACTATGTAACTTAACCCAGACGAAGATAGTATCAAATAAATAATATTTTTTACAAAAGCAATTTTACCTTGTGTGCAATGTTGTATTACTAAAACTCATTCCCAGAAAAGAAACCAACTAAGTTTTAAATCTCATATCACAAGGATAAATTATGTTTAATTTACTACATTTATTATTAATATTTATAGTACCTAATGTTATAACCGTTAGATATACATCCGTAAAATGTAATGATAGAATAAAGTTTGAAAATAAATAAGTGTACTTAATTATAGAAATTGTATTTTTTTTTTTATTATGAATTTAAAATAAATAATTAGATACCTGTATCTTAAGTACATTTGAAATAAAATAACTTGAAAGCAGTTTAAAAATAATAATTTGTTGACTTTGAAAGTTAGTTCTTACTTTTAGACTTTTGTAACATGATTTAAGACTTAGACTGAAATAAATTGTAATACGGATTATAATAATAAATAATTATACAATTGTGTTTAAGCTATTAATATCTAGGTAGTATCTCATAAAATAAATATTTGCCATGGTATAATGTCTAATTAAGGCCACACTTAACGATTAACTGTCCTTAGGTCTTAGGTCAAATTAACATATTATTTAAATTTTACAAAAATCCAAACTCAGAAGTTATGCTTACATAATTAATATATAATAATAAACGGTTACCACTGACTATAACAGATAAACAAATCCACCAATAATTAAACAACTATTATAATATTTGACTCTTATTATTGAATTGTTTCATCGAAAATATCGGATATGAATTATTTCAAACTTTGTATAATAACCATAAATACATAACCAAAACTGCACATTATCAAAGAAGTAACTATCTATTATTCATACATAAAATATATACTTTTATAATTAAGAAGTACCTGCCACTCAATAATCTAAACCTTTACAGAATTTTAGTTTTTAATTTTAAAATTAAAAAGCAGCTACTTAACCACAAACTAATAAAATTAAGTTGGTAAATTATTAGATTAAATTTTTTACCATTCTAAAAAGTTGTTATAACAATCAAATAACGTCGAAGCATGTTTTATATATATATATATATATGTATTTTGTTTAATTAATTCTCTACAATCGACAATACTATTAGTTTATGAAACTTTGTGTTAATATTGTATTAATATACACATTAAATTTATTTTAGAGTTTAATTTAGAACACCGTGGAGAAGTATCATAAATGAATAACATAATAACATTAACAATAAAAAAAGTAATTACATTTTGGTTTAAATTTATAATTTAACGATACAAAAGTAGTAGTTGAGCGATATTAATTTTAATCAAAACTCCACTTGCATAACAATATTTGGTGGTTCGTTTATAAGCTTCATTTGAGTATGCATTTAAATTTAGGCCATTTACATAGGATTTTTCAGGAAATTCGTGAATTTACACATCTTTAATGAATATTATTGGCTGTTGAAGTTGAAGAGGTTTTGGCGATTCCGTCTTTGATCAGAGAGAAGTGTCTATTCCTATTGGGAGTTCTCCGAGTAGAATTTTTTATATTATTATAAAAATATTTATTTATTATATTTATTTTTAAAATTTTGTTTTCTATTTTATTTAACCTTTTTTGATTTCGGTGAGTTACCTAAAGGTTTATTTAAGATAAAATGATTTGATGTAGGAGTGAACGAGTCAAAATTCAAAATTATGATTTTCGTCATTAATTAGTAGCATATAAGATATTACAGCTAAGTTCTGTTTTGTGTGCAAAAGTAGGTATTCTATTTTCATTTATCGTGTTAATCAGCGATACTGATTCGATTTTATTTTTATCACACAACAAAATCTGCTTGGAAGGAAATGGTGACTTTCCATTCATTGTCGATATCGACTGTTATATATATTCGTGTGTGATATTCACTAATTAAAATGTCTTTTGAAGTGACTGAGAACAAAATACTTTCCAGACATTAATACCAGAATCATGGTAATTACAACAAATTGTTGTAACTTCCAGAATATAGGATTTATTAAAAAAAGAACTATTAGTTTTATGTTAACCTGTTTTCTAAAATAGTAAGTGTGAAAAAAATCTTTACCAACTGTATAGTACTTGTTATTAGGTAAACTAATTAAGATTATATAAATTAACTATATAGCTGCCTGCTTAACTTTACCAAGGAATTTGGACATAATATGTAAAATAAAAATGATTTGATATTCAGACTAGACATTATTTTATTAATGTTAGTAATGTTATATTATAAATGAATAGATAAATAAATCTAATGATTTGAAAAATACCAGTGACCCAAACGTCGTATCATTAATACACGCCCGAGACCAAAGTCCCATGGATAACTCACGATGACCAAAATAGATATCCTATGTTAATATTTACGAGGGATAAAACATTCATAAGCTTATATTTTTTTAACGAAAACTAAACGGCGGGGGCGATTTGTTCTAGATTTGTATTTCCAATATAACCTTACCTATCTGTTTTATCAAGTTTTTAACATTTTTATTTCATTTTATTTTATAATTTTTAATTAAAAACCGAAAGTTAAACAGTTTAATATTAAAAATTGTGTATATTTATTTTTGAAAGATTAGACTAATCGTAAATTAATAAATACTGAATTTTAATTTAAAAAATGTATTTTATATATTAATATTATATAGTATGTGGGTATATTGGAAATTTTATATTTTCATTTTATAAGATAATTTACATAATATTCAGTTAATAATTGTCTTAAAGTGAGGTATACTATCGCTTAGAATATTTTTATTAGATGTTTATGAATTATTCCTATAAAGACAATGTTCAATAACGAATTTTCATGTGAGTAATGCTTAAATATAATAGGTAACTTGTAGGTAAGTGATCACTATACAGTAGTTACTAATTTTACAATGTAAAATACAAATTGACTATTTCAATAATTTCTATAATTGTATATTAAAGTAATAAAGTACATATATATATATGCATAGATTTTAAATAATATAATGTAATTAGGCGCATAGTCTATACATTATATCGAAATAAATAAATATCTTTTTAATTCTCAAATATTTATGGTGAATAAAAAACAAATTAAGTAATAGAAATAAATTTTATTAATTAATTTTACCCGTGTATTTTATAAATAAAATGTATATTTGAAGTTATAAGATTATTTTTTTAAATAAAATAAATATATGAATAATTTACATTGCTAATGTTATTAGTCGTATTTAATAATGTCCACTATCACTATAATATTAAATAATAATCATCAGATGTATTAAATTTGTATTAATGTTGTATCATTAGTGAACCTAAGATCACCAAATAGTTATCAAATTTGGTAAGCCCTAAAATTTTTATCACAACTTAAATAAATATTATAAATTATTTACAACTGAAATTTTAATATTTAACTTGCTGCTTTTTTTTAAATAAAATATTCGTATAAGAAACATAATTTATAGATAGTGTTTTTTTTGTAGGTTATAAGTTAAACACCATTGATGATTTTAAATGTATTGATAATCAATCCTGATAGATTATTATCATATTAACATAACGTTACGCGTATATATATAAGACTAAATTAATTAGAAGTTAATTGTATTGTATAATATATTAAGAGGATTTGTATCAGAATTAAAAATAGTTTTCATTTAATTAAATTTATCAAATTTTAACTATAAGTAGCGGAATGTAGGTACATTCTGCTATTTATATTAATATTTCATATCGTAACAATTATACTGTTTCGTTTGGTTTTTTCAAGGCTTCAAATGGATGGTTTTATAAATGTACACATAAATAATATTCATTTCTCATCAATGTTGTAGTGAACATATTTTTCGTACGATGTGAAAATATGATGTAAATTATTGAATTATTATATATTTATATCATAATTAAAAATACACATTTTACATAATGGATGATTTAATTTGAACGAATTGCTTATTATCATTATGATGATACTTTTAACTAAATTTTTTGAAGTATACAAGAAAGATGTACAGTGAGAAAATCATTACGTAATTTTATTTATGTAGGACATAAGGACTTATGTATGTGTAGAATATTTATAGGTGACTAGATTCGTGATTCCCAAACCTAGTAACATAGAAATTCTACAGTCATGCAATGAGTATATTTTTATTATTATTATTATTATTAAGAATATTAGATTCATTTATTATATTATACGTATACACCTATAAATTAAATGCTGTTGATTGGTAATTACATAACTTGAAAACGAAGGACTGTTTGGAATAATTGTTTATTAATGCTTGTAATAGTTTAAATAATATGGTTTTTACGAAAATAAAAAATAAAAAAATTGAGAAAATCTTAAAATATTTTTTTCTATAGGATTTTCGTATGAATACGCGATCAAATGCGCACTAAACACTCTAAACTACTTTCAAACAACGTTTGGTGGGTCAGCTAGTTATTTGTACATAATGTCATGATTAAAAGTGAAAATTAAAAATATAAAAATACAGGTTAAAAAAAAACATTCAAAAGCTATTTAAAATATTAATTTGGTAAGGAATAATTGTGGTTTTGTCTTTATCGTGTGCTCCTTTTATAACGTTTGTTATTGTATTTGATATGTCTTAAATTACTGACATACCAATCAATGATATTAAAAAATAAATATGACATAATACAAATATTATTGGTACTATAACCCATTATCTAGTTAATTAATATTTTTAATAGATATAGAATATAAATATACAGTATATCGGTGAATTATAATTTATAATTTAACTAATTACAATTTTTATGCATATTCTTTGTTTAAATAGATAGAACAAATCTTGCTATATTTATACTGAATTTTAGACTTCGTATTTCTTCCCTCTCCTGGGTAGTCAACGTAGCCTACAATATTGTGGTCTGATATCAAATCAGGAAGCAATAATAAATAACCACATTCAAAAAAATATAATGTATGGAGTTTAATTAAAACTATAATATCTGGTACCAACTGTTATTAGTTTTGCATATTAATAATTAGAAAAATATAGGTAAAAAAAAGGCATTTAAAAAAATTAGGAATAAGAAACAATAAATCTAATTATACATTTTTACTTTAAACTATGTAGTAAGTACTCATTTTGTCCTAAAAATGGTTAAATAAAAAAACCAAGAATTAATAATAAAATATTTGTTTAAATTTCTTAAAGAATTCTCATATCAAATTATTAATTACTATTTACTATTTGCTAATTTATACAAATTAAAATTTATTATACTTAGGTATTGAATCAAAAAATATAAACATTTAATATAATATTACCTATCAAACATAATTTATATAAATAAAAACAGAATTACGAATATTAATAAAGAGATAATATTATACACCTGAGAAGTTACATTATGTTAAAAAAAAAAAACCAACAACATATTTTGCAATAACAGAACGTTACCGGTTCGACACAGAAATAAAGAAAACCATAATGAACATGTACATAATAAACACAAATAATATAAATAGTCAAATCAAAATTGAAAAAACATAATTTGTAAAATATTGTTAAATTATATATTATTATGTATATTTTTAAAATGTAAAATAACTAAAATATAATAATATTTATATTATTTGTTTTTTGTGAAAAAAACAAATATTAAAAATAATAAAAATATATTTAATAATTTACTAAAATTTACTATATTCCCACTCAATTTTGATTAATTATCAGAAGAAAAATTGAGATAACTATATTATACACAATAACACGAATTAGGTATGATATGTGTATAAAAAACATAGACACGTATGAAATATTTTTGGTGCCTAATCCGTTGAAATTAAATACCTACTTAATTTAAGATTGAAAAATGTCAAGCTGTAACCAAGTAACCTAACACTATTGGTTTGAAAAATGAGGACGCGTATAAACGGAGTGACTATTTCAAAGTAAAAATAGCTGGTTTACGTAAACGTTAAAAAAAAATAGTCTGCATGGACATATTTAATTTAATCATATTATATACCATACCTACATATTTCTTCCATGATACTATACACCGGACGGCAGATTTATACCGTTCACATACCAGCAAGTTCACAGAAGCGCATTCCATATATATATATATGTGAAATAATATCTATTATACTAAATAAAGGTATAATATTATACACATTAGAATATATTTATGTATAATATAATATTGAGGGTGTAAATTAAATATATAAATACTTTTTGTTTAAATGCATTCAAGTTGAATGAAGTGTAACGCTTTACTAAAAAAAATATTTAAAAATAATATGATGTGTCGTTGAAATACCGATGAACTATGCCTAAGTAGTTTCACTGGATATTAAATTCACGACAAACTACCCATAATAGACTCGTCACAAATATTTAATACATATTTTATATATTGATAGATTGTAGTTTTAAAAATAAAAATGAAAAAGAATGTATGTAATAATTAGGTATATATAATATATATACGTTTTCTGTGAAGTTTAAAAATCAACAATAATTTAACTTCTAAATAAGTTCGGTGTCAATTTTTCAAATTATATTTTATATTTTAGTTGTCACCAGAAATATATTACTTTTTCAATAATTTACCACCGGTTACCTATTTAGGATAGACTTTATACAGTTCGTATTGAAATATAATTATTTTAATTTAATTTTAAATAATGATATAAAATAATTTGTAAAAAAAGCTTAAATTTTTTTTTTTTAAATTCTTATTATTAAAATTGAGATAGGTTAGATAATAAAAAATGAAGTTCTATGCGAACACCGAAATATTGTCTGTTTAACATTAAAATTATTGAAAAAAAAGTGATCAAAACTTGTTGGTTACCCTGGTTAGGAACATAGAAGAAAGAGTATACTTATTTTATGACTTTATGAGCTTTAAATAATGAATAAGTAATTTTTTTTTACAAGATTATAGTTGGTATTGTTGGTAATGAATAGATTAGTTTAAAATGAATGTCCATATTACTGTATCAATATTAAGTTATTTCAATTAAACAATTCTGGCTAATGTCAACGAGAAATAAATTGAAAAATTACATTTTTAATTTCCTATTACGTTTTCATCTATAATAATTTTAATTTATTTATTATAAATAAACGTAGCTCGGATTTGACATTTTGACTGTAAATAATTCGTTTTTTATGAAATAAATCTTAACTTAAACCGTTAAATTCGTTAATACTGCCGGGCATTGATTATAACTCGGGTCTTCCTCGCCGGAGATAATGGCGCGAGACGGTGAGTATTGTGATGGTTATAATAATAATATAATCGCATGGGTACAATAAAAAATAATATTATAAAATCAAGATTCGTGATAGTTGACCGTTAAGCCGCCCGTCCGTCGGCGCTAGTGGCCGACGAAACCAGTCCGACGGTAGTCGACGGCGGCGGGAGTAGGTAACCGTCTTGCGGACTACAACACACATAACACATAATAATAGTAATAATACTATCAGTCTGCAGGTAATAATATTATTATCGCGGCCTATCACCCATTATAATAACCACGGCGGTCGTGTTGTAATTCCATTTACATCCAAACGTCCGAGCGCCGCACACATTCGCACACACTCGCTGCGCCGTACCGGTTGGTCGATCACCGTGCCGAGATCCGCAGGTCACACGTAATATATCGTTGGCGATTATTGCGCAAAACCGTTGGATTCCACCGTCGGTCTGCCCGTCAGCCTTTACGCATCGATCCGTCCGCAACGATCGATATTTACTATAGATCGTTCTAACCTGACCTGTATCGCAGTATATTCATACCGTCGTCGTCGTACCTGCGCTGCGGGGCCGTTCGTCGTATCCTGCAGGACCCGATACCGACAAAATCTATCGATCATGGAAGTGGACGAACACGGACCAGTCGTGAAAATGGGTTCCGGGTACGAGTTGCGGTTCGAGGACGACTCCGATTTCGAAGAGTCGTACCAGGAGCGCGCCAAGAACGACTTGGGCGAGACGCCGGAGCGCCGGGCCGAAGCTCTCGAGCAACTGCGGAGACTTATCAGAGGTAACGCGTTCACGATTCTCGTTGGTTTCTTTTTTTTTTTTTTTGATTCTTGGACACTCCGAAGACGAGTGACACATGATGATTTTTGCCGATCGTATATTATAACGCGGGTATGTTGCATAGTATATATAATAGGTATATAAACGGTTCCGTGATCCGTTTTCATTATTTATGACGCAGGACACCCTGTGAACGATAGGATTAAAATAATACTAATAATTGATTCCTCCATAAAGAGCTTTTTCCCTTTAATCCTATTAAAATAAATTGACGTTCTCGCGGGAGAAGAGCGACCTTATGCTACCGTAAAAAGTTATATGCGATTCGACTTAATATACATATCTATTCGATAAACCTTAATAGAGTTAAAAAGTTAGTAAATTAAATACCCATAATAAGGTATAATACAATTTACATTATATGGACCTTTGGATATTTTCCATAGGATATGTAAAACATTTTTTTTTAAACACTTTAATAATAACTCCATACTAAATACAAGTACGTTATAATATAATAAAATATTAGTGTTTAGGTATATTTCACATATTCCAGATGTATGATATTAATATTATTCATGAACTTTTGATCTATTTATTTTTCCAAATTTAGTACAATACAAAGTGTATGTATATAAAAAAATTAGGTACTTATAATTTTTTTCTACCCATTATTGAAATGTATTTAAATGAATGGAATTTTTATTGGTATTATAAGTGCATGTATGGTATGCGCATAAGCATATTATATCAATAAAGAAAAATAAATAATTTGTTTTCATTCAGTCTATTTCCTAGTCGACTTAATGTAAATAAATGATGTAAGTATTATAATTTTAAATATGAAAATCAGAGGATAGATAGGTAAATTAACTGCGACTGCATGTGGGACTTAATAATCTTTAATAATTACCGTACAGACTAGTTATTTGAACTGAATTAATAATTACTATTATAATATTCATTATTCATTCATAGTTTCGACGAAATCATTTCGAGTTATAATTCAGCGATTTGTATCTATGAGTATATTATAAATGTCATGAAATGTATATTCTAGAGAAACTTTTACGAGTAATAATAATGCTACCACCGTGAATGATTGTGTAAATTATTCAATACAAAAAGAGGAATGTTATAAATAATTTAGCGTGCGTACTTTTAGCAGTTATAGATATATTAACACCTTTTCCATTATACATGTAAAACGGTTACAACATTGTTTTCCTTTTGAATTTATACTTGAGAGTTTTTGATTATATTTTAAAAGCGGTGTATTGAATAATAGAATTAAAAGTAATAATAATTATGCTCTTTGTCGAGCGAATTTACATTTTACCATTATCCTAAGAACATTCTAAGAACAAAACTACATACCTACGTCGTTTAAACGTGACTTACATACGACAAAGTGAACTTAGTATTCCAAACTACAAATGTCATTCCCGTGTAGTATGTAGCATAACTTTTGTCATCGTATTCAATTTTACCCTTCAAATTCGGTGCTTGAGCTATTCTCGAGCCATTACGTGTTTGCTTTAAAATAAACAAAAATTTCAATTTAAACCAGAATAAATATTGTTTTGACATAACTGTCAGATTAAAAGGCGATTAATTTAATCATCGTCGACGTTATAACCGGTGTCGCAGTCGTTTTTCCGCGAACTATGTACCTAGATACTCATTTGATCATATTATACACCATACAGACTGTTGTAGGTTAAACCTAATCTGTGGAAGGCATCACAGTTATTAATGCTCAATACAAAATTAATATGATATAAATGCATATCCGCGCATTGTCCCACATTCCCACGATGCTCAGTACATTTATAATTGTGACGGAGTAATAATTGCGTTCCCTGAGCTAGAATCTATGCGAAAACCGCCATGTCCACGAACGCGATCACGTAAGGGCTCCACATTTCTGTGTCGAGCCCGCCAAACGTCGAAATCGCAGACAAACCATCCGATCATCAATCTGATATTTAAATCGCACATAGTTTATTATTATATTGTGTTCGTTGCCTTTGTATAATATTTACGTTTGATTTAAAATGTACAAATTATGAACTATAATCATCTAGATACCGATTTAAAGCCTAGATGTATTATAACAAAAATGTATAATGATTATTTTTATTGTAATTTTAAAATAACTAATTATTATGAAACGTAATATTATTGCGTTATCGTTTTTGTATTGAAAGTGAAATACGCAAAATTATGGATACAATTACTAACACAATGCGAAGGTTAATAAATAATCCAATTATTAATAAGCCGAGTACAGGCGGTCAGATTGGCTGTTAATAAATATTTTATCGACACATAATATAACATATATAGGTGATCTATGATACGATAATTATGTACCGAGAATGCAAAATAGATGAATAATAATCTAAATAATTCATAATATAATGTGTCGTCGACCTCGTTCAGAAATGGCAAAGTTTAATGGCTAAACCATGCATTATATAATGTAGTATACATTATTGTTTTGATCATCAAATATAGAAGGGTACCTACCTACAACCTAATTAATTATTATTTTACCGGTGTGTAGAAAACAACGCGAAGAATTTTAATTGAAAAAAAAAAACGATGTAGAACCTATAATTCAACAAATTTGTTTTAAGGTATAGAAAAGTGTAATAAATATAAACCATAGCGAATATTAGTGCATTGTTGGCTGTATGTTTGAGTTAAACAAAATCAGCTACAATAATATTATATACTATGGAAAATAATAAAAAGCTGAAGAAAAATAATAAATGGTGATGAAAATCAATTGTTTCCGATTGAAAGAAATCATATTATAACGTGTAAATAATAGCGTATGTATTGTTATAAAATAGTGCGTAATTTATGCCCAATAAATCACGGACATGAAATATACCACCACGTTGTATGCACTTAAGTTGTCTATAGTCATAAATCGATGACTTTTAATTGAGAATTTCTACCGATATATATATTATAAATGCTGTATTCAACGTTTAATTATTAATTAATTAATATCAAAACATAAAAATAATTTTTTTATTTTTAACAAAAAACGTCTATTTAAATGTTCATTTAATTTATATTTTACTCCAACTTTTTTCATGTATAAACTGCTGCAACATACATAAGGCTAAATAAACTATCGATTATTTTCATATAAATATAATAAAGATTAGAATTTTTTTATTATCAAATAATTACAAGTACACTACATTTAGGTACTTCTTATTAAATAATATTTTGTCCGTGTAAAATATAATAAAATTATTATAATAATTATGTGGGTGAATAAATTGTACACAATTAATAATAGAAAAAATATGTTAATACTTTCTGAAAATATAATCGTAAATCGATAGGTATAGTTTTATTTTTATATTTAAATATTATTATTTTATAGGTATCTATTAACTATTTTATATTTTGATGGACTATTTTAATTCAATTTAAAAAATAAATGAATAGCTACCTCATAAATAGCAATATATGTGTACCTATATTTTAGTATACGTTTTTATTTACCTCACGTGCTCAAATATCACGATGCTCAAACAAATAAGTAACTATAAATATACATTTCAATAAACTATTATTAAATATTTGAGCAGTTTATTTATTAAATTATAATACACTTATTAAAAAAAACATGTTCATAATATTTTTATGTTCCATTAATTAAAAAAGTTCAACTTGGATAATAAGTAATAACTAATAAGTGGAAAAAATAGTATAATAGGAAAATGTTTAATGAATTAATTTTTTTTTAAAATATCAAAATGTTTATAATATATTATAATATATTTTATGCACAACGTAAAAGTAAATTCGAAAATAAAACAAAATTATTAAACTGATACACATCGTTTTGCTTTTTCATTTTGATCAAGAATTTATATTATGTTATAACTCTTGCATTTGTTTCCTTATCTATTCCTGTAAACATTTACACACTGTGATCACATTACGAATATCTAAAAACCAATGGTATTAAACTTCGAGAATGAGGTTGGATCGAGGAGTTTAGATATACACAATGTTTATACTCGGGAAATTCAAAACATACTGCATCTGATACCATTTAAAACAATCTTCCAAACGTAATCTGATCATGACAGTTTGCTCACGTCGGATATGTGTGTAAAATACATTGAACAATTATTACTTTGAATCTGGATAATAATATTCTGATAATGGAGGGTTGAAAATATATACAACTATGAATGTATGATGTACCTACCTATATTAAGTTGTGTCTGGCTATGTTAAATATCACTTGTTAAATGGAATACGTAAACAGTATCATTGCAGGCCTAATAATTAAAATTTGAATAATAATAATAAACATAAAACAATGTGTAATTTGCATAATTTGTGTTTTAATATCCATCTGATATTTTCATAGAATTAAAAAGTAAATACCTACAGTGAAATATCCTGTTTTTTTTTTTTTGAGCCGAATGTAAACATATCGATACGTTAATTTTCTTACAAAAATAAGATACTGTTTTCTTTCACCGTCAATTTAATTTTTACCACAAAAAAAAAATTAATTTCCATTTTCCTCCAATTATTAAAATAGTTAACCGGCATCAGTGTTGTAGCAGTGTTTTGTATGGTATTATATTGGAAGAGTAAAGTTAAAATCACTAAAGCGTTTTATCGGCTGCCAATATTACATTATGTGAATGTATAATAATAAAATAATTATTTATTTGTTTAGCATATTATAATTTTGCTTTAAACAAATACCTATTCATTTGTTGTGGAAATTTCCTATCATTATAAAAATATAACTATCGGTAATATAAATAATATAATTTATATATAATTTAAATTAAATATGGTTTAAAAATATATTTATTATGTTCTTAGTTCCTTGTTAGTGGAAAATAGTTAAGGTCTATATTTTCATTTTTTTTTAGGTAAATGAGGTAAATGGTTTCTCATTATTTGAAGAAAATAACCATAATTGTTGCCGATAAATCATATCTTATTTCGTAGACTTGTAAAAAAAAAAATAGTTTCCACTTACTCATTACTCAAGTTGAATAATAATAATAACGTATTCTAATATAATATAGGTGCACAACCTTACAATAAATAAGTATCATATTAATTGATTGATTGTTGTGTTTTATATGCGTCAACCTAGTATCTAAACATACATTTTTAAATACAAGTAAAATAATATTTACGGAATCAATCTGATCAAAATATTAAAGTTATATAGTTTTTTTTATAAGATGACGTAGGTTATACAGTGAAAATAAATTTCACAATTATTAAAACTATTAATAAGGCTATGGTCATTTAAAAAAAACACAATACATGTGTTATTGAAGTAAATTAATTTTATAATTTTTTTCATGCAAATCTAAATCTGTAACTAATTAAAAAACTGTAATCAGTGTAATCTGTAAATTATTTGATTTTAAAAATAAAAAAAAAAATACCAAAATTAAATTTTGTTTCAAAAATAAAAATAAAAATATATAATATTTTTCAGTTGCATCTTGTATGATAACATTTTTTGTTATCAAATATTCTTAAACGATGTGTACAAATATATTTTAGATACCATACATGTCATATTATAATATTATTATTTCTTATTGCGAAATGATCCAGAAAATATAGGTATAATTAATATATTCTTGCTTTAAAATGTTAAAGGAAATTATAATTTGATATGAATGTTAAAATTATTAAATCATTATATTTTATCCAGGATATAAATACTATGAAAACATAGCAATTATTAATTTTCTACAGTTATTAAACATTTCGATAAAATTCAAAATTTGAAACCAGACCAAAATCTGTGATATAATTTTGAATAAGAGTTACTGTAATATTTTACAATGGTTTATTCCATATGCGATGTCGGAAATAGTTTACAAATCCAATTAATTTTTACATAGTTTCGATCAAATTGTTTATGATAAAAACACATTAGTTTATAACAATTTCGGTACCTATTGATATAATCGAATTGATTAGAGATAGTATATTTGCGTAAGCGATAATAAACATTTGCAGTAACTACAAATGTGAGAAATCATTGAAACAGTAGCATGTAACATGTATGACATTAATAGGTCATTGCGATAAAAAAAAAAGAGAGAGAGAGAGAGAGAGAGAAAAATGTACTTACGCGTATCAGAGTCGACGTTCCACCTCGTCTCGTCGGGGATCTGAAACGAAATGTACACACTACTCATATATAGTATATAATATACGTCAAGTTGATTCTTCTAAAACAGAACACATATTTTCCCAGTAAATTTTGTGTTTCAATAAAAAAAAAAAAAAAAAAAAAAAAAAAAAAAAAAAAAAATGTTGTATAAATACAATTTGAAGTACTTTTACCCAACATTATCCGAATACATTTTTGCGAAAATATATATAGTTGTGTATAGAGGTTTTTAATTCGCGCCACCGTATCTTTTAATTTCGTATTCTGAAGCGAAATATTTTAATGAAAAGTCGAGAAATTAAGTACTAAATATTATGGCAATAGTTGTTTTTATTTTTAAAAACGTATATCTAAGACGGCGGCGCAACAGCGGCATTGTAGGCATTGTAGGTACCTACGTGAAGTAGCGGTTACTCGGCAATACGCAATTTGTTGTGTCACACATTTTCGTACAAATGATAAACCGACTTAAACGCTTATAAAATAAATATTTTAGTGTACTCAATTCTACACACGTCGAAACGGTCATAGACATACCCGTCGTGTGTGCGGATCTAATTAGATTGCAAAACGCGCTGTACGGGGCAACCGCATGTGCTACTATACGTGTGAGAACATTATTTTTTTCGTCCCGAAAATACAAAAAACCGACGTAATTCAATATAATATAATACACACATCGCACGTCATTATTATCATAATATCATTATAATGGCGCGTTGTATATACTCCATCTATTATAATATATTATATATATTATTATTATTAGGATACATTAAGAGGACGTTATGCCCGCGTGTGTTTTTCGTTCAGCAGAACACATTTTGCGATGTTAAGTTCAATATTTGAGTAAATTTACCTATTATCAAATTTACAGGCGAGAATATCGTTGTCTAGGGTGTCTCGTAGGCGTTCGTTGATATCATAATTTTTAAACGAGTTATGGTTATGTAAAATATTAAAACTTTAAAACGCTCGTAACTCGCTTAAAAATTGAAATACCAATAAAGTCCCATAGACAACATTATTACCTTTAAGTTTGGTCTATTAGGTAAATTGACTCTAATGTTAAAGCCAACATCACAAAACGCGTTGTGCCGAACGGAAATGTATAACGTCCTCTCAACGATTTTAGTATTGCGGCCGGCCATCACGCCGCCGCGCGACACCGCCGTAGTGTAGATGATTAACAATATTATTATATTTCATACGTCGATGCCCGTGCGCCTAATAATACGATTAATATCAAAAATACACGGGTACGGCGTATTACTATTACTATTATTATTATTGTTGTTGTTATAGGCATAATCCGCGCGTGTAATCCTAACCTATACCTGTATTCAACGCACTTCACATTTCGGGGAAGAAAATAAAAGTCGCCTGCGCGCACACCCATGCCGCGCGAGCCGTAACAGCAGTGTGTATTGGGTCAAGGCGATCGTGTGTTTGTGTCGGGGCAAATGTGTGGCGACGATATCGTATATTCGCGCGTTACGCAACGTTCGCGCGTCGTGTATTATATTATTATCGTTCGTAACGCGTACCGCGGGCCGCGCCGCCACCGGCCCGAACCAGTTTAAATTATTGTAGTCGTCCCGAGTGTTACGCAGTCCGCGTAAAAACGATGTCGTCGAGACGAGTGCGCCGACTAACCCATTGCAAATCGCGTTACCGCAGACTCGCGGCCTGTTGATTATCGCGCCGCGACCAGAGGGTTTTTGTACCGAACGAGTGGCGATGGGTGGCGATACGGCGGCGTACGTTATCGTGTTCGAGAGTAAAAATTAATAATATAAGTACTTACGTCGCATGACACGCGAATAATATTATGCGTTTTAGAGGGAAAAAATTGAATTCGTCGGTGCACATGATATTATGCACAACCGTATATACCGTCACGTGAATCCATAATATTATATTAATGCGTTTCGTGTTATAACTTATGTATGTACACGGGCTTAAACGAGTCAATTTTTTTTTTTTTTTTATATTATTCTTCTGCTTTTCCATATAGTCCGTGTAGGATCTTCGCTACTTCAACTACATCTCTTCACCTATCTCTGTATTCGCCGTCTTCTACGTACTCTTTCTTTGTGAGATTTCAGTAAGAAATTTTGCTTTTACAAATTGAGTTTAAAAATAAATGTGTCAACTATTCATTTAACGCTTTTTTTTTATATCTTATCTATCGACTTAACTCGGTTTGGTTAACTTTGGCATTATCTTTTTTTTTTTCAATAGGAAAAATATAAATTTTAGCCGATTCACCGTCATCGTCATCATCTTTTTCATTTCTTGATTAAATCCCAGTTCTATATCGGAAGTTTATGACCTTAAAAACATTAAAAAATGACCTAAAAAAAAAAATACGCAAATATGACATAAAAATGTCAAAAAAAAATGGCTTAAAAAGTAATTAACGCCAAAAATGCATTTTCCAAAATAAAAATTAGTTGTTCAGATTCACATGCTAATGAAACACACTTATGGTCAGGAGAGCATCGTCTAAAAAGTAAAAAAAAAATGCACAATGCATCAACTCAAGAGTCCTGCTTATTAAGTATTATTTAGGCTTTTAAATTTTTCGGGTATTTCTAATGACCGAATATTATGTTTATCATAGTGGACTGCATATGTTGCAATGGTAAGATACCGACAGTCGTCATATACGAAATTTCTACATAACTACATAGTAACGTAGCTCTTGTTCTGGGTAATGGAGAAGGGGACATGTTTCAAAATACAACAAAAAAAAATACGATTTTTGTTTTTCGGGGATGGCCTAATTTATAATAATATCATTATTTCCAACCACACCTATGTTTTACGTAGGTGTATATTACACTCACTCATTGAAACCAAATGCAGACTACGTCTTGATCTTAAGAGGATATCAACACAGTTTTTATTTTTTCTATCAAACACACGCACAACATAGATAAAACACATAGGGACACGTAAAATTGTATTTTTGTTGATTTTTGAGTTTTCTTAAAGTAAAATTAAATATTTGGAAAATTAGAGAAGATAATATATTTGAGGGTTTAATATAATATAGATTTTATATGTCATTATTATATGACTTTATACTTAACTTTAAGAATAAATAATAAAAATTGTACATTTAAATATATGTTGTATTGTTTGAAGACAATATTTAAACAAATAGATATGTTATACTACCAACAATATTAATATAAAAAATGATATCTCGTGTGAATGCGTTTTGTTTATGTTGGGTGTGGGCCACAGGGAGAAAACAAACAGTGCGTTGAAATTCTCTTAAAAAGTATTGATAATACATCCTTTTTTTATTTGCGGATAACGGTTTCCTTACCGACATCCGCTACATTTTGAAATCACATCGCCCGGATCTTGATTCGATTATCACTGTCCGTTCAAAACTCAAGTTTAGAACGTTGTGGATGAATTTTATTTTTTTAATAAAAAAAATTGTGATGAGTACCTAACGAATTATATGTATTCGATGTTACAATCAAACCCCAATGACGTACGTACAAAAAAAAAAAATAAAATAACGCCTATCCCTCTATTTTGACGCATTTCTTGTTAACAAACACGTACGTGATATGATGACACATCTCAGATTCACACGAGTGCAATTATTATCAGATACTTCCATTATTTCTCCATACATAAAAAAAAACTGAAATAGCGTGGAATTCTCGGAATGGTCGTCGGAGATACGATATTATCATATCGAACTTGGTTCAATAAGTGTATAGCACTATACGCATACAGAGTGATTTACCAAACACGCTCTTTTTTTTTTTAATAAAACATATTTTATTCAAATTATGATTTTTTTTAAACGTTTAAATAGGTATGCCATGTTTCAAAATTATATAATATGATCGAAATATGCCCTGATGTGGCGTTACAAATTTATTTATTTTTTTTTAGAGAGAAAACCATCTTTTTAATGTATACATTGTCAAGAAGCATATGATTATTTTAAATACTTTAATGTGATGGTTACTTATTTAAATTAAAACTTGAACAAGATGTTTATGCGTTATTATATTTTTGTATGTACCATCTAAGGATAATTGGTCCATGATAATAAAATTTGAAATTTGTGAGACATAAGGATATTATAAATACTATATTAATAGTAATTATCACATCAGTTTTATATTTTATGTAAAACAATAAGGCTTTATCCTTAGTAGTAATTACAAAAACCAGAATTTAATACAACTTAAAAAATAAAAAATCGGGGTAATCTTCATTGATTATCCACCCTGTATATACCAGCTGAGTCAATTTTCCGTATCATGTCCTTTCAACAAAGGACGAGTTTCCGGCGCCCTCGTCATGGACTTTGCAGACGTAAAAGTCGTATAATATATACATAAGTACTCGTGCCCACGTGGTGTATTATAATATGGTATTGCATGAATATTATAGACTATAATAATGCATAACGAGAAAAGTTGTTTTTTTAAAGACGAAGCACGCCTCAGAGGTGATTCTTGAATGATAATTACCATACACATTTGACATAAAAGGGAGTGCTATTTAAAGCACTCGTTCTGTGACGAACGGTGTCGATTATTATTAATTGGTATACAACAATTAGATTTTAATTAAAATATTATAACCATTGCGATGTTCCAAAGCGAAAACGTCGTAGCGTGTTATAGAGAAATATTATGCACACTATTCTCTAAAAAAGGTTTCTGGTCTATTAATTGCATACCGTTTAACCTGAACAATTGTAAATTGTGTAGCTAAAATTGTTTATATTATTTTGTTCATCTATAATGAGTACCGGTGACGCGATATTATGCAACAGTGGGTCGTTAAATATAGTATAAATCTACTGCCGACACAATTAATAAATATTTGCGTTAACAAATAAATTGTCTACGCAATTTTCGGTTTATGAATTTTTTTAGTCGGATATTCTATATTTCACCCAATCGTGGTCAACGCAATTTAAACGAATCATACAATATGATGCACAAACCTCACTTGTTTGATAAAGTTATGTAGATTATAATTTAAATTTTAGAATAGAAAATTACATAATATTATCAAAGATGAAAAAATACATTTTCGTAAGCCTACGGATCTATTAATATAAAATGAGATGCATAATAAAATAAATACAAAGAGGGTCTATGAAACTATATTGATTGATAAGTTATAAGAGTATGCACACATTATGTTCATGTAACTTCACATGAACAGTGAACAATATACATATTTTTATGACGGGTTACATCGTCAGTTAATGATATAGTTTCATTTAAATATTTTAACATATTTTTTTTTTACCGTTGTTTTTAATCGTTTGAATATTGTACCCCAAAATTGAGTTAAGTGATTCATAAACACAAATCAGTTATAAATATTTAGTACAGAATTACTATTAATATTAATGAGATTTAGGCCACTGAGGTCTTTATTGAAATTACTTCATAATCATTTTTTTTTTTTTATGAAATATTCAAAGAATATAAAACTTTCTGGAAGATAAGTTAAATAAAAATATGATAATACACTTGTTATTTATTACTTTCTCTGAAGATAAAATGTATAATTCCATATCATCATGGTTTGAAGACTAAAACATTTCTTGCTTGTCTAAGCAAAACTTTGCCCGTAATAAAAATTATGTAGTATATTATTATATTGTAAACATTTACAGCACACGCTTATTATAATATAATATGAGTAATGATTATGTCGACTTGATGAAAAAAAAAAATAGATTACAATAATTTATAATATTATATCTGCACTATATATAGGTAGGTAAATCATGTTTTATTAATTAAGCAAATATTTCTTGATTAAAATAAAATGTATTTAAGCAAAGTTCATAATACACACACAGGTAGACTATCCACATACATAATAATAATTTAACATGTCATAAACATTGTTATACATAATGATTAATTTGATAACAGATACTGTATAATTTTAAAACAATATTTTATAGAAAAGCGATAAGTTGGTACATCTATTTTAATACATTTACATGTTGTAGATATTTACCATGTACCTTCAACAAAAATCTTTTTTAAACTTAAATCATTAGAAAGCCGAAAAGGATAAGCTTTATACTACCACCAATATAGTATATTTGTAATAAAATAAACATATATTATTTTAATGGATAGTTTTATGTATATATTGTCCAGTGAGTAATGAATATAATTTTAATCCATCAATAATCTTACTAAATGTAATACATATAATATCGAGTATGCGAATATTTAGTGATTAAATATAATACACAATTCACATAATTCATACATCATTGTGTTGAATTTGTATCTGAATGATGATTTTGGATAAAATATTTATTATAATGTATTTATGTTGCGAAATTAAAAAATTAAACTTAGTTCCTACATGGTTACATTAAAATAAAACTCGAATCTCCTTAGAACTTGACAATGAAAAATAGGGATGTATTTTCAAGCTTTTTTATAAATATTAAGAATTATTTGTAAAAGGTATATATGTTATTAGTTTCTATGTATTCCATCGTTTATATTAAAACTAATTTCAGTATTTTTATCTTCTAAACGAATGAAAGCGTTTTTCTCTAAGCCAGTTAAAAGTATTTTGCACCCTTCTCATACGTATTACAAATTTATAACTATTTAAAAATTTACATTGTTTAATGATTTATATTAATATTTTGATTAAATTTCTTATGATCAGAGTTATAAAAATTGTCTCACCCAAATATCTATAAAAATTTAATTCTCAAAATTTAATTTAAAGTTAAACATATTACTAATTAATTTTATGAGGTGTTAAAGATTAGGAATCAAATAAATAAAAATAACCTATAGATTATAGTGAATTCGCATACTTTTTAAAGTTTTTATAACTAGATTATGTCTATCTATATTTTATTGAAACTACATTACAATTTTATTTGACAACTACTCAGTTTCCGCGTACATTAGTCTAATTACAACATTAATACATACATAATACACGATTTGTGCTTATTTGTCATACAAACTGAATGTGCAATGCAAAAACTTCACGGAGTTATGTAAGTTTTATTTATGTACTATAATACCACTAATTCTGAATGATCACGATAGTATAATTTAATGTAAACCGTACAATTTTTTTATATTTTTTAAACTCCGAACGTTTTATACACTCGTTGAACAGTTTTTCTTAAACTTAGCGATGAACTATAGTTTTTAAAAATTGGTTAAAATTTACCTTACGAAAATCCATAAAGAGAAAACAGTCAATAAATCAGATACTTCTATTGTAATTTTTGGCAAAGAATCTGTAGAGTCGTGGTAAAAAGTTCAATGCTATGTGCAATGTCAGATTGAACCAGGATTTACAGAAATTATGGTTTCTAAAATACGTTTACGAGAATGATTTAAGGTTAAGGTCAATACCAAGTAACTATTCAAGATTCAAATAATCTATCCTTCATAATTCGAAATACCTATAATCAAACATGTTTGTATTATTGAGCCATGATAATTAATAATTATGAATACAGCGTTAAAAATTTAACTATATTTAAAAAAAAATGGTTATTAAATCATAATTGTATATTATAGGTACTTATATTTAAAATTGTTTACAATATTAATTGAAATTTTTAATTACTATTTTTGCGTATACCAGCTGAGTTGATATGTGTAAATATTGAATTTTTAAAAAAAAAAAAAAAACATTTTTACATTTTTAAATTAATATATTACACAATAAATATTATTATAATATGAAATGGTTAGTTTTAAAATTTTTCTTAAAAATAAAAGTTGTGTTATTGATATATTTTATATTGATTTCTCGGAAAATGTGGTATAATTGTAAATTTATAATTTATTTAAGCACTAAAATAAGTTTACTTTGAACTAATTGATGTCTTCAATTAAATATAAAGCTGGATTATACGAGTAACTAAATTAACTACTATTAAAAGTTTAGAAAGTGTGTATATAAAGTATTTACACCGACTATTTTTTTTAAAAATATTTTGACATAAAGTTTATTACGGTTATAATTTCAATAAAAATAATTTATATAGATATAAATACTATTTTTTTTTTTTTTTTTTACAGAGAATAGAATAATATGGATTATTGCCAAATATATTTCGTAAAGCCAGTCTATAAAGTATAGTTTAAAAGTTTATCAGCAGAATTTATTTTCCGAGTTTATTTTTATGCAATTGGAAATATTCAAAATTATAAACTAATAAATAGAATCAATTATAAGACAACAGGTGATACCCTAATATACAGCCATATCTATGAAGTTAATGTGCAGCGCTATATATTAGATATTCAAAATAATATTTGTGACGGCTAATGGTCATAAATAAAAAATAGTGTTGTACGATTTATCCTACTATTTAGTTAATAATTTATTTTTATAATAAAAAAAATGTATTTAATTGTGTGCACATTACGTGTATTAAAAAAATATTAACAACAAACAAATGATTGTATTATTCAGATTTTAATACAACATTATTATACTATCCACTACACACATTGCAAAATTAATACCAATCACGTCAAAAGAAAGTTATTTAATATTAAATCTTTAGTCAAATTCAGTGGAATGTTCTACGTGGATGTAATTAGCTTTGAAACTTTAAATTAAACTTTGGTACATTGATCCCTCACTCGTAAACAATATGGCATTTTGAATATTTACCAGAATATATCGCACTCATTTTACTGTCTTAATATATCGTTCTTTTATTTTATTTATAACAAAACGTGCGAAATATAATAAAATATATCGTTAAATGTATTACATTCTTATTTATTTTAATGAATATTGTTTGTACCTCAAAATATCACCTAACACTTAATTAATTCAATACCTATGTCACTATAGTCATTTGAAAATTTTGATCAGACTTGGTATAATTAAATATTTTCCGTATAAATTGTCACCTTTGATCGTAAATGCTTATTTTCGCTTACATTAAGCGCATTATCGAAAATTTGTCTTCTATTTCTAATTATAATATTCATAATACCACGACTATATTGCGTACTCTATTTATTATGTCTAAAGTATAAATTACACTAATATCACCGTCAACACATGATCATCTGTATTATTAAAATAAAATGATACTCGTTTACAGAAACAGAACAATATTAATTAGTATTTATAATGATTGATAAAGTATATTTATACGTGTAAATATATATATATATATGTGTATTGATGGTAAATGCAATATTACAATAATTATAATAATTATTATAAAACGATATCCCATATTGTATAGGTGATTTTTAATTAATGCACCTATCTAACACTGATTGCGTTTACCGATTCGTACGCATACATATCCCATACAAACATTTAAAATTATAATTTACTAAAAAGCACAGCGGAATAATGTCATAAGCTGTAGAACTTAAAGTGATCAAATTTAATATTTTAGTAACTTTAATAATTGCAGCAAATCCTTCATCAAATCAATATCTACTTATAACGTTGAGTAAAAATGTTTTTGTCACAATATTTTAAGTAAATTATTATATTAATCAATAAATTATACGTGATTTCATCGTTCTCTCGTATTTAATATAATATTAATATATTTAACATTTCATAGTTGCATAATGTTATTTTCTGGTGTAAAATTTGATATAAAACATAATGAGTATTTAAGGTTCAGTAATTGTTTTAGAAGAAGTATGACACGAAAAGATACGCCCTTCAAGTTCTATTAAATCAAGTAACATTAAATAAGTCAAAAACCTTTTACGGGAAGGTTAAACTGTGGCAAGTGTTTTAGAATTTATATAACTTGTATAATTACGTTATTTAGTTCATTTTTTTTTTTTTTTTTGAAAGGTTTGAAAAGTTTCTTAAGAGACTAAGTGTCTCCCCTATATAATTACGCCAATGTTATTTTTATATAAAACTGTATAGAGTTAGATTTTTTTTAATGTTAAGTAAGTATTTCATATTTATTATTTACATTACCAAAAAAAAAATCGTTTACTTCTATACTCATATAAGTTCCAAATTGCTTTCTAACTAAAATTTTTTTTCATTTTATTTATTATTTTTATCGTTAAACCATAAGACACTGTATTCAAATATATTATATTTAAGCAGTCTTTTCAAATTCGTATATTTCGATTTAAGTTAAGATCACAGTGATTCACTGGTGCCCAACTTTTGTTGATTGACGTGTCACATAAGCAATACTATATCTTCGTACGATCTACTATTACAAAAAGACATACAAAAATGAAAAATAAAGTTGTCTACAAATTGCAAATGCTATTTTCGTAGATTTATAATTATTTATGAAACCATACAAACATACGGTATGATCAGTATTATATTTTTCCTGATAAAACACAAAAACCTAATAATAGTTAACTAATTATTCAGTCAATCCTCAGTCAATTTTAAGGCCCGCAAAAATTCAAACCTAAATCGGTTGAATGATAAATCACCTCCGTTTGTAAATACAATTAAATTTTAATTTAATAAATATATATATATATATATATATATATATATATATATATTGTACATTATAAATCTATTTTAATTTGGAATCTATTACGGACCACATTTATGAATTTCACCGCGGACTGAACATAACTGTTATGAAAGAGTAGCATTCAAAAATGTAGTCGTATTAGGAATAAACAATATAAAATTAAACGTTAGTAAATTTATTTTGGAATCGGTTTGGTTGCTTGCTTTTAACCAATTGAAGCCCTATACTTAAATCTCTCAGTACAGAGGCTGAGATTTACAATTTGTAAAAGTCAAACGACGTATACAACGCTAATGATATCTATTTTTCAATTAAATTACTGCCAATTACAATAAAATAAAATAAGAGAAACAAGTTTGCCAATCAATCCAAATTCGAAGATCAAACAAATATAATATAATGACGACTATGGAGTTTATTGACCGGTTTACTGATAATGTACGTATTATATCAACAAAAGTATTTTCCTCTCTAGCAAACGCTAATTAGGTTACGGTGTCGTTACCGAAGCAATCTGCAGGTTATCGGTCGACCCACTTGTGCCTCAGTTACAAAACATAATCTAACAGTAGTTGCAGTATATTGGAAGAAGTAGTTTTATTTATTTATTATTATTATTATTATTATTTTTTTTCTAAACGTTTTAATTTTATTATCCTCTATAGTTACTATAGAGTCTATTAAACTATGTGTATGTAAACATAATAATAATAATATACATTGCATGCATGTATAAAATGTATAAAAGTACGCGTAGAGGTACTTTACGGTTTATAGAACACCCGGTCGTGGCCTGGCGTTGAATGCCGTCAAATATGTCAAATGTCTTTAATCCCTTGTCACCCCGTAAAAAATGTAATACTAAATATTAAAATTCTACTCGGATAGTAATTATTGTTACCGCGTGTGTTTGACAACGAGTGTATTGGTCTCTACACGCTACACACCTTTATTCCGACCGAAACTATAGAAGAAAAATATTACACAACACATCATGCACGCGAACGGAAGCGCTGCGGAAGAATCTGTCTCGGAAGTAAAACGCCTAAAGTTTAATTCCAGGAATATGATTCACGGCTTACAAATTATAATTTTTACTTATTTAAGAGTGATAAAATCAAAAATTATGAACGCTGCCAGTATACTCGTAAATTAAGATACTTGTTGTTTGAATAACAACAACATAGTCTTACTAAATTAATTTCAACCAATAACATTTATACCTACTCGTATAAGAAACAAAACATCAGCTGTTTCATTTGAGATTTTAAATATTAGTTGTATACTGAAGGGTATTAGCTTTATACAATAATGTTTTTTTATACATTCAGGAAGTGCTTAAAATACTCTAATTATTTTGAGAATGTAATTTACATTTTTAAATGACACATTATGTTTAATCAGTAGCCAACTTCACTGAAATTGGTTTTCAAAAATTTCTCTTTAAAATTAAAAACTTTAACTGTAGTAGAAAAGTGAAACTATTACACATTATTATGTTCAACATTAATTATTATTAAAAAAGAAAAATGTTTTTTAAATAATAAAATGGTTTTATTTTAATTTTAATTCATTTTCGCAATTAGTGTGTTTACTATATGTTTATACTCTTTGAGACTACATTATTGTTGTAATCATTTCTACTGTATTTAAGTGGTTATTTTTATTCATTTTATTTTATAGGACATAATATATTACAATTTACTAATCAATAAAATATGTATTTATTTATGTTAATATTTTTATACATGTTACATACAAGTGCCATAATATAATAAACATGCAACACTGTGCATAAGTTGCATACTTAGGAAATGTTAAATTTTATATCGTACAAAATATATCTCTTTTTCTGCGCACATTAAGGCGAGTATGTTTCAAAAGTATCTTCTCTCGAGACACTGATATACTCATTATTAACTCGTAAATTGAATTTATCATCGGATTTTCACACGTACATATTCCATGAAATAGTTTTCAATGGTGCCAAAACTATTTTTTGATGGTTCGGCCGTTTAACAACATGTCGTTAACATTTAATGAACATTCGTGAGTTCTGGCATAATGTTGCATTAAAATTGCACTGCTGATTTTATTACCAGTTCGGTACGCCATACATCTCAAATATGTATTTCCTTTATAGCCTATTAAACGACTTCGAGGAGGTTATTTTAAAGAACGCGCAAGTCTATATTTTAGATGTTTATAAAATGGAAAATCTATCGTCGTCACAATGGAATGGGAATGATATTATTAAAAATAAAAATAAAATAAAATACTGACATTCGTAGTAACAAATTCAGTTTTCGGATAACGTGAAGAATTATTTCCTATCTTTGGTTGGCGTATTTATTGAATCAATATTTGATATTTATTAGATATTTCTGTGCATTTTATTTTACATGATCGATTATTTCTGCAGATTTGCGTTAGAATTAATACGTTTCCTGTGATTTCCAAGATTTACGGTTGATATTATTTTATCGATATTTATTACACTGCAGTAAAATAAACATTCATTAACGATTCAAAGAGTGTGTGGTGTGTATAACATTCTTGCTAAAAAATACATTGAGATTTTAAAATGTTGCATGTAACAAATATACTTATAGTAAATAAATATTGTATTGCAATAACTGAGATCAATAATATATTCACCAAATAATATTACTAGTTGTTAGTAAATGTCTACACAAAATGTGTTTCAAACGAATAAATATTTTATATCATATTTTTTTTTTATGTTATTTTATATATTAATACGGTTTGGGATGAAACTTAAAGCTATCAGTTTTCAATTAAAAAGTGATAAAAATCAATAGAAATGATTTTTGTTCTACAAAAAAAAAAAAATTGTTCAAAAAATGTACATTATAATTTGTAAAATTATTTGATCATTATTGTTCATTTATTTATGATAATTATCTGTAATTTTAATGTCTTAATGATTCGACACAGGAAAACACTATCGAAACAAATTTAATCAAAAACTTGTAATTTAGGTCATTATGATTCGTAATGTTTCACTAAATAAAATATACTAGCGCTTATTAATTGGCGTACTTTTTAATAATTTTGAAACAAAAAAATATTAGCACATAAACGTTTTAAACAATGAAACAAATAACTTTTTTTTTAATTGCGTTACGTTCGTAAAGCGACCAACTAAAATATATTTTTAAATATTTGATAGTTTATAGTATATACTCCTATTATTAATTTTCTAAAGTATTTATTTAATTTTAAATTACATTTTTCTCGTCCATTTTTAGTAAATGTACATACCTATATGTACTAACCTACGCACATAAATATTTTTAAGTAAACATTTTCCTACTACTATTTTTATGGTTATTATGCTCATATAAAATGATTTTTTTGTCTGAAACATCTAAAATTGTATTTCTTAACTATTTTTAAAAAATGTGTATCAACGTATTATACGTATTAAATTATTATTATTAAAAATAAATTAAATTCACAATTGAATACAATACACTACTATAGGTCACGTATATTTTTAACAACAATATATTTTACAATTCTTTTGGTCGTATAATGTGCTCTCTTCATAAAAATGCTCACATAAAATACGGGAAAACACCGCTATACGTGTGTGTATTGTAACTTTTAAGCTTTATTTTTTTCCCCAGTTATGAATAGAGGAGTGTTACACACAAGCACTGAGTGCTGATTTGTTACAATACAATGAATGAGTAAATAAATACAATGAATTACGAATATAAACAAATAAATTGTGTTACGATCGCATGGAAAATGTTCGTGCCGTGCGTATTGCATAGGTCGTAATAAAATATATAGACATTTCTATGAGTATATAATTATATAATATAATATTATCGATGGTGTCTGGACTGCTTTACATGGCCACAATATTATATAATTCACTTAACAGTTATTGCAGTTATTAACGAAATCGCGCGCTATAGAATATGATGTCACGATGATGTTACACATTTATCTGAGCCTTAAACGTTCAAAGTCTTAACACTTATCTTAAAACCCATAAAAAGTTTTAGTTTAGACATTTTTTACGCGTTTCTAATCTTAGGTATTATATTTTTTGTAATTTTTTTTTCTGTTTTTGTGTTTCAGAAGAGAAAAAACTTTACCTTCCCACTGACGAATCTACAGAACTGTATTTGTTGGCTTTCTTGAGAGTTTGCAAATTCTACCCAGAGAGTGCATTCAAAAGAGTTAGTATATTTAATTTGCGTGTACCTACCGACATTGTATACAAAAATATTATTATGCATTATAATAGTATATACAGGACCAAACATAATTAACTAATGGATTGGATTTTCCTGTTTGAATATATTAAATTGTGTTTCCTTCAACGAGTTTTATTAAGTACTTTTTTAAAATAACATGGCATGATTTTAAAAATTAATTAAAAGAGTTTTTCTTGGAATCATGTAAAACAACGATGAATACACCATTTTATATAGTTTAATTTGAAGGACATTCAACATAATATTATTGTACAATTTATTTAATTTTATGTTTATACACTAGGTATCAGTTTTAACTGGTAATAATGTTTATTTATTGTACATCATTGTTAAAATCACTTTATATAGTGAGATTTATTATTTTATTTATAAATTTGTGATTTTAATTAAACTAAAATCCCAATTTATTTTATAGGTGAAATTTTTGTACAAATTACGACAGAAAAACCCAAAATATTGCAATGACCTGATACCGAGCTTAGAAAAAAACGTCTTTGAGCAAAATATTCTTACAGTCTTACCATCACGTGATCAACATGGAAGACGAATATTAATCACAGAATGTGGACGTACGTCTATTATTTCTAATTATTTTATTATATTTGTTTTAGAAATATATTTTGAACCTTACTGGGAAATACAATTATTCACCAATGATCAACGGCACATAAATTAAAACGTATAAATGCAAATAAATATGTATGCTGAAGTGACAGAGTCATGTGTCCCTAAAGACCGTGACTCAGACTAGATAGTTCACTGTGTTCGATATTTCAGTATTTTAAATCAAAAATTAAAAACAATAAATGCATGTCTAATTGCGGTTTCAGTCTCTGAACTAGTCTGTAATTGTCCAGTTACTCACGCCAATTTTATTTTACGGATAAGCTGTATTCACATTTTTAATTTAATAAATAATTATAATACAATTTTGGAGTTTAAAATTAATTTATTAAATGTATCTGTAAGCAATAATAAATTAAATGTAACAAAATTAATTTTGATAACTTTTAACACAATAGTAAATTATTAAATCAATTATTACACTTAAGTAGAAATTATATTCGTTTATTATTTAAATATAAATAATAATAGATATATAATAATGTACGTAATATTACACGCTGTTTTGTCATTAAATATTCATAAATCTTGTGTAGTAAATTAGCTTTATTTATTTGTTTCTTTGTCAAAATTGTGTTGATATAACAAATTATGATATTAATTTATGTAAGGAATCCATATAGAAAATATAGTTTAAAAAAAGCATGTAGTATGTAGATTAGTGTTGCTAAAATTTTATTTTATTTTTTCCGACAGCAGTGAATGCATTTAAATTAACTAAGTAGGTATCTTACTTATTCTATTTGTTTCCCGTGATATGTTATGTAACTCAATCTAATACGAATTTTTTATCTGAAATGAATTGATTTTGGATTATTTTTTTATATTTCTATAGAGAGATGGAAAATTAAAAATTGCTCACTGACAGAGATCTTTCGCGGCGTTGAGCTGGTGATCGAAGCGGCCATTCTCGAGCCTAGAACTCAAGTGTCAGGCACTGTGCTGTTGGTAGACTTTGCTGGTCTAACTGTTAATCATGTGTGGCAATTCACACCAAACTTCGCTAAACTGGTTTTGGACTGGATACAAGTAAGGACTATATAGTTTAATTCCCATCTCATTGCACAACTGAATGCCCGTGATTGTTATTAAACGTTAGTACGTTACAAATTAATTATAATATAATTTGATCCGTTTTATAATAAATAATCCGTTAATCATAATTATTTACAAAATGTTACTTTTGGTACTGAAATTATTTTGGTTGAAACCCATACATTTCTCGTTTCTCATAACTTAAATTTACTTAAATGTATAAAAAATAAACACATTCAGTTTAAAATTAAATATTATTTAAGAATTATTATACATTTTTATATAAAATTACCTTTATATTTAAATATTATATTAATAATTGTACGGATGATTAACATATAACTAACTGCAATGTTGTAAACAAATTGGTGTTTGTCATTTTTTTATAATATATAATAATAATCAAAAACTCATATGTCTCCGTGGCGTGTCAATTGTTTTATTTTTTTGTCCACTTTTCTGGGAAACTTGTTGGGATAAAGTTTCGAACACTTTATTAACCACTACACTACTCTACTCATTATAACTTAAATTTATAAGTATATAATACTATAAGTGGTAAATACCTATGTAAACTGTGTTAGTAATATTGAAGAATTCCATTAATTAAATACCACAAAACTCGCTAAATTAAAATGTTTGCAAGATTTAAGCTGCTTGTACATAAAAAATAATACAATGTAGTGATAAAAAATAATAATATTAGTAGAACCATGTCAAATTTCAAACACGGTACATTTATACTTACCAATCATAACCATAAGCATAAAATCTTCTGATTCTTTTTGGGTAAAATAACGAAGCAATTAAAAATAAAACTGTATAAATTGTTTTAGTTCTTTTATTTCGTAATGTAATCTAATAAGACTATAAAATCTAATGGTCCCATTTCATTATGCAAAGCAATGAACGAAAAAAACTCGGGCAAATTTTCTCACCACCATAACATTATTTATTCATGCTGAAGGATATAATCCGTATAATATAATATATTGTTAATTATGCAAAAGCTAAATATAAAAATAACACATGTTTATCAGTACAATTACTGTGAATTATAATTATAGGGCTTATATTTAATAATAATAAAATGAGAAAATGATTATCCTATCATAATGATACATTGTATTATATTATTAACGAAAATCCTAATCGAGATTATAATATTTAAGTAATAACATTTTATTCTAGAATATTGTTGTTCGTGATAACATAATATATAATTTATCGATTAAAGTTTTAAAAAAAATGGCAGTATACTTTAATATTTGTAATTACGATAAAAACCTAAATAAAATGCATTCAAAGGCAGTACAAAAAAATTAATGATAATAATAAACATTATTATAAATCATATAAAACTATGATTTCAATTTACCTACCAATATAGTTTAAAATATATTCTGCAAATTTATTAATAATTACGAGTATACCCCAAACTATTTAGAAAAATTATTTTGTAGTAATATTATACATTTTTAATACATTATATATAACATGGATTTTATATTATAAGTTAAAACATTATATATATTGTACGTGTGTTTATAAGCTACAAAGGTTTCTTCAGTACTGTAGATATACAGTTTAGTGAAAAAAAAAAATAATTTAAAAACTAATCTG
Source organism: Rhopalosiphum maidis (assembly GCF_003676215.2). Lineage (NCBI taxonomy): Eukaryota > Metazoa > Arthropoda > Insecta > Hemiptera > Aphididae > Rhopalosiphum > Rhopalosiphum maidis. Next base: position 64,197,609 of record NC_040879.1, on the reverse strand, counting down.
AACTAAATTGTTAAATATTTATTTTTTTAAATACTAAGAAAAGTACAAAATAAATATAATGCAATTGGTTGTTTGTATCCAATATTTTTATCATTCAATTATTGACTTTTACTAAGGTGAAATATAAAAGCCAATACCAATAATTTTTGTTTAACAATTTTTAAAACGATTTTTATTCCTCATAATACTAACAAATTGGGTTCGAATAATAAAAAAATTTAAAATTTTTAATTAAGTCCTTATACAGTAAAAAAATAATAACTAATTTGAAAGTAAAATATAAATTATTAAAATTACTTAAAATTACAAATGAACTAAAATGTGTTTAATTGATACATTATTTATATTTTATAATATACATACGAATAATAATAATATGTTATAATAAACGTTTTGTAAATTTTTTTCCTTACAATACTCAATACACAGGTCCTAACAAAGTTAACGGAAATCGCATTAATATTATAAGTAATATCATGTAATAATAATTATTAATTAAGAACTAACTCATATAAGTTGTTTAAATAATGTTGATTTTCACTTAATATAATAATATATAATTTACTAAAATATTGTGTTTCAGTATTCAATGCCAGCAAGACTTAAAGAAGTGCACATCGTAAATCAACCGTATATATTCAACATGGTGTTTGCTATATTCAAACCATTTATGCAAGAGAAATTGAGAAATCGAGTATGTACAAACAATTTTGAATCATTTGTTGGCAAAAAGAAAATGTATATAACTTATCCAAATTATTGCAAAGTATAAATATTTTGGTATATATTAATATTTGTTCATTTAATGAACAAAAATACGTATTATTTTAGTAAATAATATGTAAACAATAAATTATATGTATAAACAAAAATTATACTTGTATAAAAAAATCTGACATATCCCACATTTCGACATGGTTTTAATTCTATGTATTAGCTATAAAGGACGTGCGTATAATATGTACTTAATTGTAATGATTTCTAGTATAATAATATAACGAGTTAAATTTATTAATTTTAACTAAACTCGTATAACATAAACAAAATAATCGGATTACTAACTAATGAATAATAATGATGATGAGTACCAGTTGTTTTCTTTGTTAAACTCGACTTTAATGAAGATGTACTCGAAATGCATTAAAAACGCTGGGTTCATATGTCTAAATGTAGTTTTCTATTAACATTTTTTTCCAGTTATTAAATATAAAATTAAACAGTGGGTACATATATTGTTATACAAAAACGGTTATTAATAGTTAATAAATGTATGCAGAAACATGTAGATTTATGTATTTTAAATGCAATATTTATAAAGCACTTAAAAAAATATATCAAAATAATAATAATATTTAATTAATACATCAATAACACATTTTAAGTCACAACTATAATGAAATATAGCATTACAATAGATGATCAACAATATTTTTTCGATTTTTTTGTTTTGGAATCATAAATAGTGTTATGAACTATAAAAGTATAATAATATATTTTTTAAATAATATTTACATATATAAATAATACATCTATGTATACATTAATTTCACAGAATAATGAATAAATATAAAATATTATGATATTTTAGTGTGTTTCTGTTTTATTTTACTTTAATTCGTAGTCAAATAAAAGTAATCGATTAATTTATTAGAATAAAGTAGATATTTTTCGGTGCTTCAATTAATTTCCGGCTTGTCCTTTTTCATTAAAAATCTCTATATTTATATAATTATTTATTGTTCAAAATAAACAGCAATTTTTTGCAGCATTTTCTTCTAATAAGTATAACACAAAAAAACAATATAAAACGATACTGTGTTCAAAATAAACCAATAATACGTGGAAAATTCATGTGTAATGTTTTTATTACAAATAAATACTATAATTCCCATAAATAAATATGATTATTTATTTGTTGGTGCAAGAATTCACTAAACAGCTACCATTACGCTATAACATCGCATTACACAGTTTGTTACACATTACAATATTTCAATTAAAATTAAATTAGGTATACTTTTAACGATAGGTAAATTTAAATGAGCTAATTTAAAAATTTAAAACGTCGTGGAGACGATCTCGTTGGAGGATGCGTTTTTTAGGATTATATAGCACATTTTTAGACACAAGATCTTTAAATAGAGGATTTATGTGATTTGGATTGTAGAAATAATAAAACCATTATCTATGTATTTATTTGATACATGCAAAGACTATTTAGTTATAGATCAAACGGTTTTGGATTGAAAACGTTGAATAATATCGAACCTGCATATTTTCAGATCTCAAAATTAGATCGCAAAAAAGTTTTTAGATTATAGTAGTTTAAGTGGTATAATGAGTGACTGGAATATGCAGTGGAAGAGACGGAAACGATCGTTGAAACGAAAAAAGTTTAAAATAGAACAAACAGTTGATCTATAGTCGTTCATAAATACCAGATACATTGCATAGTCGATAAGTTTAGTTTATTAAGAACCAGAAGTGTTTTTTTTTTTTTTTTGTCTGACGAATAGTGAATAATGTATGTATTGTACGGATTTGATTTAATTTAGTTTTACATCCAACTGCTTTTAATATTTTTCAAATACGCTAAAATATTAATAAAAATGCGGAGGAGCAGTGCAAGCATAATAATTACTATGTGTTATAGCTTAACCGTCAGCAATTTACAAATAAAACTAATGTGTAGAGCGAGTTGATCGGATAGGTATGAAGACAAAAGAGGTTCATAACCTAAGCAGTGAATCTATTGGATTATAATTAACGTGTATTTGAAAATATAATTTATTTGCTTTTGTGAGTTAGTGGAGAATTTTCGCAATTATTGAGTGTATTCCAGAAACTTTTTTAATTGGAATTTAGATATTATACATTGAAGTTCAGCTAGGAAGAACTTTTTTTTGTGGGGGTAGAAAATTAATATTTAATAGGAAATTCTAATAGGTATAAAATTGAGTTTAATTTAGTCACTTGTTATCCAAAATAAGAATGGTGTTGCGTAGTAAAAAATATCAATATAGTGATAACAAAAATACTAGCTTTGTCTTCATCTGAGTACATACACATTTTTTAAGTGTTGTGTAAAATAGCTCGGTAATATCATATTATACAAAGAAGTTGTTCGTTACAGTATTTTAGAAAGGACCGTTTCAATTAGCGAGTAAATAGTCGTTAATGCAAAATAAAAAAAAAATCAGACAAAAAATGCGCAAAATATATAATTAAATACTCTAGTTTTGACAATATTGATAAACCACTAATACTCGGATATATTATTTGCCAAATATATTATGAGCATTTTAAAGGTTAATAAGTATTACACATGTTAATTAAATAACAAACGATACATGTTTTTTTTTTTAAATAGTATTTAAGTACTAGTGAGGTACCAGGAGCCTCCTTGTGTTGTTATAAAATACCTAATGGAGTTTCAGTTTCCTTCATTATAGTTGCCAGCTTAATACAGTATTTGCATGTATATAATAAGTATTTACTATATATCTGTATGTATTTTGAGTACAATATATCAACACAAAAGTCAAGTTTAATTGTGTAATATTTCTATAGAATAAACAAATAAAAGACTTCGAAAAAATATTATATTCATTGTATTCTGTCTATATTTTTTACACATACAGGTATATTTTATGCAACACATATACTTACATGTTATTTTTCTTATTTCATTTTTGTATGAAATTGTATAATATTATTAACTTTAATAGGTTTGATTTATTTTAAATACAATACAGAACATTTATATATTTATTTTTGTATTTGTCGTACACATTTTATAGAAGAAAAAATGCTTTCATTTTTAACTTCAATATATTTACTGGTAGTAAAGTGTATCTAATTAATATTTCGAAGAGGTCAAAATTAAAAAAATAATAATTATAATAATTAAAATAATATTTTCACCTTTTTTTGAGCGATTTACATATATTTAAAATGTTCTGTAAATTCTGATAAAACATTTTTCGCTTTATAAAAAACTTAAAAATTGAATTAAATTTGTTATGAGTGAAATTAAAAAAAAAAAAATAAAATCGAGATTAAATTCGCAATAATTTACACCTACCAATTGTATAACCGCATAATTATAATTTATTTCCCCTTTTATTTTTATTCGTAATCTCTATTTCACGTAAAACATCTTTGGATTAATTAATTGAAAATTACACCTTTTTGAATTGAAATATACAAACCAGTTTATAAGAGACCGAAATGTATTAACCATTATTATTTAATTTTAAATAATTACAAGCAATATAATTACTGTTGTATGTTTCTCTTTATTGTTACTATTAAAATTTATTCTATTGTAAATATTTGATGAAAAAAAAATAAATATGTCCATAAAAATTATGAATCTATGCAAAGTAATTGTTTAATCAATAATAAATTTAAACCAAAACGATAAATATATTTATTAACTAATATTTTAATATTTATATACTTATACAGGAATGTAAAATTTTGCACTTCGTTGATCTTGTACGATAAATAATAAAAGCAGTCCGTCGATTGCACTAGAAATACAGAACCGATTAACGAGGTTTAATTAAAATTAGCATAATATCATTAAGTAGACTTTTTCTTTGATAAACCTGCATTTTTATATGGATTTATTCTAAATATACTGAAAACGTTTTTGTGTAACTAATTTACGTATTTTAACTTTATTATTATTAATTTTTTTTTAAGTTTAATTGATATTCAGAGTGTACCATATTAATTTTCTCTTCAGTTATCTAAAATTTGATAAAAAAAAAAAAAAAAATTATTAAACTAAATGCGAGAATGTCTCTTATTTAGTATCGTATTTACAACATAATAATATTTACCTTATCTGTTTACTTATTGTAGGTACTTACTTTGTTTAGATATTTAAGCAATTGACGGTATCGTATACATTATATTATTAAATTAAATACGTATATATGTTATGAGTAAAGTTGACAATTCGGCATCGTGAACAATGTCTGATTTCAGATTTATTAAAGTTTACATTGTCTGGACACTGTGTTCAATGATATTAAAAGGTAGCAAAGCAGATAAATTAGAAAAAAATAAAAAACATTTCATTAAACAGAATAATATTTAATTTCAATAAATGAAACACTTTTCGTGGAAGTAATACGCAAGTGGTTCCCACGACGTCGTCGATTTGACCTGAAAAAAAATGAAACAATTTATAAAATAAAAATAATATCTAATAGTATATTATGTATAAGTACTGTTATTATGGTTATATACACTTTGATTGAATATAACGCAAAATAATTATTTTTTCAATTTTTTCTTACATAAACCACTATAATTAATATACCTACTATAAGAGTTGCAAAGTCATCCGGAAATTGTAAAGCTATATATCGCGGCTTACTCTTACATACGGTCGGCTATCCACCCAACATTTTATAATTTCAACAATATTATTACGTATTCATTATTCGATTCAATTTACAGGATAATGGATAAAAGATATATCAGAGTCTTAAAATAATAATTTTATACTGAAAAAATGAATAAGCCTTTATTGTTCACAATTTCCAAAACGTCTACATGTCCCGTGACAAACGTGCCAACTGGTTTTTTTAAATCATTGTTTTAAATGCAAATTTCAAGAAATTGTATTTCATGATCATTATAAAAATTGTTTCAGATGCTTTTGCATGGTTATGATCACACATCATTATTAGCACATCTGGATGCCAAATGCTTACCCACAAAATACGGTGGTCTCATGGACATAGAAACCGACCAAGGCATAGATTTATGGAATTTACTGTGTTATTACGAAGACAACTATAAAGGTATGACGTAATAAAAATAATACATTTTTTCATCCTAACAACTTAAGTGGTCCTTTTTATCTATTTTAGTGACAAATGAATTTGGATACAGAAAGAAGAAATAATATCCACAATATGTTATGCAACTCATATGTTATAGACTAGACTCTTGTTTTTTTTTTTTTTTTTGTTATTTAATATAAATGTAGATTTTAATTATTTTTTATTGGATTATTGACCAAATACAAAAAAAATTTAAATGTATTTTTTTTTTTTTAATACCTAATATTACGAGTGAATTGATGTATTTATTATACTATAATAACTTTCAACACAAATTATTGAATTATACATCAAATTATTATTTGATTGATGATTATTTGTTTCGGCTGTGTGAAATATTTATAATCTGATTACACATAATAGCATTTAATCATACTGCAATGATGTGTAAGAATATCAATTTTGAAATTAAATTGCATTACAATGAAATAATTATACCCTAAATGTTTTTCTCTTATGAGTTATGTTTCGTTTTTAAATATATTTATTTAAGGTAATTATCGCGACTTAACTTTTATAATAATACAATTTTTGGTTTAATTCATTTACAATTATTTGTAAGTGTTTATGTATGTCTGAGAAAAAAAAAATATTTATATTTATATATATTTGTCTGTTATATAAATAAGTTCGTGGTTATTCTCCTCGAAGAATATTTGGTACACAATTTAAAGTGCAATAATTATTACGTATTATAATATAGTTGCTAAGATTGTTTGAACTGAACAAAATATGTATTCACCATGTGTCATATAAAAAGTTATCATGAAAAACTAATATTTATTAACAATTCAATTTAATTGACGTTTAAAAGTGACGTATGTGTTCAGTTTGAGCAAATTATTATAATATCAAAAATGAATTATCTTATAGGTACATAACATAATTCATACGTATAAATATGTTTGAAAATAACTATTGTAATTTTTTATAAACTCATAAATATGTATGAGCAATGAGTACAAAATATTATTGAAAAACGAATATCCAAATTTTCACACTATAATTACACGTGGAATTAATAATAATTTATAATGATAAAAAAAGGGGGTCCCTTATATTTACATTAATACTCAGATGATATACAATGCATACACATAGACTTTTATGTAGGACCAATGTTTACCGAACATGATAACACGAGTCTTTCCAATGTACCTATATCTACCTTGTGCAACTATTAAATAAATATTGTTTTGAAATAATAAATTTGGCGTACTCTTCTAATTGTGTTTAGATAATTTTTAGGTCATGCGAATATTATAAAAACTACAGGTATAGTATAATCCATCGAAAAACACTATACTTGTGTGTTTTAAACCAAACCAAACAAATAATCATAAGTTATATTATAACGTTTTATCTGTGTAGATTGCAGGTATACGCATATTATATATTTACTGTACGGTGACAAATACATCGATCATATATCAAATAAGGGATTAAATTCGATATTTTCGACTATATGTAAAATACAACAAACATCAATTTAAACAGAATAATAATAGTCATTGCGATAGTATGTTTATCCACACTCATAATATCTCATGTATGACATAGGATTAAAGGCGCTACGTATTAAAGTTCTTACTGCATGGAAATACGTGACGAATAACGTATTAGTTTATTCGAATTGCATTGATGTAGATATGTAGTAGTTATGCGTGGATAATAAAACCACACCATGGACACATAAAAAAATCACATTTTAATATCGAATTTACAAGTATTTTTTTTATTTTTATTTTTGTTTTTTTAGAGAGTTCTAGTTGGAGAAAAATTCAATAAACAATCATGAAAATGAAGATTAATAATATAATATTAACAACACAATATGAAAACGAATATTACAATATTATTGTTTTCGTATCTGACCCTATCGGGATACTAACAAACAAACACTAGCGGTTAGAATTGCCTATATTTGTAGCCGGATTTATTATCATCGTGGCCCGTTTCGTCGTGTTGTTTTATACGTAGCTAGTAGTAGTGAGTAGCTAGTAGTGCAATATGACTGTTAGAACACGATAATTTTTAGGATGGGCTCGCGGAATTTTCCCATCTTTAGTTCTTCCACTGATGTTAATTCAAGAAACTTAATAGCTTAAGTTTATACTGAAGCAATAATAAATTACACATTTTTATTTTCAAGACCGCAAACGAAATCCCATCTCACATTTAAACTAGAATTTTAAATACATCGATGTTTGTTCATATTATGTGCTTAAATTCTCAATATAAAAATATTACATATTAAAATACAATAATATTTCTTAATTGTCCAAAAACCATTATTAATATATTTAAAAGCAAAAACTAACAGCTTTATTACAATATATGTAAAACTTTTTTTGAATTTATTATTTATTTATAATCTAGACTCGAGTAGTGCAATTCACATAGCGTAAAAAGTTTCAATTGATAATAATAATATTATAATGGAGAGTTAAAGACATACATTAGTGATATCCTTAAAGCAACTACCTATTTAAAGAAATATAGGTTCTTGTATTAAGGTGGGTTTATTTTAACAAAAGGCTATTTAATAGAGAATTTAAATGGTTGTCAAATTATCCGAAAATTATTTATAAACTATTATTTATAATTAATATTTGATGCTGGTTTGTTAAATTTTGAGATGTTAACGATGTGAATCATTGGTATTTAAGAATGATACTTATGACTCAATTGCGTAAGTAGTTTCTTTCAGTAATATTAAGAGTTTTATATGACAAATGATTTTTATTCATTAATTTGCTAGTTCTGATTTCAAATTATTTATATAAGAACACTATTTTAATATTTATAAATTTCAATGTTAAAAATAAGCTTTTTCATAACTGTATTTCCCAAACCAAATAGTATTTTTTAAGTCCTCGGTACATTTATGAGTGTATTTAATATTGTATAATTTAATGAAGAACTTATGTATATTATTATGTACGCTATAAATATTTTTTTTTCTGTTTATCAAACTAAAATTAATATAATTTTATTTTAAAACATAATTGCATATTTATTTAACTACAGGAATTGAATATTATAAAATATAAATATATTTTTTTTGTTTAAATTATTCCAAAAAAAATCTTTTTAGAATTTATTGTAACTATAGAGTAAAATCTTAAAATTAAAACGTATACAATTTTTTTCTTGATCAAAAATATTGATGATTAAATACAAAGGTTTTTGCTAATTATTATTACAGTAATTATAAAAAAATCGATATTAGTACAATACTACGTAATAGAGTAATTTGTTTTTATAAGCATTATAATTTTCACGAAATTGGATTTTTAAACAAAAAATAACAATTTTATTTTCTTCGAACAATTTTAGTTATTTTATTATAATTAAAAAAATATTTGTCGTAGATACCTGTCACTTGTTGCTATTACTAATACTGCAATTTTGTATATTATACTAAGTCTTTTTAAAGTATATCAGTTAATTGTATGATATTGGTACGACAAAATATTTTACACCATTCTATGATACGTCAGTACTAATGTATAATATGTATTACGTGTGTGTTTTTTTTTTACAACAATTAGTTAAATTAAGTTAATGAATTAAGAACATAGAAAAAAACTTGAAATAACAGTATAAAATATAAACTATTTTTGGGAATAAGTGATGATGCACCCATTTACATTGCGCAGAATCGTGTTTTACATAGAAATATAACGGACATTTTAGTTACCTACTCAAGAAATCTACTGGCTACTACATTGCAATATATAGTTACCATGTTTTCGTTTTATTTTTATTATTTATTTCTTATATATCTGTTATATAATGATGGAAATTCATTATATTTATAAATTAGATTTTTTTAATAGAAATTGTCCGTATCAAATAATTCTAAAAAAAAGAAGAATATGAAAAAACATATAAGTATATAATATATGTTTTATTTTTCATATATTGTCGATAAATTGAATATTGACTGAATATTAATCTTCTAGTAACGAAACTTTAAATTGAAAAATATACGACTACTATACGACTTAGTAAATTAATAGCAAAACATCAATACAGTTTACTACATATAAACAAACATTTAATAAATCTAACTATGTTGTATTAAAAAATTAAGACATACCAGTTTTCAGTTGAAAAATAATAACTGTTAACAATTTTTTTCTCGTTTCTTACTTAAAATTGTCTAATATTTAGTCAAAAAAGTATTACCTAAATAAATTCAAAGCATAAAACAATTTATTTTTACCCAGCACCATAAAAAGATTCAATTAAGTCTCATAGGTGACAATTATATTTTATGAATATTAAACTAAATAAAGAAAATATGATAACATTTTAATTTCATGTTTTATAGAACACAATAATGTATTAAATAAAATAATAAAGATAGAGCTACATTTCTTTTACTATATTTACAAGAAAAATCTCGCCTGTAAGCCATAAATGAGCATTATTATTACAGCATTAAAGAAACTTAATCATTTAGTAGAATGTATGAAAACAAAGTTTTATACTCATATCGATGAATCGAATGTACAGAGTGTAATATATTGTAAGTTATCGCAGAGCTATTAGATATTATATTTTCGTATTAAGTTTTATTTTATGTGAGTATTTTTTTAAATAAATTTAAATGTGTTATGGAATCTATTATCTTTGCAATAATCATTTTTTTTTTTTTTTTTTTTTTGGTTAGACATTTCAATATCAAAAATAGACGCAGTCATTTACAAAAACATAAATCGATCAATTCAATATGGACTTAAAAAAAAAGTTAATTCTATTTTTACTTTATTATATGACTGATAGTATGTTGAATTGAACTTATCTTAAAACTAGTCTTAAAAATCAATTTTTAGTTCAAAATATATTTCGTAGACGGTTATTATAGCATTAGTTATAGTTTAGTTTAGTTTAGTTAGAGTTTAAACATTTTTGTAGGTAAATATTAATGTTTTCAACTTAAATCATAAAAACAATACGTCAAAAATAAACAAATCATATTTCTTTTAAGCTATGTGTTTGGTAAAATTCACGAAGAAATCTTTCATTAGAGATTACTTACCGATAATGTCAAGTTATAAAGTTTCAAATAACAAAAATTCTTTTGTGTATCATATTATGTAATAGTTTATACAAATTTAATTTTTCTATACACCAAAAAAAATCGAGTACATTAAAAGTACTTATCCGAAAAGATAATATCAAATAACAATATTTTTATTATCATGTATAATAATTGAATACAAATCTCAGGAAAAAAAAACAAGCAAACAATATATAAAGGGATACTAAGAAACAAATAGGCTTAAGAAACTACCCTGGTGTATGATATCATGTTACACGAAGAAATTATAGACATTTCACGAAAACCCACAAGTTTCAAAAATAAGTTTTCCCTTCTTCAAAACAAATTATACAATATGGAAGTTTAATATTTAGGGGTTTTCGCGTTGAAAAATATCACCATATTCGTCATTGTAGACTTGTAGTAGTATTAATAATGCGTCATGGGATCTTTTGCAAAAATATGTTGGAGATATAATATATCTATTAATACTTTTATAATTAAGCATTTAATTTACATTATTTAGTAAAACACTGACGTGTTATGTATTCGAAGGTAATATATTTTGTACGAAACAGTACAATGTTTAACATACGTTTCATTGTAAAGTAAGATTTATTTTCTTGAAATATAAAATAAATAAACCATGCAATGACTATATAACATCATCTAGTTACAACGATTTATTTTTAATGATCTTATAGTACAATATTATACACACACACATACACATATACACACATTACATATATAAATATCTTATAGTTTGACATTACAATGATTTTGATTATATCAGTACAACTTTACAGCTAATTTCCGTGTGAAAAAGGACCTGAGAAGAAAAATGTATTTTCTGACCAGTTATACCAACCACATTTAAAAATAAATAGAATGTATTATTATTATTATTATTTAAATAATAAGTTTTTTTTTTTTTTATAAAACCATGTAAAATGTCCAATGCCACTTATAATGTTTAATTACAGAGAAGACATTAAATATAAGCTCGACTTATTTAATTTTCCAACCATTAAACTTTGAGAAAGCATGAAATTAATTACATTGAACGTTGTGAAGATTTCAAGTGAAATTACTTTTATTTTTTACTTCCAGACACTATGTGATAATTGGATTAAATAGTATTACTTAAAAAATCTCATAACTACTGCCGTTTTACTACTGTGCAAAAGTTTCTTGTATACTTAGGAATACTACTTGTTACCGGTCAACCATGTGTGTGCAAGTGGACCAATTAAAAGTTAAGAAAAATTGCGTAGTAAGTTTGGCATTATGATTTATCATAATATTACAGGTGCTAACATTTTTAAACTATATATTCAAATTTTGTTTTATTCTTATTTATATTTATTGAATGCTGTAAAATGTATTTCACAGTAAGCAAACTTTAAAGTTATAGGTAGTTATTAGTAATTTATTGTTACCAGTATTAATTTTACAATTTAGATGATTCGAGTGGAATTTTATAATTTGTCACTTTCAGATAGGTATTATATAATATGCTAAGAGTTAAGTTTTTGTTTGCAGTAAATACAATTTTACTGTAGATCATAAATTTTCAATTTATTTTTCTAACCGATGACTTGGGATAAACAATAATAATAAATAAGTTAAACTAATATAAATATATTATACGATAAATACTATTGAAAAAAACTAAAAAGTAATGAGTGATATTTTGTGTCCACTATTATCTACTAAGTCTATTGCCGCTTAGTATTATATGTATTATACACATTATACAGTATGCAGTGTACAATGCACATAGTAATAACCACTCTATTGTGACAATACTTGTAAAAATACGTTCATTTCCTGTTCCGGCTAACATCGAGTTTGCAAACTAATTTCACTCCCTTTACATGGCCTCAAAGAAAATGTTTACAAAATAATTTGATTGTATGACTCACGAGAATATAGATATCATTTAAAATTATGAAATTCGTACAACGAAAACATATTTCAGTTTATATTTCAATTCCATGTATACAAATTAATAATTTATTTCCATTCATATGTTTATTCAGCGAACGCAACCATTGAGTTCCTATACTTACTATAGTATTACACTATACATACCTAAAAGTATATTTATAATAATTGCTTTTAATTATTAATTTGTATACGTGAATTAAGGATACCTAACTCTATTAGTATAAAGAATATGTATAACGACATTTTTTTTTTTAACATATTATGTACAACACTTTTTTGAGTTGGCTATACGGAGAGAGATGGATGTATAAACGTTGTTAGTGCATTAATGTGATTAATTATTATCACATCCGAAAGATTATTCTGAATGTTTTTCAATTTGTATTACAGTGTTACGAATTTATGATGACATTTTACAAATGTTTAAAAATGTTTTATAAAGATTTAAGAGTGACGTAAAAAGTGTCATGTAGCACATAATATTAGAGATTTAAAACACAAAGAGTATTTTAAAGTTATTTTTTTTAATTGTACGATAATTTAACTAGAAAATCATCCAAGGCAGAACAACACAGAGAACACGTGTACGACAAAACAGTTATGACTTTTTGATTATTGGTATCCCGGCGAATATCCGTCATTTGAACGTAATAATAGTAGTCCAAACTTAAAAAACAAAAAAAAAAAATAGTAATAGTTTTCAGTACTAGCACACTAGTACACCACTTCGTAATTTGGTAAATACGAATAATATGAACTGACCGGGCCGATTTTTTTAAAATTGTATTGCCTGTGTGAACATAGCACGCTCTGCGTACAATAATGGTTACAATTAAAAATGTTATGGAATCAGTTTCAAAATAAATTATGTTATAACATTGTGCTATAATATTTTAGCTCTCAACAGCATAATATTACGCTATATGCATAAGTTCTGGAACACTAATTATTATTTCCTTACCGCCTAAAAAAAAAAAATACATCATTTTAAAATTAGTATTGTTTTCTTATTACCACTTGGAAATATTACATTATGCACTTTGTTTTACATTTTCCAATTAGGTGTTTATGTATTTCATAGAAAATATAACTCCAAAACTCAAACACTGTTGAATATATTATTATTTTTATTTAACGTGAGCGAGTAATTTTCATATCTCAAACTATATTATAATGTGTGTACATAGTATTAGATTCGTGTTCTTGGTTAGGTTTATTTAGTGGTTTGGGAAATTTATCATTAAATACTATGCTTTGAAGTTTCAAACACAGATTTGGTTGATTATGCGATTCTTATGATATAGGCCTTTAGCGCAGATTAAATTCAGAACATTATAATATTCCTTTACTCCTAGACTTATATCAAATGTTATACACTATTATTATGTTGACTTAATTATTGTAAATGTCATGTCACTGCCTGATAATGTAATATAATGCGTTCACTGCTAGTATTTAAAAAAATAATATGGTACTACACACGATATATGTTTATAATCATTATGTACTTATTAAAACTACTTTTTCACTATAAAATCCATTAAATAGATTTATTTTAAATCATTTAATAACACTTGTACAGTAAAAACATATTAACAATATTATTAACTGAATAAACAATGTGGTCTCAAACATTGTTTAAAATTATTTCAATACAAAAAAAAACATATATGTATTTCTGTATTTGTTTAAACCACGTATGTTTGCGATTTTCAACAATCTCATTACAAAACAAATTGTTTACCGTGATTATTTCCACAAAATAAAAATCTGGTTTAAATTTAAAAGCAACAATAAATAAAAATGTACAAATAACTATGTAACTTTAATCGTATAATAAAATACTACATTAACTCAATATGTTTATATAATAATATCCACTGTTAATAATAATGCCTTAATATTTTGTTTTCATTAAAAGTAATGATTAGTACACCTTGGACTTTATTTAGGTAGCTATAGGTACTTACATTTACTATCTTTAAAAAATTTACTTTATTATTTTGCGACAGGTTTGTCCATATAATTTATTATTCTTAATTTTGGATTTTAGTTAAACTACTGTATTGTGTACACTATTGAATTGATTGTTTCCACTTAAACAAGATTTTCACCTGAAGGTTATTTTAAAACTTCATTACGGTCGCCTACACTGCCGTGTTCCTACGAGAAAATTATAATTTACGATGAACGCGGTCCATTTATATAACCATTGGTTTGTACACGAATCTACCTATAATACATCCTGTGATCATATTTTTAATGCCTATATAAAACGAAAGACCTATGCTGTATTTGTATTAATGTTTGTGCATTAAATATGCAATCAATTCATAGATCTTAATGTTACTTGCGGTATTAACCGAACTGTATGATTTGCGTAGTTAAATCGTTTAGAATGAAAAAAAAATCCAAAAACATTATCTATGAATACGATATTTTTTTATTTTTTAGATTCACGGTAGTTACACTCCCTGTTACTGAAAAAATGTAATTATAAAAATAATAATATAATTAAAATTAAATCAAGTATAGGATTGGCATTGAATCACATTATTATGTTTACATTTATTATTTGTTTTATTTGTCATTTTTGAGATACAATTATTAGTGTACGAATATATTTTAAGTTTTAACCATTATTTAAAATAATTAAAATACTCGGTGTTTAAACGAAAAACGGTAATTAATTTAACGTTTGACTCTAATACTGATCTATCAAAACATTATTTAGAAATACAAACCAAATTTCTACATTTTATTGTCCATGGTTGATTCTAGATATAAGAAATCATGCGGAAAATATCAGAAAACAAAGAACTCAAGTGCTCGTCCGTGTTCATCGATTCGAAACTAAAAGCAAAATCTCGAAATTAAATGGATTCGGTTTATCGACCGTATAGAAATCATTATCATAACAATCTGGTCTTAGCTGGACGTCATTTTAATACCTTGCCCGGAGGGTATTTCAATATAGGGTTCTCCTATTTATTTTGATTTATTACGTTTTTTTAATTATATTTAATACTGAATTCAAAGTTGCACTATATTACTAGAACGTGTTGAATGTTAATAATACATCTAAAATAGATGGAAAGCAATTGTAAATATCATATTTTAAAATGGAAAAATATTTCAGAACAAACGTATCGAATAATAATAATGAAATTATATATATTTTATCGTGAAAGATTCATATTATCGTGAATTATAAATATTGGTATAGGTACCTAAGTATAATTCCTATGATATTATTATAATACTGAGTCAGCTAATGTGTACATAATTTATTTATACGTATTATTATTTTCTAGAAACCAAGGGACACGTTTAATAAAAACACATTTGAGTAAAACAATATTTAATTTATATCTCTCTATATTATATTCTATTATAAATTACATTTTATAGTTGGCAGTTGAACAAATATAATGTTCGGTATTTTCCTATTTAAATTAGATTTTTAACTCCTGGTATTACGTACGTAGTCATCAAAGTATAGTTTACGCAAACAATAAGGGGTCATCTAGTAGCGCAACTAGCAATTATGTTCTCTGAGGGAGGCTCACACCCTCCCCATAACCCCCCGCTGGTTGTACTAAAATGTTTAAACAATGTTCGTAATATAATAATTATTGGAATCACATAAAAACTTAATGCAATCACCATCCCCATCATTTTTGTAACATGCTATTTTGAAAGCCTATACTGAACCTCATCAATATGTTATTTTTTTAACAATTTAATTTTAAATAAATTAATCAAACAAATAACTCCTATATCAAATTAACACCAAGGTTAAAGAGTATTCTAAAAAAATTAACGCCATGTTAATTAATTATCATCAACAAATATGATATTCAATTTTGAATAATAAAACTCGTAAAATTATTATTACGGACATACTTAGGTTATACGCAATATATTATATTTTTTTTTTTTTTTGAAAAGAATATTAAAATAATTCAAAAATTTTAACAATTTCATTTTCTCAAAGAACCTTTTTCCCATTTTTTAAAATAAATAAATTATAAAACTAATATAGTCTATGGAGGCAATATAAAATAAATATGTTATTCATGTTTTATAAAATCATTATTTTAATAATAATAATAATAATGTAAACAATGTAATATAATAAAAATACATTTAAAATAATTGTTCGGCCAGTTTGAACAAGTTTAAAAAGTTTTAATTTAATCGATATGTTTAGTTTACTGGATATGTATGTTTTATAAATTCTAACTTTTAAAACATTTTTGTTACCCTAAATAGAATTCTTAGACAAAAAATATTGTCAGTTAAAATTATTGTGTGTCAAATTATGTGTGTCTACAAGATAAATACATTGGTACGTATTACGTATTCAAACAATATAATATGTATAAATATATACTTTATAATAATATCATACAAAATTACGTGTTTTTATAAAGAAAACATGTAGGTACCTAAACAAAAACCATGTTAGTTTAACGATAAAAATAAGTCCACGGGCCAATAAATATAAATATTAATATAAATTAAATTTAACAAAGAAATATTACAATTTAAAAAAAAAAAATAAACTCTAACAGTAAACGTCTGAAATGAAAAATAAGTGTAAATAATACGAGTTTATTCATTTGAACCAAAATTATACATCAAAATTGTTATAAAGTCTACTACGTATTATTTTGATTTTAAAGAAATTACATAAAACAAATAATTAATTAATATTAATTGTATAAAATACAATAATTTCAAATGTAAAAATATAAAATAAATTATAATCACAAATTTATTAAATTAATATGTTTGAAGGTTATAACAACCCACTTATTCAAGTAAAAAATCTTTAAAATGTGTAAATTGTCAACTTTAATTTAAAGTCTCATCTAAAATCAAAAGTTTGTCTTATAGTTTTAGCAGTACGATAAATAATAATTTCACAATATTATTTTAACATTACTGAAGTTAATTTATTATTTACTGAGGCTAATTTATTCATTTTTTTTAAAAATCTTAATGTAATACCAAGATAGTTTTAATGAGACATCACATCTAATAATATTTTAAAACAAATAACTTCCTCACTTCCGTCCAGACTCAGATAATATATGATAAGTACTTGTAATTTATTACAAAATGATTAGTTTTAAATGTAAATACATGCATGTTAGTAATTATTTCATCATATAAAACTCCAGATACTTTTACTTAATTTCGCAAACACATGCTATCATATATATATATACATATATATATATATATTATAATATAAACGACATTAAAATTAATTTGTATAATTGGGTATATATTCTACACGTCTCGATTCTTTTATAATATAATATATCTAATTAAAGGAGTTGGTATACGGCAAATTCTCGAGGAAAAAAAATTAATAATTATTTATGATTAGCGTTACTATTTAATTTACATTCGTTTCCGCCAAACCGCTCTAGGTACGTTAAAAAAAAAAGTATTGAACGAAGTCAGACAGATGAACTTTATAGGGGATTTATACTGGTTAAACATATAAAAATGAAATACTTTTCCGCTTGAACGTGCGTATAATATGGTGTTAAAATATATGAGAGCTGGCGTGCGAGCGTGTGTTTGTGGGTGTGTAGGACATAATTTGCTCATTCTATTATTGCGTATTATTCGTAGGATATTCGCGTTTATTCGGTATTGAAAATATACTCAAATACTGAATCACATCATCGCGGGTATATAATTAATAATAATAATATTTTTAAATTGGCAACTACGGCACAACACGTGATCTCGTCGTTGCAGTTTACAAAATGAATCGCGTGTAGTTGACTTAAATCGCCCTTTGAAGTGCATAAGAAAAGAAGGGAGAAAAAAAAACGTTGTAGTAATAATAGTAATGATAATGGAAAATATTATGTACAACACCAATTGGGCGTTTTCGACGCAGAAACGAATTATCTATCACCGAGAATAATGCCCTGCAGTTTTCTTTGTCAATTGTTTTGCTCCGTATATTATTCGCTGCCACCGTATCTACATGTGTGTAGTTTAATATTAATATAATATTATATTGTAATATATTTTTTTCCGTTTCGTACTCGTGGTAAAATCACGAACATAAAAAAAAATAAAAATAAAAGAAAAAGCAAGCCCTCCTCGTCCTCTATGACACGTTTGAAAATATAGTGTGTGTGTGTGTGTGTGTGTGCTTATAGTTTTATTTTATGCGGTCGTTATTACAAGTATAATACCTATATAATAATATTATTATTATTATATTGTTGTCGTTATTATTTATTAATTTTTAATTATTTTTTCATATCGATGTTATAACGATGCACGGCGGCCTCCGAGACAGCGATTAGCACGCAGCGGGGTTATAATATGGTGATAATCGTTTCTTTCTTTCTTTTTTTTTTATCCGTCTCCGGACTAGACCCGTGACTCCTCTCGGAGGAGCAGATGCGGTGCACAGAAACTCCGGGGGCTACCGGTCCTAGCGGTGGCGGCTGCTCGCACTACTACTACCACCACCACTACCGCCAATAATACTACTACTATTACTACTAATACTACAACGACTACTACTACTACAACTACAACTACAACTAATACTATTGCTACGATATATCATGTGTATATATAAAATATATATTATATAAGCATATGCGTACGCGTATGTGTGTGTGTGCTATAGTGTAAGTATTAACATGTACGAGTTGTTCTGCCGCTGTCACGAGTGTTCCCTGTTTCTTGGTGCCACCGCAGCAGCAGCAGCAGCAGCAGCAGCAGCAGCCGTCGCAGACCAAACGACCGACCGCGGTGGTACGCACGCAACACACACGAGGCGTCTCGTCTTCGCGCGCTGCCATTCAGTATCGTCAGCCGTTCGGTCACGGTCGGTTCTTCGCGCGCGCGTCTTATCCACCACGTAGTCGTCGTCGTTACGACTTGCCCACACGCTTCCGTCGACAGTCGTGCTTTAATACTATAGTGTAGTCCTAAATCTACCGCTCGCTGATTCTGCAGGATTTTCAATCCTTAAAATTCGGATTTTTTCGTCTTCTCTCCCCTCCCATTTTTTTTTAAATTCACCCCCTCCCCCACTGCCCCGAATACGTTTCCATGTCGTACGACCCGGTGTGAAAACATCACATCACCGCTGACCGACACCTATAGCTGCCATGCACCGTCGCAGCCATCGTACCTGCGGCAGCAGGAGGAACCGACGAGATCCACTCCGATCGTTGCCGCAAATCGGATTACTGTTGTTGCTGTTCTCGTGTTTGAGAGGTAAGCACCACAGAAATATTACACGACTAATCGGCGTATATGGTTAAATTCGCGTATGTAAAGACTGTAGTGAGTTGAGACAAGCTGAACGGAGACAATTAATTAGCGCTTATTATTAGATATACCTAATTTTATTATATGATATGTAGCAGTTATACGGCTGAGTAAGTGCACATGTACTGTACGCCTAAATACATAGTATGAATCGGTCATGTTTGCCGCCAACGTGACTTGACAAAGTGAATAATAATATAATAATATAGTAAAGCACGACGACAAAAACGGACGAACGATGGTAACAATGACGTTATAAACCTGTACGCGGAATTATCGACGACACGTCAAATCCTCATCATAATACGTTACACAAGTTAAATTTATTATTAAAATGTAGTCTTTTCAAATACATATTATATTTTAAAAACATCTAGAAACTCAAGATGCGGGATTCGTTTTATAGTCAGAAAAACACCAAAACGACGCAATTCGTGTATAATGACATAACATCAACAATGTTTAAAAAGTTTGAAAAGTTTGAAAAGAATTTTTTATTTTTTTTTTCAAACACATGTTTTTATTATTATTTTAAATTTAAAACTAATGAAAAAAAAATGCAATATAAATAGGTATATTTAATGAAACATATTGCATTAACTTCAGGTATATTTTATAATGTCAAACGCAAACTAAATTATTCGATAATTGATTTGTTCTCAATAATTATGTCTATGATTTAATAACAATGTTATTCCTGATTATATATATATAAATAACAGGTTGGGTCGAGTCCGAGAAGATTTTATTTTGGTCTGGATGTCGTATCCAAAAGTCGTATTAAATCTAAATAACAATAATAACTTTTAGTTTAAAATTTAAAATTTTAATACTTTTATTCATTTTGATATTTTTTATACTGAATTTAACAATATTTTAAGAAGTAAATATTATGATTTATATTTATATAGGTAGGTACATTTAATTTGATTTTATTCTCATACTGAAATAAAAGTATTACAAGTTTTAGCGAGTTAGGTATTAGAAATTCAAGCGAAAAAAGCTTTAACATTAAATATGCGAGTTTACTGAACTTGAAAGATCATATTGTTAAAATATGTCTTTAATTGGATAATTGCCGGTACCTACAAAATAAACTACTATTAAATGTTATAATACCTACTTAACTATTTTTGATTTGCAATTTCATTTTAATATGCTTTCAACAAAATACAAAATTATATATATATATAAATATGCGTATTTATAAGTTGTATTCAATTCAATTTTTTTTAAAAAAACATAACGATAAATACTTTAACGTGTTAATTAATTAAAATTCTATATTTCTATAAACAGCTTATAAAACAATAAAGAATAATTTAAATTTATTTGCTTCGATACAGGACTCATTTTAACGTAAATAAATAAAAAAAAATCTATATTTACTACCGGTAAACTTATTTTGATAAACATTACAAATGTTTTTGTTTTCATTCTATTCAGTTGCTTGAAGTTTAAATCTCTAATGTTTTGTCAATTTAATAACGTGTTAGTAACCAACACTCATTCTGAATTCAAAGTTAGGACGTACACACCGGTAGGATCGTGTTTGTTGTATAAAATAAAAAAAAAAACGACTAAGAGGAGGAGAATGGGTTTCAAACAAAATCAGATCACTTGGGCTACTACTACAACCGGTTTTGATAGTACTAATTATAACAGACATCGTAATTTATTCAGATTAGTCTTTTTCGAACAACGTTCGCACGGAGAAGATAAAAAAAATTAGCTACCAACGAGATCATCTATAAGAGAAAAGAATCGACCAAACCATGTAGGAATGAAAAAAAAATAACGCTATATTTCATACAAATTGGTAATTGCAATTACAAACAAATCCTGATATAGCATTGATATTATAAACGAAATACATATTATGCCCAACGGTTGTAGTAAATCATGTCAATGCTTGTAATAGTATATAAACAAAACGACACATTTAGGTTTGTATAGACTCGTTTTAATCAAGTCATTCTCAGAAAATCTGATCAGGACTAACATTTTAATAACGAAGCAATAATATTAGCAAATAACCGAAATTATATTTTATTTTTATTTTTTGATTTCAAATAATTTCAACTAATTTATCGAAAAAAATTATCATTATTAATGATGGATAAAATAATAAAATAAAACACTACACTATATTATGACAGTATGAAATCAGCTAATATATATATAGGTACCAAGGTACTACTTGTAGTATGTTCTAAAATAGTCACATATATTAAATATTATGTCATTTAAATTCATTGTACCTATTAATATTAAATAATCCAACATAATATTATGACGAATATTAACTAATAAAAATGGATACCATCACCTAATAAATTAAATTGCCAGCAATGCCCGCAATAAAAATGACAGTTTCGTCATATATAAATAACTTAAAAGAATTGTTAAGAAAATCTTAACGAAATCAACTAAATTATTAATAATATGATTTTTCTCATTACTTTGCATCGTTCAATGATTAACTTATTCCTTTTTTTAATTGACGAAAAAGTAGTACTGCAATATTCTGTTCGGTGATGGAATTATTATATAAAAATCAAGAATAAGTGATATACTTTTGAATTTAATTAAGTTACCACCTACTTCTAAAATTACTTTACTATTAAAAACATAAGGTGTTTTATAATAAAATCTAAATTTTAGTGGTCGATAGTTAACAAAAAAGTTGATTACAAAAGAACAAAATACGAGATCTAAGACACGCGATTTATTTAAAACTAATTTTGTATTACCAAATGATGTATTCAAGAACAAAAATATATACTTTACAAAATATAAAATATTTTTTAGGTTAAACTATGGTTCAACACTTCTAAAACGATAATAATCAAAATATTATTGCAAGAATTTCGCGAAACAACAATAATTTTTTCAGAAAATTGAGTATTTTTTAATTTGCATCGATTAAAAAGTTCATAAATTTAAGTATACACATTTATCTGCAATTTAAAGTTTTTTAAATTCATAACTCATAAGTTTGTGTGAAAAAATACGATATGTAGATATTGATGTAGATATTGATAAATTTACAATGGTGAAACACTGTATAAGTATGTATCAAAATTTCAATGGAAAACTTAAATGAAACTTTCACAATATTTCTATATTACTAAAAAGTGTTTACAGGAAAAATAGTATCATTGTAAAACAAATATTGTCTCCGATTTGAACAATGGTTTCACTGCAATTCTAAAATAACATTGATTTAAATTGTTTGTAAAACTTAAAACTAAATAAGAAATGCTAAAAAATTTAGAAAAAAATATATTTCTGTAGCAAAGTATATATAATATAATATATTTTTAATTTATTTGAATGAACAATAAAATAATATAGTTATTGTTAAATTAAAATTGTCATGTTATATTTTAGATATATAAAATAAATTTTCCGGCATTAATTTTAATTTTTAATATTTTAAATGGTATTGATATTTTGATAACTCGGTAAAAATTTTATACGGACAAAGTTTAATAAAATTGTGCTATGCAAAGACTGCTTTACATAGTTGGTTTCTATAATAGTTAGTTTTAACGAATCACTATAAGGCATAGTGTAACAGTGCTTGTAGTAGGTATTTTGATAATCATGTGCTCTTTGTGTTATTTGCCTATAAACGAAATGTAATTGAATGTTAAAACAAAACACTTTAATTATGTCTATCAGCTACCCCTTCAAAATCACTCGTGACCCAAAATGTGGTTGTGACCACTATTTTGAGAAATACTGTTCGAAATGTCGGAATCTGTTCTTGTCACCCTTTATATTGCCTTATTCATTATTGGAACCAGTATTGTAATTGAACATTTTTTCTGTAACGGTTGTTT
Source organism: Rhopalosiphum maidis (assembly GCF_003676215.2). Taxonomy (NCBI): domain Eukaryota; kingdom Metazoa; phylum Arthropoda; class Insecta; order Hemiptera; family Aphididae; genus Rhopalosiphum; species Rhopalosiphum maidis. The sequence continues at coordinate 64,173,565 of NC_040879.1, read as the reverse complement.
TGTAATTATTATCTTAATAAAATATGTTAACGAAAAATATAATAAAAGGCTCCGCTTAATTAAAATAATACAATTTGACATGGTGACAATATACAGTGGGTAAATGCTAATTAAAGACTATCTATATATTTTCTAAGAAACATGCAATTTTAATTTAATTTATTTATTCAATGTTTAGTTCATTATTAGACTTAGTTATACAAATTTCAATGCTCTCTGGATTATGTACTGTGTTTTAAAATTTAGCATACGCAATATATTTTTCTTCTTAAATGACAACACCCTTTTGACTACTAATTACATTTTTCCCGTGAATTTTAGTAGTTTCATCAACCCCGCATGTAAAAAACTAGCCAAATTAAAATAGTTTAAATTTAATTGGTATTTTTTGCGTGAATTTGAGACATTTCTTTGATTACTTGGACATTTTTGAGTTCCAGAGGTTAATTGGTAAGTATTAATTTTTATATTACACGATTACTTTTTGACTTGCATATTTATGTGAAACATTGAAATAAATATTTGTCATAGTGTAACATGAATAAATATAATCAATACGTAAATTAATATGTGAAGTGAATATTTTTTCTTATATTGGTTTTTTTTTTTTAATCATTAAATGTCTGTGTTACATCAATTGAAATAGTTTAACATCAATAATTTTAGAATTAGTTGATTAAACCACTTAAACGTATGGTAAAATATAAACAAGTGAGTTTCCATATTAGTATATTACACATTATAATACAATATTATGTTTAAAATATTAATAAAATAAATAATAACATTCAATTTTAATTTCATAAAACAATTGTTTTATTTATACTTTCTAAATTATATGTTTAACATGTTTAATAAATAATTATTTTTTAATAATAATTGATCTTATATGTAAATTTAATCCGAATAAATTTTCTTATACTTCCGAAAAAAATACAATATAGGTAAACTTTATTTAATAAAAAAATATATAATACCTTTGTCTGGTAGGTAGATGGTTTAAATTCATTATGCTTTTTCTTTTTAATATCTGTTATGTGTATCATTTCTTTGAACTTACATTTTATAAATCTAGTTTATTATATAAATAATAATAATAATAATAATAATAACAAAAGATAGAAATAATTGTGTTTATTGAAAAATATAATTATTTTTAAATATTGCTTATTACTTTTTACATCTAACGCTTGATTATTGTTTAAAAAATAAATAAATAAATAAAAATAACATAATTGAACACGACGTAACAAAATTGGCAAAATGCCCTTTAATAATTGAAAATATTTTTATTATAGTTTCCGATTAAAAAGTGTTTACGATCAATACATCACATTAATTTTTTTTTCATATTAATTTATCTTAGTTTAAAAAACTATGGATTATTTAAATTTTGAAAGTAATTTAGTTCAACTCTATATCATAATATACGTACAATGACGTTTATAATACATTTTTATTATTTAAAAAAACACCTAGTAGGTACAAAATATTCTACTTCCATATAAAAATAATCCATAAAAATATTGTGGTATAATCATTATCTATAGGTAGTTAAAAAATAAATACGTTGCTGTGAATATTTTACATATTTAATTGGTTTCAATGTAAAGAAACCCTTTCGTGTACAATGCATTTATGTCTTGTTTTAAAGATTTATATTATTGTAATTATTGTTTTTTATTACCTACATTAAGTTAATGTCTATTATGAATTATTTTAGCCGATTTTGTTTTTACGTCAAACAAGTTGTATCATTTCGTTCAAGTATTAAATGTCAATAAAACAATTTACATGGATTGGATATTCAATTATTATTCTCAACAGATACATTTAATAAAACAATAATATGTTGATATAAAGTCGTGTGCAACGATATCAAAAACCACCATATAAATCAAGAAAATAAAATTCAATTCGAAATTCAACACAGTTCTGTCAGTCTAATTTATTATATTATTATTGTAGTTTTATTTTCCAAATAATTATACCGCATTAATTGGACTACGGAGCAAAAGGGAATAGTAATAACAATAATAATAATAATAATAATAATAATAATAATAATAATAATTGTAGATGAGACCTGGCCTTCTGTGTTACGGTGCATTGAGTTTCCCACACGCTTAAATAGTCCTTTATTCCACAAAGACGCGGCTTTTCCGGTTTCGCACCATTCTGTGTATCCTGTCTGGGCCCCTGTAATAATACCTAACACGTAGATGTTGGCTAATACATCAACGAAACTCGGTGGCCAATAAGACAAAACCCCTACTCCACCCCAACTGTATTTTGTGTACTGAATATATATACGTGTACTGCTCTTATAATATATTATAACTGTGTACCTAAAACTATCATTGACGGTTACAAAACTCAGAGAACCGCCGTACAAACGTTACCGAAGACATTAAAAACGAAGTGGGAAAAAAAAAAAACACACGAAAACAATAGCACTAAAACGGTCGTAATTTATGCGGTCTTTGATGAATCTCGACTTGTGCTAACACTGAATTTAACATGTTTCGCTGTACACTCCGAAAAACGTTATTTTTTCAATTTTATTTTTACCCTCTTGAGTTTAATAATCCCGTAAATATTTTTAATCGACACTCAACTTTTTCCATCAATTGATAATCCATTTCTAGCGAATCGGAATCCATTAAACAATGAAATTTAATGCACTTGAGAGTTTATACTGTCACAATTAACATAAACCACAATGAATTTGTATTATGGATGTCCGCTAAGTAGGTACAGATTACACGATCTACATGACTGAGAGGAGTGAAATCGCGGACACAAGTATTTGAATAATTCATTTATAATAAATAATTAGATCCGTTGTACCTGAAAATATTACACATTTTGAATTTTGAATTTGTATTACTATTCTGATAATCATGCCATTTCTTACTAAGACATTATGAAATTACGACATGTTTTATAACAAAATTAATGAAATTATTAGTACAAATAAAATTAACTTACACACAAAATGTATTAATATTCAAATTGTTTTTTAATTCGTCTTCTATCGTTTTATCATAATATCTATTAAATTATTTTGTTAAACTATTGTATATTGATATAACAAAATGCTTATGGTTTAAAGTAAACATAATATTATACTTTATTGAAGATGAATAACTAAATAATATTCCAAATTATTGTTATATTGTATTGATAAACATCTACTTCTTAGTAATTTTTTTCTATTAAATTTATTAAAATATGTAAAACGTGTAATGCAAGTTTAACGATTAGCTCTATATTATGTGTACCTTCTATACTAGTTTAATACATTTTAAATGCGATCATACAACTTACCATTTTTTTACATACATTACGTATATAGGTATTTCTACTAAAAATATCGGCTACATCCCACATCTGTTGTAACTTTCCAATCTTGTGGTTTTTTGAAACGAATTGGTAATGCTGCGATGTTTATAACGCATTGAACAACTTTAACTTACGCGTTTAACCACAATAGTTGATCTGATGTAAATGTATCGTAATCATAGTAATAACTCATAGTTCATATTTTATGATCACAATTATAGGATACGTAACTTAACTGATATGCTTTAAATTATATTTTATTTTAAAAAATATGTATAAACAAAAACAATTTCAGAGAAATATATTATATTATAACAATTCGATTAAACAAATTGAAAAGGCAATACGATTTAAATCACTAAAACTAGAATGTTTTTCTACTGCGATTCATTTTTTAAATTTACATATATATAATTTATATATATATGTATACACATTGAACGCATTGACGTAAGTTGTACTCGAAAATATTGTCCAAACAATTTTATTCGCCAGTTGTATAATTCTTATTTAACTGTGCACATAAATTTACATAATCCGTTAATAGACATCGTATACAAACATTTGTCATTTCTATTAGTTTTAGTACTTTATTTTTAAATACCATTGTTGCGTCTTACATAAATTTAATTATTTAATTATGTATTTCTTTAACGCCACGGTTGGCTATTTAGTTACGAATAATCCTACACAGTACACCTTGACGTCTGCAATCGATTGTTTCGTTTTTGAGCGAATATTAATACCCCGAAAATAAACCTAATTATTGTTACTATATTGTTAGGTGTACAATATTAATTACCAGACGTTTGACGTCCGAATCGTCCGATGCTTCTTACGAGCGTGTGAAAATAATATGTTCTCGTGTATAGCATCGAACACCAACGCGTGTACCATCATATAGATTCCGTCGTTGTGTAGAACAAACAACAAAAGGTCACCTACGTAAAACTAATAATTGCCCCATGGTCTCATTACGAAAATTAATCCTCCCCCCTCCCCCCGATTCGGGGTTTCGATATTTATAGTAACAACAATAATAACATGAAATAAGAGCTGCAGAGCCGTATATATAGAGTGCATAATATAGGCCACTACTATAATAATATTGTTTGTAGAAAGTGAAGTGTTCAATCTCAGGGACCGCCGAATCGATGTTTTTCGTCACGGTATTAATGTCAACGACGGCGGAGACGTATACGCGCTCTTCGAAATAAATTTTACGCGTTATTTGCAAAAATGTTGGTTTAGCCGCCGAATGTGTTGATAATGGGTGGTCATCGCGGCGATTTTTTTCCCGTAAGATTTTTTTTTTTTTTCATCGTCTTCTTTAATCACGGACGTGACCAGCGATTACCCACGGAGGATGTACGCTCGAAGCCTCCAGCCGTGACAGTAAAAAATTAATAATAAAATCTGATTGGGATCAGGTACACTATGATGGAAGGTACCTATAATATTATGACCGTTTTAAATACAGTCCACTGCCAGAAACAGGACGTCATCGTCGTCGTCGTCGTCGTCACCGTCGCCGCAGTTTGCGATCGTATATTATATTGTCTACGTTTATTACTATTTTAGTACCTATACACAGTGGCCGATGGATAAATCGAGTGAAACCGACTTTTTTCCTCGACAAAGGGAAATTTACCACAATTTCGCGATTATTATATGTATAGACACTGGACACCGCAGCATGAAATGTCAAATTCCACGACCCGTTTATGTGAACCTATTACGATCTTAATTGTCTTGAAATTCTTGTCGGAACCATATTACAACTGGCAATTCAGATTCACACCATTAGTCGTAGCCAATACTATCTACTACAGTATCTACGTACTAGTTTTATATTAAACATAACATTATCGTGTAAATCTTCGATTATTTATTTCTTATTTCGTATGCGCGTAGAATATTTAAAATTTTAAACACACAACATACAAACATAATATCATGATGTCTTTGGAATCGGCATTAGCCACAAACAGTCATATTTTAATCTTATCCAACATGTCATATGATTTAATTTCATTAAATCAAGTGGCCGTTTCAGTAATATGATTTCACAATGTAATATAATAAATATTTCTTGTTAATTTCATTGTATTTTTTCTATACATTATTTGGCAGTGAAATAACCAAAACAAAAAACTGTGTTGACACAGTGCCAAGAGACAACGGATTGTACACTTTTGTCACAGAATATAATTAAACGTAGTTAGTGAATTTTTGTTAATTGATTTCTGCCGATGGTAGTTAAAATTTGTAGATGAAAAAAAAAAAACAAATAGAATAAAACGTAAAAAAATAAAATAAAAATATAATACTGCCGAACGCTTAATGATCTTGTTTACGGTCAGTCCGTACAGTCCGAACTGGCATCCGTGGGAACATGATTTTTTTTTCCAACCAGTACTAATAAAATATATAAAACTTATCAGACCATTCATAAAAAAAAGCATATAATATATTAATATATAAATATATTAATACAAATTAACGCCGATGGACGACGGCGGTTTGTCTGCAGCATATAATATGTTCACGCATTAATACACTTGCAGCTAGACACATATTATTATATTTGTATAATTTGAATTGAATCATTGAAAGTCATAATATTAACATTTAAAGACATCGTATTATATCCAAATAGAAAGGATTTTTGAAATTAATTAATGAATAGATAAACACGATAAATTATCGAAAACGTGCTAACTGCAATACCGTAATTTTATGTTTAAAAATTCAATGAATTAATTTAAATATAAATAAAATATTATTATTTGCAAATTAAAATAACATTTGTTTTAATGGGAAAATTAATTCTTTATTTTATAATAATGCCGCGTTTATACAACTCGATCGTTGACTGATCAAGCCAATCATACGACGTACAATACAATTATTTATTGTGTTGTTGACGTTACAATTATAAAACGGTAAAAATGTTGTCCACTGTAATATTCAAATCGACTAATGTCAGCCGGCATGTTTAAACAATTAATAGCCATGTATAATATTCGTAACTTAGAAATATTGCGCACCACTGATAATAATGTATATTAATTTGTCAGACAGACAACCTACATAGATGATTAGATTTTAATTCCGTTCGTATATTATTATCAAGATACAAACACATACCTATCAAATATATAATTACTTGTAATTCGGAGATCACTCGTCTGCTACACAAATGACCACGGTTCGTTTCGAAGCGTAAAAATACAATTCCGTTTCACCTACTAATTTTGTACTCCAAAATGTTAAACGTATAATAGTATATATTATAATATATTCGAAGAAAGTCTGAAAGACATTTTTTCCAATGCAACAGACGGAATATAAACACGACCAACTCCAACAGACCAGAACATCGATTGTGTTGTGTATAACTAACCTGCCCCATAATAATTTTTTTTTTTTTTTCTATTAACTTATTTCGACTTCACGAATCACGTCCATTTACACGATCGACCAAAATTGTAATTGTATCAAGTCACAAAAACAAATATTATAGTATTATGTTACACTTATTTTTGCTTCTATAAAATACAGTTTGAAATTCATAAACATTTAACACGATAAAAGTATATTGTGGTCATTAAATCAAACTTATGGAGCCGTAAGACTGTAAGGGCTTACCTGCTTATAACTAGTTTATTATAACGTTTTTCTTTTTTAATCTTCGTGTGAAATTAAATTTTATTACTTCTCCGTGATGAAAAAATATTATATTATAATATAATGTTTACTAAATAATAATAGACCATCGATATTACTGGTCGCGACAATTCTAAAAAAATAAAACGTTCGAAAGAAATTAGTTTCATTAAAACCGTATTAAATTCTAAACACTTATAGACATGGTCAAATAATATCAAACACGAATAGTATCGTCGAAGTATTATATTTTAGCAACTGCGCCATCGGTATATAAAAAAAAAAAAAAAAAAAAACGAGTTTAATAAATTAATTCGAACGTTTAACGATATACCATTGAGATAGCGGCGGTTTGCTTATATTATTATGTACATACCATAAATATATGTTTCTATATAAATAATGCATTTGTGATTATATTATAAAAGTTTCCGAGGAAAACACACACACACACACACACACACACACACCGATGCGGGATAGCGACCGTTCGCGGCGTTCGTTTAAAGTTTTTCTTTTCGTCCGGTATCGTGTGTATCTAATATACTGCTGTATACGACGACGATACACTACCTAATAATAGGTGAAAAGGGATCTTCTTTGGGCTGTTGAATTAAAAAAATAAAAAATAAAAAAACGAGAGGAAAAGAATATATATCAAACCGTCGTGTGTATGTTATGACTTATACGAAACGGGTGGTGCGTAGTGGATATAATATAATACACACGCCGTTGTAAAAGGGATGTGCCGTGTCCGTGTGATCCGTAAGAATAGAAGGAAGGAAAAAAACTGGACTGTTGCACGCCATCATTAAATATATTTTACGTCTAGAATAGTGGTCGCTATAGTATATATATAATAGTAGCCGTATTATAGTCGCTGGCGTGGTAGTGGTTGTATAGTAATAATAATTGCCCGACGCTCTGTATCCGTGAGTGGGTCCGGCGCGGTGGCGGCGGGGCACCTGTCGCCTCGGCACCTGCAACCTGCGGCCCAACTTCCGGTTTTTTCCTCCTCTTCTACTACTTACTACTTCTTCTCATATTATATGCTTCTTCTTCTTCTTCTTCTTCTTCTTCCCTTTCATCGTCGTCGCCCTCCGCCGCCGCGCCTGTTCGTCCAGCCGCCGGTTTCGGAGCGATCGTCGTCGTCGTCGTCGTCGTCGGTTGTTATTAACCGATTGATGATCGTAATTCGGACGACGACTACTATTAGGTCTCGTCAATAGAGTCAACCTGGCGTCTTGCCACGAGACTCGTCTGCTGTGTGCGTGTGCGTAAGTGCGCGAGTGTTCGTCCGTGTGCGCGAGCGCGTTTGTATACGCCTCTACGCGAGGACCTTTACTCTTATAGAACGGTCGTACTACACGTTATATTATGTGTTCCTCGGACCTGCTATATATATATATATAATAATAATAATATTATAACGAAACCGCGCGCGCGCCATGTGAACGAGAGAGGTGCGCAAGATGTGATGGTGCCCACGCCTGACGGAGGTCAAACAACTTATATAAATGAAATACACGCATCAAAACATTATTCTCATAAGTGGGGAAAAAAAATATATACAAACGTACCTAATGTAACAACAATAATGTGTCTGAAATGTACGAAAAATGAATCATATTTTTGTTTTCGCTTCCCTCCGAATGATAGTGACCCACGTCGAGCGATATAATATTTCAACGCACAACACACACTACCCGCCGCCGCCACGCGGATATTACGCAGAAGGGCGTTCATCTGTCTTGTTTATCTAAATATAATGTATAATACATGTTTTCTATGTCTACTGTCATAATAGCTGTAATTAGGTTATCAATTATCGTGTTTTAAACGCTGTGGACACGCCACCAATGTCCCCCCGCAAAGAAAACCCCACGCGTGTGGTACCTATTATATTATGTATATAATATGCCGACTGTTCAATTAAGTAACAATATAGGTACGTTATTTGTAAAAAATATATGGCAATTATTGTCCGGATGACAATATTACATACAGTAATATTTTATTTTACATCGAGCTCGAGGCAGAAAAAAAAATAGCATGTTTATTATTAACTTATCGACGGAGTTGCTAAGTATTCTGCCGCTATTATTTCCCCAAACAACACGCATATGTGTATAAAAACCCAAGTGTATAGTAAAATCGATACTTAGCGTAAATACAAAACTTCAATAGAGCCGCCGAGTTTTAATGTTTAAGAAATAACAATAAAAAACACGTAATCAGTTTCTGGTACACGTGTGCTTTATGACAATAGACACAATCGTAAAATAATTGTTGAATCTCAAAAGCGTACACAACACTCCTAAAAACTTTTAACCAATGCCTAAATTACTTATTAGTTATTAGCGAAAAACTTTTTAGATGCGTTTATTTTATACAATATCACTAAAAAAAAAAAAAAAAATAGGTTTCTATTACGAAAATAGATGATAGTGTGCAGTCGTGTTACCATGAACAAACATATTTTTTATTTTTTAATATTAACACAATTTTTATGTTTGTTACAAGAATCATGATATCGCATTGTTACAATATGCATGTGAAAATAATATAATCTAAATACAAATATTTAGATTTTTTTATTTTTTATTTTTTCTGCGCGTCCTAATTTGTTTTTTAATCCATACCATTATTATATTATCATTCTATTTTTAATTTTATGGCAACGTAGATGTTAAAGTAATCCACGACGTTTTAGTGTTAACAATACTGAATGAGAGGTCTTAGGATTTAGGAAAAATAATTAATTAAAATAGTAATGCATATAAAAAGGTCGCGTCCATATACATGGTCTATATATATATATATATATATATTATATATGTTGTATTCTATTCTAGAAAGAGAATTATTAAACTCCAAGTGACACTTCATAAATAATATACTATATGTAATAAAGGAAAAAGTTAGTTTAAGTCGCGTTAACTTTATACGGATAACTGTTCAGATTATATACGAAAAAATCTTTTTTTTTTATGACTTTGTAATCAACGTAATTTACTATATCTCAATTATTTTATATAAATATAAGTATTAATTTATAGTTATATAATTAAATATTATAACTCGTATGTATTAAATTCGGTATTAATAATCCTAATATTTGCCTATAAAACATATTAATGGTTTTGTTATTTCCTTTACATTATTTGTGTTTCATCAAAGCAGCCAAAAGGTAATTCGTAACAATCGGAATGTGTTGAACCGAAGCATCGAACAATATATTACGTGCACCATTTAACTAAATAATTGCAAAATAATAATTTATATGGGGGAAGTTTTTCTAATTAGAGACGTAATATTTTCATGCTGTGATGTACACTGATAGCATAATGGTCAAAGTATTAAAACAATATATTATATTATAAGCATGTAATGAGTAAATTTAAATTTAATATTTTATTTTTTCAACAGTAGGTATAAAATATCATATTATTTTTATACCTCAACAAAAATAATCAACTTTGTTTAAAATATTTTAAAATGTAATAATAACAGGTGGTCAAAAAACACCTTGCGCAATGTACCTATACGGTTCGAACATCAGTAAAAGAGGAAAACACCTGGAACGGCTGTAAGAGTCACAACGTCAGGTGGTTCTTTTGAGGGCGATTTGGTCCAAACTTTTTGTATAACTTATCAAAAACATTATAATAAAAATTTGAATACACCATTATCGTCTGTTTATTCTTGTGCATTTTAATCACCGGAAATCGTCTTGGGAAATAATAATTTAATAACAATATAATCTTAGCCCAACCCGTGTGTGTAGATGCAATTTACGTTGCGAAAATATACATATTGGCGTTTTCCTTTCACTCGTCGATGCGTGTGGTTTCACACACTTGCAACACACGCGCTGTACTTCACATTATAACGCCCTTTTGACATTCAATCTTAGACTGAGAGTGAAAAAAAAAACACGACCCCTTCTCAAAACGCACTCCAAATTGGTCCAATGTATTATTAGCCATAAATTATATGATGTGTATATATATATATACAAATAGTATATTTGGGCCGTACGGTTTTCGCATAATACCTCCGTTAAACGTCAACAAAACATTGTGTTGTTATTTTTTTTTAAACACCCCTCTCCCACGTTGATGATACTTGATAATAATAATAATAATAATAATAATAATATCGTATGGTTTCGTATCGCACACATCTTGACGAGGTATACACTCTCGGTTAGAGACGGTTCCAGCTGCTTACCATATGTACATTTATGATGCCTCTTTTGAGCTGTTTTAGTAATTAATAGACCGGTCTTTATTTTAATATTTAAAAATATACATTTTGTATACGTATGAGGTCAGTTTATATTTTCACTTGGTATACTAGCGAGAATCGATACATTTTGTAAAGTATAAAAATTCGTTATAATATTATTATCCTACTTAAATGCTTTTAATTTTCTAAATTGTCTTAAAATGTGTATTATTGACATGCGAATATTTATTTTGCATTATATAGGTATTCTTGCTCATACATGGGATTCTTACACGTCAACAACTAAATGTTTTCAAAATTAATTTGATATGCAATGAAATTTTAACTGTGTAAAATGCTCACAAAAAATAGTAATTATAAAATAAATTTAAAACTTATTGCGCATAAAATATAATAGTTATATGACAACTTTTTTGCACCAATATTTATAAAATGTCAAAGATTAAATATTTTTTTAATTTATATGATGCTATTAAATATACGTATGCGATAAAGCTACTATTAACTTACATTTTGACTAATACAGTGACATACGAGAAGTAGGTATAATAAGAAATTATTTTGTTGATGCGTAGCAAACACGTCAAAGTAAATTCGTCGTGAATTTGTTTGAAAATAAAAACTAATAATTACTTCGATCGTTAAAAAAATAAATATAAATTCATAGTATTAGCTTAGTTATATTAAAGTATTATTTTGTAAACGATTAATGAAGCAGTAAAGATGATATTAACTTGTTTTTATAAAAATAATTATAAATAGTCCTAAAGCCAATAATATACATAATTATTTATTAATACAAATAATACAACAATTTGATAATTCTATTATTTTTTTAACTGAGATATTATTATAAAATTAATATTTTATAGTGAAAATGATGTAAATTTTTTTTCTTAAAATGTGTTAGTTTTGCTGTTAAGTACCATATTTTCCACATGATATTACAAAATAATATGATTTATTATATACAAGGCAATTACCACTTTTTATAATTGGATAATTTTTGTTAAGTATTTAAAAGAGAATATTTTTTAATTAAAAATTGCACAATGTCATGTTAGTTTTAGATGTTATATACAGCTTTAATATATATATATATATATACTATATGTATTTGAGCTATCTATATTGAACGTTAGTTTTTATGTTTTCGAAATGTTTATATTAAATAATGAATAATTATACTGTAATATATTTATAATACTAAAACAGTGATTTGAAAATTAAAAATGCCAACTATTTTTTTATCATTGATTGTGATATTAACATTAAAACTGTGTTTAATTGAACATCACTGTATTCTGAAATCGAAATATTGAATATTAAATTAACAGTTTTTTTTTTTTATAAACACTATAAGTTCTAATGAGCCATGTGATATCAATGGATTTTACTTACCACGCCACTTTTTTTTAATGTATACAGTCTATTAAATAGTATCAAATTTATAATTTTTGAGAAAATTTGATGTACAATATGAGTAAACTTTTAAATATTTCAAATAAAATAAAAATTGTTTTCAATTACATAACTTCAAAAGAAATCATGCCATTTTAAATTTCTTTGAAATTATATTAATCAGATTTTTATTTTTTTAGACATTTGCATTTAATATGATAAAACAACTATGAATATTTAGTATGTATCACAGATGTTCAAAAAAAGTGAGAAAGGCAAGTAGTCTAACGATTACCTGTTTACTGTGTAATTTTGATCAAGACTTGTATTTTAATTTATTAATTACGAAGACAGCAAATCGTTATCATCCTTAAACTACTGAATAAAATATCTAAAGCTATTTAAATATAATTTGTATGCTACATCCGCACACAACACACGCATCATTTATGTACAATTTATTTTTATTTTTTGAAAAATAATACTCTTAATTTTTAAATCTAGATTTTCCATTAAAACCGGATACAATTATTGTTTTCGCCTTCCAAATAATACACAATTATCAAGTTTCTCACGACTTGTTTTGAAAATAATAGTTTTACTTTTAATTCTACAGGAGCATAATACATACGCTCGTTCTTTAAATAAACATTACAGACCCAATAATCCAGGTTACTCCACCGGATAGCGTATAAATTATGCAGTTTTTAATTGTTTAATTTTTACACTTCGATAAAAAAATTATAATGTTTGAGAAAAAAATTGAAAACCACTACTCTCAGTTTTTATATTTATAAATACAATATTGTCAATTATTTTTCTTTTAATTCGATTATTCAATGAAAAAAAAATTACACACACGAGACAGTAATTATTTATTGATAATTTACAAGCGTAGGCTAAACCGAAAGAAAACAGATGGACCATGCACTAATCATCACATTAGATTCAAACCATCGATAAGACTACACCATAACTGCAACGTGGTTATAATACAAAACCACAATATTTAAATGGGAATATTATCCATATTTTGTTATTTAAACACGTCCAACAGCGGTAATAAAAATATAAACATATCGCATAAACGCTGTTTTAAGACGATATACCGGTACCTACGTGTATCGTGTGCGCATTATGGTTTTGTATTTAAATACAATTTTAACATTTGTCAATCAATTAACTATGTATTTTATAATGCCATTCATCTATATATTATATTATAATATTGATATGCACAATCAGGTTTTTATATAATACACTATGTATGAAATTACGTATTCGTTGTTAGGCAGGTTTCTTATACGGAGTAACTGGGTAGTTATAATGCGCTGTATCTTAGGCGTGTGAAAATATAATAAATGTGAGTTTTTTTTTTTTGTTAATTAATATTTTTGCTCAAAATATCCACGGTTTAAAGATTAAACAGTAATAAAAAATAATAATTAAATATAATTAATCCAAACTAATTCATTTTAAATCATACACTTGAAAATAAATGAAATCAAAGACATATATATACCAACAATATCATATTATTATAATTTACGAGTTTTAATAATCTGATAAGTTCAAAATTATATTTTTTGTTTCAAAAATATAACAATTACGATTATTATTCAACAAGGCATTGTAGGTTTGCATGAGATATTACGCGTGTTTTTACCCTAATATAAAATACTTCAATTATTTGTAAGTAATATATAATAACTAGCCACAAAGCGTGTTTATCCTTATTCTGCGATATAAATGAATTATCTATAGTTACTGAATTTATGCTAGCATAAGACAGATGTATACTTATAACAGATTTCACGTACTTTATTATAACCGCATGTTTTATTTCATTTGAATATTTAAAACGAAATTTGTATATCAAAGTATTAAAGGTCAGATAAAGCTAATCGTATTATATAGGCTTTAAATACTATACAAAATACGCTATATTGATATTCAAAATTTACAAGAAGATGACATAATGATCTCGAAAATCAAATTATCAATTTTAATTACGTTCAAGATCATATAAGCGATGTCCAACAAGATGTCTCGAGTAGGATTTTATTAACAATCTGAATTAAAAATACCTTCTTACAAGTTTTTTAGAAACGAGTATAATATAATTACATTATATTTTTGGGTATTTGTGTGGTACATGTTATTATTATTATTGTTCGTTGACATGTGACCGTGGCGAATGTCATCCATGTGCATTATATTATAATTGTTATTATTCTTCAAACGTAAAAAAAAAAAAAAAAAAATTGTTTAGAATATGGATTGATCAATCCCAGCATGTACTCGCACAGACAATCGTGCTCGTCTGATAAACGGAACGGAATTATTTAAGTACGTTTATTTATCACTTTCGTCCGTTAAAATGGTTTTTGTTAACTATTATCATCGTTTCCCGCTAAGTATAATAATATATTACGGCAACGCCGGTGGGACGTAAACAAAAATGGTTTATGTGCTTGTTTTGCTTTTTTTTTTCAAATGTATGATATGTTATAGTTAAGACTACAGTGGACACTATTATGCTAGTGCACTAGAAATATAAGCCAATCCATTGTATAACTTTTTAAAATATATTATATCCATTGTTGTTGGTAAAATTGTCGATTTCATTGTACTGCGCGTGTATAATAATATTCTAAACTAGTCATAACGATTTATGAAACGGCGATAACGTCGTGATGGTATTAATTACAATACGTTTATTCTTTCCGTGTTTACAGTGACGACGTTCAAGCAGCAAGAGTTCAGGGTGGTGCCGAAAAACGTTAGCGCTCGAGAAGGTTCGAATGTGACGTTGGTCTGCGAAATCAACGACATCACTGGTGATGTCCAGTGGACTAAAGATGGATTAGCTCTGGGTAGGTTAATCGCGTTATGCAAATGTTATTATTTCGCGGACAGACTGTTGACCTTTTTTTAATCGCGGTGAATATTGTCTGGCCGCGATGGTGCAAAGGGGTGGGGGAGAAACCAGGAATGGCCGTAGAGGGGAAAAAAAATTGTACACCTTCGACGAAAAAATCGCCACGGTAATAAAAACGCTTAAAATAATAATATGTCTCAATTACAGGTTATGCAGCCGAAATACCGGGTCATCCGAGGCACTCTATGGTGATCGATGCCGGAAATGGGGTGTACAATTTACTTGTCAGAAATGTGACAATAACGGATGATGCACTGTACCAGTGTCAAGTGAGCCCTGGGCCGGCGGCGGGGAGCAAACCAATTAGATCATCGGCCACGTTGTCCGTCATGAGTGAGTATCATCACCGGCATCACGGTCGTTTTAAGTTTCAGAATATATGGATAGGTATCTGCCGGCGTATCGTTTCCGATGAAAATTTCGTAGGTATATCGTTTATTAGGCATCACTAGTGCTGTTCTAAACCGAATTCGTTGAATGTGAATTTTTAATCGCATTATATTGACTACTCTATACGCTGTCAAATCATAAGCGACGTAAATACATACATATATATATATATATAGTTTTATAAACGTATATAAAGGTTAGGTTGTCGTATATATATATATACGTTATAATATACGCATACATCAGTTCAGCTTATCGTCACAAGCCCCACGTGTACATAATTATTGTGTTTGTCGTACGAAACAAAAATCGATAAAATTTAAATATGTGGTAACAGTAGCGACGGAATAAAATTAATTAAGTCCGTAGCTTCAAAAAACCACTGAATAGAATCACAGATTTCGATCGTAATCATTATAATATTATTTTTCCAGCGCTCAAACGCACACACATCGGAACCCAATATTTTTAACCAGTATTTACATTAATAGAGTTGTATGGGATCTACTAAATTAACATAACCGTTGCCCTACGATATATTTTACGTTTGTTTTTTTACAGGCCACAACGATTTTTTTTTTTTTTATTATTATTAAAATATATATACGCTGTCGGGTGAAAATACACTTATTAGCTCCAATATAATATGATGTAATATAATGTTGTGATACTTACGACGTCTTTCTTTTCTATTGAAAAAGTTGTTGGTTTGATGACATATTTGTATACCTACTTCTTTTGTTTATTAATTATATTCAAGAAGTATGTCAAAAGTGAATAATTATTATTGTAAAGAGTTCACAACGTATTTTAATTTTTTTAATTTAATTTTTTTTTTTCATTTTTGGGAAAAACTAATTTATTTTTGCTGACCAATAGTGCTTCTATGCACAGTATTTCTATAATAATAATAAGTAATAGTCATCACGCCTAAATAACGTTTCAATTGACTGATTACTGATGGAGGTAGGCGTACGATTAAAACGCACTAAATAACTTCTGCGTGATTTTCGAGAAAGAAAAAAAAGATATTATAATATTAGGTGCATACGTTACTATACGTAATTGTTCAGTTCTTACTGTGGTATGTATATGTACCATCGTGTGGGTTGTTTAACGAGTCGAGTCGAGTCGATTTGTTTTTTTTTTTTTTTTTTAAGGTTTACTGTGTACACCTTCTTTTTATACCGGGCATTACTAATAACCCGATTTTTATCCAGTCGCTCACGCCGGCGTAACAAAGCTATTTTCTGGATACTTGAATTCGAGTAAATAATGCGCTTTTTAAATATTTCACACCCACACGTCATATCTGATGATTTTAAGTTACGCTCCGTCGTAGTTATAACGTACACTACTCGTCGTTCCGTCAGTTCAAAGACCATAAAATATATTTTGTACTGCATTAATGGCACCGATTAGTCAATTGGAAATTACGCACATATTATTATAATAACAATACGTTTGATTAAATATAATATTATAAGCATGTAAAATGAGACGCAGTCGTAAAATAACCGCAATTTGTTTTTTCCATAAAAAGTAGAACTAATACAAATATTAATTAATCATAATATCATGATGCTTACATAAATATATTTTTCATATTTTCCCACGTAGGTATAATGTATTTTTTTATTAATTAGTAAAGTAAGTGTAATAATTTTTTTTTTTTTTTAACTACATTTATTCATTTTTACTTAAACTCTATTTTATCGTCGTGTATTGGCTAATATATACCTATTTATTTTATATTGTAATTTACGGTTTTATAAATATTAAAATCAATGATTATAACACACATAACATACGACCTATAAGCTTAAAATATCGCATTTATTTATATAACATAAGATTAATTGGTTTCTAATTTCTAAAGTCGTTGAATCATTTTTGAAATTAATAATTTTATTTTATCATAATAATATGTCAACCTAGGGAAAAAGTTTATATTAAATAAAAAAAAAATACAATTGTTGTTTTGTATTTGGCGCTTGTTTTTAAGTATAATAAGTTAATAGGTTTATTATGAATATATATATGTATGTAATTTTTATTTTAATATTCGTATAAATATATTTAATTTAATATAAAAAAAATATTAATTCGTATCCTATAATGTTGATTACATAATTACTAATTCAGTTTGATTTAATCACGTCATTATTAAAGTATCTTATTTTCTGTGAAACCATTATTGTAATTTATCAAAATTCAAATTGTTATATACGTCAGTAGTTTCAATTGTTTATATTTTTTTCTGTTTTATTCTATCAATACAATTCGACAGTTTATTTGTGACAAGTTGTTTTTAAAAATTATACACATTTATGTATGACTAACTACGCATATATAATTTACAAAACCCTTAGAAGTTTTAATTGAAACAACGAAACCCTTCGTAAGACCCAAAAATGTTAACGTCCTAGTATTAATTTCCGGTATACGTTTACATACTTTTTTTTTATAATCAAATGACGTGTTTAAATTAATAATATAATACTACCGTTTACGTTTTCCTTGTAATTTGTATATTGAAACCTAAGAAAAATAATAATATTATGTTTTTATTTATGTAATAAATATATTGATATTACACTTTGAAATTCAATGCACAAATACTGTGTTTTATACAATAAATTATAGTAACAATTCAAATGCATCATTTTTACTAAATAAAAATATTATTTTTAATATTTTTTTTTAAAACAAATATAATAATAATTGTATTAGAGGGCGAAATTATTTTAGTTTGTTATCCTTTAGTCTAATTGTGTCATTTTATGTTTAAAATCCCAGAGGGGATAAAGCCAGATGTTTGTTATACCATAAAAAAAGAAGTTTAGGGCTAACATATGAATTATAATAAATCATAAATGACGAACCTCGCTTGCAGTAATAAATAAATATGTTAAACATGTTTTTACTGTCAAAAAACATTTAAGCAATTGTATAATAAACTTACTATCATTGCTTATCATTATTATTCGTCCATACAGTTAATCAGGGGGGGGGGGCATAAATTGTCTTTTCTGTTTTTCTATAATCATTTTTGATTACAAACATAAGGCTCAAATGAACAACTTAATTTTTACTTCGATGTTAATGTCTAACATACGGACTGAACTGTTTTAACAGCGCCGCCTTCGTCCGTTGAAATAATAAATAAATCCGAAGACTCAAAATTGGAAGTACAAGAAAACCACGAAGTTACTATTGAGTGTGTAGCACGAAACTCTAAACCGGCTTCGAGAATAGTATGGTTTCGTAACGATGAAGAAATCAATCCCGGTGAGTACTTACCTATATGATATCAGTATATGTATATTTTGAACGGATGTGAATCATAATATTCAGTATCAATGATGTGCTCAATGAAAATCAATAATAATATTGTTTTTGTGATGAAACGACGATAACTACAACGAATCATTAAAAATGTTATTTCTGTTCAATCGTACACGTCTTAATGTACCATATTTTATTTTATTTTATTCGTTTTTTTTTTTTTTTTTTGTTCCAGAACAACGATCTGACAATGATGAAACCGCGGGCGACACAAAATTAAAACTGTACACCGTCCGAAGCCGAATAAAAATAACCGCCAAGTCAAATGACGACCGTGCGAAATACAAATGTGAAGCTCAACACAAAGCTCTATCGGATCCGCTTTCAACCAGTGTTCAGATAAGAGTATTATGTGAGTTGCCATAACCTAATTATTTTACATACAGTGATCGTCGGCTTAATATGTGTCTAAAAAGTATCATATTTTATATAATATCAAGTTGGTACACAATAATACTTAAACATTATTAATGCCTCGTAATATTTAACGATGCGTGCCGTAATACCCGCCTTACCTATCGATAATATATAATAAATATTACCAGCAGCGTCTACGAAATTATTCACATTCTATATCGCGTATTCCATTATCTGCGTGCCGTATTTGTATATTTATAAATTTGATTTTAAAATGTGGCAGCGAAAATGCTTGGTTTTTGCGAGACGATCGGTTCGGAATTCAGACTAAATCAGCAGCAGAGGATGATGTTTATTTAGACCTTCATTAAATCATTATTATAAAACCCTCAATAATGGTATAAAATAAGTAGTAGGTGTATACATTTATTCCGTTCAATTCTATACGAAGGATTCCGTGATTAGATTGTGACGATGAAAAATAATAATTAACATGTGAATCGCCGTTGGACTATAAATTCATAATACATTAATACAGTATAGGATCGTTATTCCCCATAGTAATAGAGAAAGGAAATCAAACGCGTTTTTTTTTATAATGAACAGTCGTGTTGTGCGCAAAAGTTTCGAATTATTTTTGTATATACGTCACCAGAATATACACGTTTATTCACCTGTGTTCGTTTAATCATTTGTTTTCCTAATTATTCTTAGGTACTTTATTTTCGTTGTTGCCACTCGTAGACAGTGGTTCACCCGTCGAAGTAGATTTTCCAGTTGTTATTTTTATACCATAGTTGTATCGACTCCGCGAACAGTCCCGAACACATACAAATTTACTTCAATATGTTAAACATTTGTTGATTAATAAATGAAAGTAAAAAAAAAAAAAAAAAAGTGGGCAAGTAGGTATCACTCTGCTGTACAGTAGGTGTCGAATGATATATCATTGCGTACAAAAAAAAAAAAAAAATAAACGATTCTGACCGGAGATGGTCAGTCGGCCTACATCACCAAGTGTATTTCATAATATTATATTATTTACTGATATTGCTATGAAAAAAAATTATTTGACTATAATTGGTATCGCGGGATTTAATTTTTACAAAACGTTGCATCTATTACATTATTAATATTGAATTATTATTATAATAGATATTATTTATACCATATTAATTTCTAAGTTAATACCACCTTACCGTAAAACAATGTCAATAGGTTCATAGTATAAATAGATTAAATTTTAAAATCAATCTACATACTTTGAAAATGTCATCGTACATAGATATAGAAATTTATAATAAAGGCACTGAAAATGTTTAAGTCCGGGTTTTTTTTTTGAATTATACCAAGATAATTAGCATCGTTCTTCACTGTCAAAATACCTATGTAATGTCATCTAAATTTAAATTGCAATATCTATAAAAATAATTGTGTTTGTCAATCGTTTTAGATCTGGTAACAACATTGTTATTAGACATACGTGTATAGCTTAATAATTTATATTTATCGTGAGAAACTCATGTAATATTTATATATTACAAATAATACTCTTTTTCCATGAATTTTTTATGTTCAAGAGTTCTCAAAATCAAGTCGTAACCAAATATGAAACAATTGTGTTTAAATATAATATTATAAATAACATTTATAAACAATTAAGTCTCTTAACTTTACCAAAATCGAAAAAGAAAACTTATCAACATTATAAGTTCTAACTTCTTGGGTTTTAGACTGTACTCATTGTTTTATCTAAATAAAAGTTGTGAAATACATTTCTTGGATAATTGCCAAAAATATATATGTAACTAAAACACGCTTTTAACAAATGTGTTATATATTGTATGACGAACGTGTGAGACTTTTTCTAAAACTATTCATTTTAAATTTGAAAAATGGACATTTTACTTGTTAATCTATTATCATGAGTTTAAATTTACATTCATTATATGACATAAATACGTATAACTATAGAACGTTATAATATAACATTGAGTGAATATGTAGAATACAATTTATTAATCTAAAAATAACCATTTTTCATTTTCCAAAGAAAATATAAAGCACAAATATGTATAACTCAAACCAAATATGGTAACGTAACTAAAAGGTAAAATATACAAGCATTAATAGTAATAATTAAACTGCATTATGCTGAACATAAATTCATCGCAAACAAACTTTACGTACACAAATACTAAATGTTTCTAGTAATAAAAAACAAGAACAGTCAATAAAGGACTTGCGACCGTTCAAACTATAATCTATTTGCATTAAACAAATATCGTGAGTGAGGTATATAACGATAACGTTGTTATAACTTATAAATTATTTACTTGAGCGAACTTTTAGCGTTCTTAAAATTTAAAGGTTACTGCAGCAACAGTTGAACTGAATAATAGGCTGAAGTTTGTAAATTACCTGTTAATATAATTTGATTATTCAGTTATATTTTCATTTTTATTTATTAAACAATACGATATTGTAATAATGTAAATAGTTCCAAGACTAATAATTGAAAAATATCGGATATTTTATTTTTATTCACGAAAACGTATAAATATTTTTTCTATAATAAAATATGAAAATATAAAATAATATGTGTAATTTAATATTTATTTAGATCCACCGGGAGTTCCTCACATTGAAGGATACACCGAAGGTGATATTTTGGAAAAAGGAACACACGTAAGCCTACGTTGTGTATCGAAAAACGGAAATCCACCAACACAACTTGTGTGGTTCAAGAACGACCAATTGATTCACAACGTTTACAGGTAACTACACTTTAAAATAACGCCATTATTTAAAAATTATGTTTATTTAGTAGTTTGATTTATTGCATCAAAATCCTAGGATTGAACGGAATTGAATGCGATTTTTATTACCTCCACCGCAAAACAAAACAAAAACGAATTTTATCAATGATTTTTTTCTCGTAATATTTTAGTCACCTACATAATATTATTTCAGTTATACTATACATTGTATAGGTACTATTCATATTTGCATACAAATACAATAAAAATTAATTTCCAATTGTCCAGTTTTGATAATAATATTGTTATTGTGACAAAAGTCGTCCTATTAACAGTGCACATTATTTTATGTGTGTTGTTTTCTTGAATAATA
This sequence comes from Rhopalosiphum maidis, assembly GCF_003676215.2. Lineage (NCBI taxonomy): Eukaryota > Metazoa > Arthropoda > Insecta > Hemiptera > Aphididae > Rhopalosiphum > Rhopalosiphum maidis. The sequence continues at coordinate 64,150,731 of NC_040879.1, read as the reverse complement.
ATCACGTCTAACACAAATTTCAGTACAACGGAAAAAGTGTCGGAGAGCACGTACTCATTCACAGCTAATGTCTCGGACAACAACGCAAGATTTCGCTGTGAAGCAAAAAACTCAATTAGCCCACTTCCTCAATATGCTGACGTTGTACTCTCAGTGTCATGTAAGTGTTTTTTTTTTTTCATTTCCAGTGTAATTAACATTTGTGTTGGCTGAACTGAATGCATGCAGGTGCACTCTAGATGTACATGTTTATTTTACCTCAAATTATATGATTGAATTCATCTTTGTGCAACACGAATCAGAATTATTGTTTAATAAGCTCATTTGGGGAGGGGATGGGGGTAATCGGTGAATCCCGATTTTTTTTTTTTTTTTTTAAGTGGTGATATTATTTGTATTAATGGTGTATTATGGCTGTTATTGGCATACCCTCTCGAGAAATAGTAAAACGGATAGAATATATTTATCAAACTTTTTTGGCTTTATTAAATAATAAATATATCTAATGATTTTTAAGTGTCCCTATAAATATCCCAACATGCAGATACTTAATTGCAAATAATCACACGTCCAAAAAGAAATTATTATTATTACTATTACTACTTAACTTAAAAATGTTCATACCTAATATTTCTTTATTTTTTACTTTTTAATTGCTAAAAATAGATAAAAGTCTTTCATTGAAAAAATAATTGTGCACTTTTGTGTTCGTGTGTATGAATGTTTGGTGTACTAGAAAACGAAAACTTAAGTGTGTAACTTTCACACATTATTCGCTAATACCTTAACTTCAACTTTTGAAGTTTTTGTAATCCATTTCGTAAAATGTTTAAGCCGATCCTGATTTTTAAATTAACAAGTGCAAGAATTAAGATTTCCGCACGAGACTATATTATTGTATTATGTGTGTATGTCGACCCACGATATCCGACTTCACACCTTCGATGTGTACCTAAAATATTGAATGTAGATCCAAATATAAACTTGAGATTCGACGGTGCTTAGATTAAAAAAAAACCATGAATTATATTTGTTTTCTTATTAGCCATGCATTTTTAAAGGAAATAATTAAAATATTTACTTAACTCAACATATTTTATGTATAATTAATATTCTTTATATAAACATAGATTACAAAGGTAATAATGCTTTAAGCGATTATTCTAACACATATATTGTAGAACACATCGGGTTTTTTCAACGCATATTTTAGTTTTTTTGTATGTGATGTAAAATTCCGGTAGTGATTATCTACTGTGTGTATCAGCATCTATGCTTTTACAAGATATTATTTTCTAGTTAATTTAGATTCGTTTATTTTTTTAATATGGAATATTATTAAAAGTAGTTAACATATTTTTCTATCTATTACAATATTATTTTTAATTATCGATGAACTAAAATAGGTATAAAATGTACCATCAAAAATATATTATTAAAGCATAAATACGTTAATTTATTTCTTATTTTCATAAACTTGTTTCCTCCAATTTAATAAATATTATTTTTTTATGCAATTAAAACGTAAAATTTTACTTTTGATTTGTATTATCTTGAAATACGCATCGTGATATAATTAAATTATTTATAATTAGTAAGATGTTCGTTTTTAGCTTTACATCTTCTTGGCTTTATTATTCTGAAATCTTGCTTGATTACCAACTCAATAGAATTAATAAATACACTCATAACGTTATCCTTAGCAAAAATATGTAATCTTGTTTCGGAATATCTATCCAAGCTATTAATATTAGTACGCTGATTACGGTTTTTCGATATGAGTATAATGCGTAAGAAATCGTGAATCTTTTGTTATTTGTTTATTGCTTAAAATCAATGCCTTACTAGTACAAAGATAATGTTCACCAATATAATAATCATTAATTTTAAGATCCTTGGAGATCAATACATAACCATATATTATCACAGTATAGGAATAATATTATTATACTATTAATTATAATAATTTAACTTTCAAATTTTATAGTTTACTATTTTGTAATACAATCGACGGTTTTGAATAAAAATTAAACTTTTTTGCATTACATTTTGAAAAATTATACTAAATTTAATAACAATAATGCCTAAATTATTTTATGATAATTTACGAAGTTAAAAAAATGTTTGAAATATAATAATGTATTTTGGATATAAAGTAATTTAGTTAAAATATTTGAACATAATATCCTATTTTTTCATTATCTAGTATTATTATACAACTTATATTGGTTTGCACTGTTGCAAGATCATTTGAACTAGCAAAAGATATTTATTTTCAATAAATAGTTAAAATAACTAAATTCATATTGCTTATATATTTAGAAACCACACGTAGGTGCCTATATAAAATAATTTTGAGTTACCTAATTATTATTATCATTTCTTAATAAACATAACAATAATATATTATTTTTACATACCCACTACGAGATTTGATGTATCGAGTTTCAAGAAAGCGAACATGTTTTAAAGGCATTGGTTATGTGATTGTCTTAAGCCTTTTAAAAGTCCAATGTATCGTTAAGATTCCAAGTGATTTTATGTTTTTAATGTAAATTATCACAAGCGACTATGGTTCCTTTGTATCAGTGATGTACTATCACTTCAGTTTTAAAGCTCATGCTCGTATAAGTACAAGTCTTCAACACACCGGATTCAAGCGCATGAACAGGTGCTATTTTTCCCAAAGGCTGTATAATGTACTATTATAAAAGAAAAAAACATTGACCTCTTGTAATATTATAAAAAAAAAAAACAAAACACATTTTTTACGTAAGATTGATATTTTGACTTATATATTATATTGCCATACATTCTACAGTTTAAAAATCAAATTTAAGAGTTGATGAACAAATAAAATTTATTTTAAGAAAAAAATCAGTAAGATGGTTATTAGGTTTGGTGAACAGCTGATAATGTTCATTTAAATAAGAAATTAGATTATTATTAATGGACGTGCTGATAGATTTACGTTTTGCGAGTAATGAATAATTGATGTCTGATATTGAGTGTATATTGTATAAACATGATTATATCAGAAGGTATATAATAATAATAATAATAATAATAGTAATTAGGTAGTAGTCAATTAATTTAATCAATATCAAAATCTTAGTATAATCCAATAAATTAACTTAAATCTTTAACATGACGCGCAGTCGGTCCTGCTCGCGTCCACGTTAAGGGACCAGACGAAGCGAAACAAGGAGAATTGGTAACATTAAGCTGTGAAACCAGCCGCAGCAATCCAGCGTCAATAATAAGATGGACGGTGAACGGCGAAGCGGAAGAAAACAGTACTTCCGTTAAGGTGCCCGCTCCGCAGTCCAGCTGGATAACAAAATCCAACGTATCGTTTGTCATACCGACCGGACAGCGTTTCGTGGCGGCCACGTGCCAGTCCGAAAAAGTCACCGACACCCATAAAATCTACGTACTACGTGAGTACAGTATTTTTTTTAAAAAAAAAAAATTGTTTTTTTATTAGCATTGGCGAACGTTGTACAGTGTTCGGAAATATGACTCGCTTACGCGTCTCGTTTTGCCGAAGTTATTAGTGAGCCAGTGCGGTTTGACTGCGCTTTTATAATATCATTATTATTTTATGACATGTGTGTGTTGGTTAAAACGAAACGAAAACACATTTGTTAATAATACGAGTAATCTAACGTATAATAGCGCGGCCAGATGTGAAGAAAACGTTAAAACAAACGGATATGCGTATGTACAAATATGTCATATAATCAAAGATTGTGTAGTGAAGTCACACGTATATTGAATTACACGCTCAAATGGTCTAGAGCAGTACTCCTGTAAATATTGAATATCCGTTGACCTATTAATTTCATCCGTCAAAAATCGGTATACAAATATCGTATATCCAGATGATGGTGTGAATTAAACTTAATGTAGTAGTACCTATACCTGTACCGTAATTTATTAGTATACCGATGTCGAGTGAAAAATCACGAACGCAAAGGCTTACGACGAATTCGCAGTTCGTGTAATAGGCGATACCAATTATTATTCACTGATCGACAGCCGAAAAAATATGCGGAGCAAATACTCTGTAGAATATTATTTCTTTTCTTTTTCAATACGAATCCGTCTCGAATGTTTTAATGACGAACACAACGCACAGACGTTTTGCATAGAGCCGTTTTATATATATATATACGAACAAATTAAAGGAAGGAAAAACAGAAAAATAATCCGCGGTGTATATTATAATGTTTTCTATGAAAAGTTTGATTCGATAAAATTATCGTTTTAAACGTGTCGGTGATTTACAAGTATAAATATACTTTCGTGTTTACATCAAATACAGAAGTCCAGCAGAGAGTTATCTTTTTTTTATTAACTGGCGTTCGTAATTTTGACGCCGTAAGTTTTATAGTTATTAAATATTACAAAAATTATAATAATAATAAACTGTTATATTTTTCTAACATTTTAGATCCGCCCGGGGCGCCGATCATAATCGACCATTCGTCTGGTAATCCAATTCCATCGGGAAATGTACACAGAATAACTTGTCTGTCTACTGGCGGCCATCCACTGGCTTCGATCACTTGGTTTAAAAACGATAAAAAGGTACTGTGTGATATTATTAAATTAATTTAAATTAGTTACCGTCATAACCGTTAATAATTTTTGAATTGTAATTTGTAACATATATCATTCAAGTATTATTCATGTATTATTTCGTGTGAGTGTGACTGTACTCTGTATATATTATTATAATATTATATTCGGAGAATCGAAGTACCTATATAGCTGTGAAATTGAATTCACACCATTAATAATAAATACTATTGTAAATGATTCAAAAGAAATAAATATGTAGTAGAAGGTATAACATAAATACCGCGAGTAGGACGAAAACCTATTTCGTCAATTAATTGAGTCAATTATTTAAAATGATTTCATATAAGGAATACTTTTTGAGAATGACTATATCGAATACTAAGTATTTTATACAGAAAAAATCCAAACACATTGTATAATAATATTGTGAAATCGGAAAAAAGATAATATTTCCTATCGAGAAATAATACAGCAATTTAATGAAGATAAAAAAAATTCTAAGATAAAATTCGAATCAAAGTAACAAAATATTCTTGATTGTGTCGTGATTTCATCATACGTCCAATAATTTATGTGGGCTATTATTGTATTAAAACGTCAAACAATTAGAATCATTATAATTTATGCTAATTTACTATTAATAAAAAAAGCAAGTATCGTTCAATTGAATATAAATATTAGTATACAAGATAAAAGATTTTCCCTTAAGTAAAAATTAAAAATATTTGTTATTTATTTTATAATATTTAGGAAATATATCGTAATATAATATTATAATGATGATGTACAATGTATTAATTATAATTTATAATGTTAAAAAAAAATATTTAATGAAAAAGTAATGAATAAAATGTAATAATAAGAATACAGTTAAAATATAACAGATGTGTAATATTATTTAGGTCCTAAATTTTAGGAGATACTAACAGAATATTAAATTTGATTGTTTTTGATTCTTTAGGTACATTCAATTGTAACAAATGGGGAAAATTCGGTTTCGGCTGAATTGGCATTCGTAGTCAATTATACGGATAATGATGCTACTTATAAATGTGAAGTGACTCATCCGGCTTTAACGGTTCCTTTGATGAAAACGCAGAAACTCAAAGTTTTATGTAAGATCAACTATATTCACTAAGATAATACAATATTATTATGATATATTATTATTTTTTTTTTACGAAAAAAAACTTAATATGCAGTACTGCTTAATTGTACTGATCGAAAAAATAAAAAATTAAATCACTCGTTGTTAAGTGTTGACGAGGTAATGTTTATAATTGTCGGACCATAACGCGAAAAAATACGCCGAGACTCGAGAATATTATCGAATCACGATAATGTTTCTCGTGCATTAATTATTTATATTTTCCGAACACTTAGCATACAATAATTGAAAGTTGACGTGTACGCTAATTAATCGTGACTTTCTACTAACAAGATTCAATAAATAATTATAATTTCAATTTTTAACACAGAGTTACGAGAGACGTTTATACAAGATAGATAATATTAAACGCTTCGGAGTCCGTTGTAGAGTTCGTATACGTCTCGGCGGCGTCGGAAAACCCAAAATAGGGGAGGGGGAACAAAAATGTTTTAGAAATCGTTTTTTACGATATTGTCCCCAAAAACGCACACGTTTGTTACTCGTTTATGCGGCGGCGTAGGTAGAGGCACTTTACTCCGTAGTATAGCTTATAATATTCGCCCCACTTTGAATGAGTGTACAAAACACGACGGACGGTCGCGGTACCGCCCACTTACGAAATTAAATTTGAATAACAAAAGCAGAAAAACGTTCGGTCGTAATATAATTATAATAATATCGTGTACTCGTCGTCGCGCCGCAGCTGCCCTACGCGAGAAAAACAAATCGCCAACGATCCGATTCGATAGCGGGCCGATGCAGTTTTTGTCATCGCGTTACCCGCAGAGTTGTAGGCTGCGTCGGTTATAGGACATATTATTATTATTATTATTATTATCCCGTTTAGCCGTGTGCACGGGCGTCTTTACACAATAATTATTTCAATATGTCATCCAGACGATTACCTAAGTGAGCGCACACCCAATCTCGACGAGTCGCGTCCGGTGTGTGTGCACCTCTCGAAGAATATAACCAACACACCGTCGCCGCCGCGTTCGAGTGTACCTACACGGCGCGAACACACACACACGCGCGCGCGCATAATACGCGTCGCGGGTCGAGTGCGCCTACTGTTTGGTCTATATTATATTATATTATTATTATCATTATTATTGAATTCGAGTTGCACTCGCCCGATCACGCGAAACGACATAATAATAATAATAAAATATATTGTATATATTATCGAGATCGTATATAATACGTATAATATTATCGCGCGAAAGCGGAAAGCGCCCACTCTCGGCCACTTGTGTGTACGGCGCAGATCGACACGTGGGGGTACATATATATCCGTTTACAGCCACCGCTCTCCGCGGCGGCGCCCACTCGCACACCTCGCCGACTTGTCGAAATCTTCGCCGATATTAAAATAATAATAATAATAATAATAATAATAATATTCATTCGTCGAAGAACTCTTTCAAAACTACTACGATAATAATAATATCAATAATAATATCACTACTATTGCGTTATGTTGTATTATATCGTCGTAAAAACTATTACACGTCGTTATTGTGGTGTGATAATAATGTTATTGTTAATTGTTGTCGCGACGGTTATTAGCTGATGCTGATGCTGCGCGTTATAATGGATTATAGTAAACGTTCTGGATAATGGCGCGACCGGACGTTTGAAAACCAATAAAAACCCAATATTTAAATCACGTTTTGTTACGCCTTATAGTATTAGTGATACTGTGCACTTGCGTCGCATCGACGACGTGAACGTCCCGAGCTACGGCTTTACCGGCATAGTATCCCTACCAGTTGCGGTAACAGACATTTCATTATAGCGGTGGGATCGTCGTGTTTCGTTTATGTATATATATATATTATGTATTACCTATATTATTATTACAATTTAACTGGTTGGTTGGTTCGTTCCACAGGTTAACTCAACACGCGATTATTCATTATGTTCTCAACTCCTAAATATATTTTGTTATATGCCTACCACGTTGTTATTATTGGTCGCGGCTGGTACGATTATATTGCAGCGTTACGTTTGACAAAATTAATATCGCACTGTTATAAACTCGATACTTTTAAATTGCAAAAAAAAAAAAAAATAGAAATAAATCCTTTTGCGCCACTGACACAATGATCATTAGTACTGTTCGCAAAACGGCGTTCCTGTTACACTATATAGATAGCTGATGTAAGACAATGCTTAAAAAATCAGTTTAATACTATAATGATGTAACATACATGGATACATTTATTTGAGCGCTATTCAAATATTTTTCGAAAATTAATCCTTAAGGCGAAATAATATTATACGTCATTTATAATATAGACGTGTTTAAAAAAAAAAAAAAAAGAAAAAAAAGAAGTAATATTTTTTAAGATATATTTATAGCTTAACACTTTGTTTTTCCATATGAATTAATATTAATTGTTGTCTTTGTATAAGTTTTGAGATTTAGAATTTTCTTAAAGTCGTATATTTTAATAAAACAGCGTTATGCGGGGTTCATATTGTATAGTGCAAGTTCGTAACAGCCTTAAAGTGTAATTATTATTTAATTTGATTTATAAATTAAATTAAACCGCCGTAATCATAGCGGGCGCAATGATTTGTGGATAGGTTGTTATATTTGAAATCGTATTCGATTAGATGAGGTGTTTGATAAAATCAAAACAATTTTATTTTTTACTGGGAATACTTAAAAGAAAAGTTGTGTTAATAATACGGTCACGTGCATATTTTGGTATCTCACAGTTTTACCCGATCACTTGAACATCAAGCACGAACCGATGCACCTGAAACCGGGCGTGCAGGCTACGCTCACGTGTGAGGCGACGTCCAGCAATCCGGCGGTGAAGATGAAATGGTGGCACCAGGGTGTTCAGGTCACCGAGGACGTGTACAGCTTTACCAAGCCCGGGCTACACGGCGGCAAGCTGTCCACCATACAGCTGACCGTGAACGTGACGCCCGAAATGGACGGCAGAGTGTACATGTGCCAAGCCTCCAACACGTTGATGTCCAAGAGCTTAAACAAAGAAGTCACGCTCAACGTATATCGTAAGTACTTATAATACTCAGTATTAAGGTAATATTAAGGCGACGCCACTTGAGTTTTGTGCGTTGCCAACGTATTATTTTATAATAACGAGGGTAATCGTTTTCACCGTCGAGCTACTTTTTTGCCGTTGTAGTAAATTTGCAGGTAAGTATACGTATATTATTATTATGATAGGTAACTAAATGTATTTTATTCGGCGACACGCGTGTCCGGACGATTGAGTTATACATTTAAAGTTTTAATGAAATGAAATCCTTAAATTTTTTACGTTTTGTCATTTGAAATTCGATATCGACATAAATTATATATTATATTAGAAATATTTAATCAAAATATGTATATCTAATATAATGACAACAGGCTATCAATTAAAAATACGTCAAATGTGAAAACGCCTGTCTTTAGCCTCTAATCAAATGTTATCAAAATGTACACATTATCGTATTTAAGCTTTTTAAAGAATTTGTTTTCTAAAATTCTTCCATTCGTAGTTAATTATTATCATTGTTGATAACAACGTGTAAATTGACAATAACTAGTGCGTTGACAACAGTACACGAGAGCACTTGTTTCTGAGTACTGCACTTCTGATATAACAAGTAGGTAGGACATATTATTATTTAAACCAACTAAATCAACGTACTCACAACTATTATTTATCTATCATATCATATTATAGTGTAAAATATGACTCCAAAGATAATGTTAAGCGACAAGATGTAGATCTGGACATAGCGTTTGTTGGATACGGTGGATTTTTTATTGTATAAAATATAAACTATCGGTTTTCAAAAAAAATATTTAAATTTATAATAATCGTGACTCTTGCGTACCCCGTTGACCTGCAGTGTTTTTGTCATCGTTATTTTATTGTTTTTCCTTAAATATATTTTTTGTAGATTCACTCTAATATTGGTATTATAAAGTTCGATAACTTTTATTAGGTCGAAGACATTGTACGGAATGCACTCAACACCATCTTAAGATATGTTCTGCTCGTTTTTTCCAAAGAGGAATTAATATTTTCTTTATTTTTAATTCAACATAAATTCAACATTTTTAATTTTGACGTATAAAATTCAGCAAATAGGTTGAACTATATTATGCATTATATCTACTTATACCGGTAGGCAAAAACTAGCGAATTAATTTATAATCATTGGTTATAGAATATAACAAAAATTAAATACATATTGCCTTATAACAGATAGATAAAATTGAAATGTATTCTTATATATTTGGTTGACTGATGTATGCTACACTACTCTTAAATATTTTTTATAATATTTTACGAATCTTTTAACTATATATATTTCGTACGTAGAAACGATAGAAGAAATAAACTTTAAATAATAGCGTACTCTATCTGGTTCTGATTTCGTTTTAATACATTTTAAAAATAAAAATAAAACTAAAACCTGGATGAAGTAGCATCCATTTTTAATAATTGCCTATCCTTTGAGAGGTGATCGTAAGTGTATAGTTTTCGAGGTTAAACGCATCTTTAATATTCTGAGAATTTAAGCGGAATGTGCATTGTATAAGTTTTACATTTATTTTGTGTCTCTGACATTACTTTTTTAGTAGTAGTAAAAATGCTTTGGTTAAACTTTTAGGACGGTTTAAAATTTTAAAAGCTTATATTTTTAGAAAATTCATTAAAGCCATGGAAATGAACAAATAATTGTGTAGTTTAAATTTTATAAAATTTTAAAATTTTTTACTGAAAGCTTGAGAATGTAATAGAAGTATCTTCATAAGTTATTCTTACTAGGATAAAAAAAATATGTAATAGTAAACTAATTCGTTTAACCGTTTAAAATTAATAATACGATTGGTCGAAATTAGATATATAACAGAAAAATAACAATATATAATTTATTGTATTCTCGTTAATATCTTGAAGTATTTTAGAAAATATTAATTGTAAGTGCTTTTTAACTTTTCAAAATTACGTTTATCTTTATTTTCTATAAATAATGAAAATTTCAAAATATTTAGACCAATTTCAAATAATGTATACAATGAACCTATTTAGTATTTACACTGTTCTACTGTACGTTGGTATTGATTTATGCGTTTATAACAAAAATAATATAATATGAAATATTTTAAGCAAAAATTAATTTTAACTTTAACGTTGAACCACTATCACCGCTCAGAATCGTATTTCCTATGTAATAATTTATTATTCAATTCAAATCAAACATATAAATTACAATTTACGGTGTCTTTTTCAATGAAGAAGTTCTCAAAAAATCTACGTTGTATACAGAAAGTTGAGGTGTTTTTATCTCATTTTAATTTTAATCGATTTATGTAATATTACTGAAATTCTAAAATTTAACGGTAGGTATAAAATGTCATATTGAAACTTAAATATTTTAATTTTGTTTTCCTACAAACGAAAGTCTAAAAACTCTCTTTTTTCCATAATATTACATGTCACAATGTTTGATACTGAGGTTTACAGACCACTGCACCGAATTCACTACCTATTCCAGTTTTATCCGAAATAATCCATGATCGAATCATGAATGATGGTAACAATACTATTAATAGGATCTGATCAAATACGTGTCGCACAATTGCCTAATACTGATATTTTGTACCTATTCTATTTTACTCGCTACTTTTTATACTGTATGAGTGGCTTAATATTATTATTATTATTATTTTTTTTTAATAATATTTATAAAAGTAAACAGACAATGACGTATAGACTGCATAATAATATAATATTATATCGATATATTTAATTTCATTTATCTCAACAAACGATTTTATTTAAGTTACGAGTGTCTTAAATTTATTGATAATTTACTTTTTATAAATTATATATAATATATATATATATATGTGTGTGTACAATATATATATAATATAATAGATAATAGTAAATTGGTTTTAAACTTAAATCCTCTTTTAGATGTCGATTTAAAGATATATACATAATAATATGTTAGTATACGAATCCTAAGCGTGCTACTTACATCACTTATTCGAGGGACCAAATCCATGTCACTTTTATCAATCATGAATCGTGGCCTGTCTATGGGAACCAATTCGGATGCCCAAACCGTTTTATTAGTAACCGAAAATAAAAATAAAAAAACCCCACCCGATTACTACGTGACTTACGTGGGATTTTATATATACGCCGTAGCGGACAAATTTACTTATCTACAATAATATACTGTATTATTATTTGTATCAGGATTTAAGGGACGACTCACGTCGACCTCGATCACGGTGAAATGTATCATTTTCATTTGAAATCTAAATTGTGGTTACTATTATCTATTTCGCATGAAAAACGTAGTTTCTATTATAACTTACTATAACTCACATATAAAACGGTAAAGGCGAAAATGTTGTATGGTCACATTATACGCGCAATATTGTTAAATTTATATTACCCGTGCAACAATAATGCGTACGTAGAATATGCGTACAAACTACATGGCTTCCGAGTTTTTAAAAATGTTTTCCACTCTACTTATTTAAAACAATTTTTTTTTTATTCTAAGTATTTTCGGAAATTTATATTTGTATAATATTATTCAATTGACTATAATTTGTTTTTAAAACCCCTTAGATTTTCTGCACTCTCTATTTTTATAATTTATTTACCGGCTTCAATAATATTGTTAGCTTACTACCTTCATTTGCTCGATTTTCTCTTTTTATTATTTTTAATTTACGTGCTATGACGATGTACGAGTGTAAAACCTTTTTTTACTGTTAAAAGTTTGACCTACATATTTACTGAATCTGCATTGAGCATTTATATAAATCGAATTTTTTAAATACTTTTGATGTTATACGTTATGCCTACTGTTTTAACATAATTTTACCAAATAAATATCAGACAATAAATACCAATTTTTATATAAAAAAAAAAAAACAACAACGATATTACTTTTGGTAGTTTTTTCATAACTTACATAGATCAAATACTTTTTTTATATTTTATTTATTATTTTACATTGGTTAAAAAAATAATAATAACAGTACATTTCGTTCAGTTATTTCCATCAGAATATTCGATATATCTACTCATTTATATTATTGCTGTTAATCAATCGAAATATTATTGCATTTTGTGCATGTTTACATTAAAATAACACAGTATAAAGGAATGGATTTACAAATATTTAAATAATTATTTTTCAGACAAACCAACTTTTGATTCGTATCCCGACTTAATTACGTACACAGAAGGGGATAACATATTCATCACGCTGCAGGCAAGAGGACAGCCTTCGCAGATCACTTATAAGTGGTTCAAAAACAACAAACCGTTGTATTCATCACACAACCGGCGTGTACAAGATTCCAATATAAATATTACCGGTGTGTTCCGTGACGACGCTGGAAATTACACCTGCGAGGCGAGCAATACTGAAGGGTTTTCAACTGCTTGGTTCATAATATCAGTAAAACGTAAGCATTTTTGGCGATTACTATTTTAAACATTTTAAAATCATAGGTACTTTAGCATGTAAAAACAAAAATATATCTATTCATTGACCGATCAATGTGATTCATATTATTTTAAAACTATCTAAATTCGTAATTATTAAGTACAATATGATTCAACTATTTTTATTTTATATTGATATAATCATTTTTATAATAACATATCATTTACTGTTACACTATGATTATTCCAGTGCACTTTTCAAACTTATTTAATAGTTTTAACTTTTTAAGATAGTTTTGTTTTAAATTTTATATTTATTTTTTTATAGACACTTACAAATCATTTTAATATTTTAATATTTAATTTATGCGCATTTTTGTTTTGTTTTTTAGATCGAGCAACTATAACTAATACTTCAAGTGGCATCACTGTAAGCGTAGGTGAGGATGCACAGCTTTCGTGTCGAATAGATGGATTTCCGTTAGGTCCGGATCACATAAGTTGGACGCGTCCAAATTTTTTCTTTGACGAACGCACATCAATATTACTCAAAAATTCCACTTCATACTTAACTATTTTAAATGCGACACAATTCGATAGTGGGCTATTTTATTGCGTCGTTAACAACGGTATAGGGAACGAATCATCGCAATCTGTAATGTTGATCGTTGAACGTAAGTAACGCCTTTTTTTAATACTCTTAAACCAATACCTACTTATCACTATATAGGTGTATTATCATCTCACAAATTTTATAATAATAATTCAACAATCTCAATAAACCAAGAAAACGAAATTCCTAACCATATATGATAAAAAATATTTTTTTTTTTTTTTTACCAACTGATTGAAATCTTGTGTGCTACAGATAAACCTGAGATACTAACAATGGAAAATGAATCAAAAACTGCTAGCAATGCTGGTATGTCAGCTAAACTTCATTGTCGAGCAGTAGGCGCTCCAATGATTAGATTTTCTTGGGAACGTGATGGGTCGAACATAACAAGCGTCCCTGATAAATACATTGTGGAACAGAGACAAGTAAATATAATTGCTTTATTATTTAAAAATATATGTAATATATAATATATATATATATATATATATAAATTGCATACATATTATTAGATCGATAAATCAATATTTCATTAATCTATACAATAGTTGTACAGTGAAACTTACGTATAACGAACTTGTATTTTACGAAAATTTTTGTTTAACGAAATATTTTTAAGAACTACGACCTTCATTGTTAATGAATACGCAATTCTATTTAACGAATTCCTCCATATTACGATTTTTTTTTTTTTGTTGCTTATTCGACTTCGTTATATGGAAGTTTTAATGAAATAAAAACTGTTTTTTAGGGTATTTTGAAAATTTGGATATTTTTAAAAATGAAACCTAATTTTTCAATTATATATTAAAAACGAATTAGGAGTACCTATATAATTGCTATATTTGTTTTTATTTTTCTTTTACCTAAGTATATGATTCTTATAATCTGTATTATTATATAAATGTATTTAGAAAACTTTTCTTAGAACACTGCTAGTTCTTTAAATACCTACTAATAATAAATACAATACAAATAAAACGTAAAAATGTAATCAACAAGTCCTATAACTTCGATTTCCCCTACGCGATCGTTAGATTTTCTCCAATCACAATCAAAACATCACACCGTCGTGTAGGCGCATGTTGTATAGTAGTAGGTAGGTATTACTCGTCTTTAGGTACGGCGTGTCAAGTCAGACGGTACAAGAGAGTATTATTTAATAATAATATATGAATAATACGGTGTAGTACTACTGTGAAGATTACTCGTATAATCCACGACACCGTTGCGACGGCGCTCGGGGGGAGCGTAATACGTCGTTACAACAACAATAATAATAATAATAATAATAATAATAATAATAAGAACGAAAATAATCGTCGACGGTCACGTCGTATTATAATACAACGCACGAGTCGTATAGGTATAAACTAATAGTAATAATATATTATTGTGCCGCGCGTTTCAGGTGAACGAAACGTTTTACGAGTCGACGCTGACGATACTGCATGTGGACCAGTACAATTACGGCGATTACGTGTGCACCGCGTCCAACAAACTCGGCCGGACGACTTCGGTCAACCGGTTGACCGTCTTCTCGCACCCCGACCCGCCGTATAATATGCGATTGGCGAACGTCACGCACAACAGAGCGATGCTGACGTGGACCCCCGGATTCGACGGAGGTAAGCGACGACTGCTGTTATAACTTACGCGCCTTATAACGATGATAATAATAATAATAATAATGGTATTATTATTACCGCGTGCGACTGTGCATCACACGCGCACGTTGCTATGTTTCTGTTTTTGTTTTAATCGACGCGTAGCGCGAGATCTCGATATTCGTTTTTGTATCGGACGGTGCCGACCGCCAAACTTCCGGAGAAACGAGTATTAAAACACGAGCCGAAAGTTTCAAATATTATCGTTTGCATATTATCTTTATCTGCTGTCCGTTATTTTCATTCTCTCGTCGCGCAATAATTATAAGTGTCTACACAATAATAGCCAATACAATATGTACATATACGGTATTAGGGTCTTAGGCCAAAGTTACAATAAAGATATAACAGCATATGCAGTGTAGTTGTAAGAGATACTTTTAAAAAGCATTTGCTTATAAATTCAATAAAAAATAAGTATTCCGATAGTATTTAAATACCACTTAGAGAGAAAAGCATTTCAAATATTTACCGAATACTTACATTCTATTGTTACCGTAAACGGCGTAAACCACATCAATTTGATTTTGTTTTTTTTTTTTTTTTCAAAACGTTTATTGGTTCGTTTAATTATTGTTATATTTCATAAACATATTTTTTTCATTGTGCATTCATAAAAAGAGTGTTTTTTTTTTCATGAGTACCCTTCCCCCCGCGACACTAACAAGCTTTCATTCAGTGATAAAGAGTGATTGTATTATTATATTATAGTAGTATGCATAATAACTATACTATAATATACAACTTATTGATGTGCAGGTTTAATTTAAAAAAAAAAAAAAAATGATAAATACAAAAGTTTCTAATAATAATATTGTATTTGAGAAGTAATTGTTACCAATAATAAAAATATTCTACAAGACTGAGTATAATATGATATGATACCGATTTAACAATTAATTTGTCTGTCTGTTTGCACGTTTTCCTTCTTTTAAGAATTTTATACAGAAAACCAGCTCACCTCAAAGAATCTAAATCATAGTAGACTTATCATTGAAATAGTTATGAGTCAGTTATTGGACAGTTATCAGTTACACGTATACAAGTTACTCAATTATTAAATTTGTTTATCTTAACTTATAACTTGTAATCAATTACGTAATATTCAAGTGACTTTAAAATATAACTAGTTATTAATTTGATTGTAACTTTAAATAAGAAATACATGCAACGATTATATACTATATATATTAAAATAAAGCAAAGAAACTATCTATTTTCGAATGTACTTGAGAATCTACTAGTTGCTTTTTATTGCTTTTTGATAGTAAGTTTTCATTGTTTTTATGATTCAAGAGGCTGTATGAGCGACGTAGTATTTAGCGATAAAAATATGAGTAGTAAGATACGTAATAGTTTTATTATTCCTTTATCCCATTTTTGCAAAAAAATCGGTGTGAATTACACTAGTTATCCAAGCATTTGAATTAGCGTAATAATCGACGGGCAATATCTTTACACATATTCTTTTCTAATAAAAGAATAATTTAACATTAGTATAATATAAGATTTGGTTAGGATTTTCAATTTTGATTTAAATAAATGATTGATTCTATGAACCAGTGATCACATTAAACGGAACTCACTGTATATTTTAAATAAGCTATAGATGATTGATTTCAATATAATTTGTGCTGAAATTTTTAATAATTCAAATACATAATATAAATAATAAACAACGATATGAAATTAACAGTTTATTTTTAAAAAAAATGTCATTATAAATATTGCCTATCAATTTAAAGATTGAACTGAATCATTCGATTAATAACGTGTTATTACTTATTTCACACACAGAATCTTCTTATTTTTCCTATTTTCAGTTTTCACTTGTATCAATTAGTAGTATTACATAATTACAATAAATACGTACTAGTGTAATAAAATAATCATTATGATTTATCATTAATATATTATTTTAGTAAAATAATAATATACATAATACATTTATATAAGACTTGCAATATTAGTGAATATGTTTATTGTCCATATTATGTAGGCATTTTATTCATTATTTGTGTCAACGTATTAATATAATATAATATAATATAATATATTGTACAGTTAATCATTTAATATTTGCTAATTGTATTCTTGTGATATTACGTTTTAATGTATGATACATATGAGTTATTGAATTTCGAAACACATTTTTGTGAATATTTTAAAATATATTTCAATGAAAATGGTTATAAATTTCAATTATTACTAACATAATATATTTTTCTCGTGAACTCTTCCTAAAAAAAATATTTAGTAGTGTTATAATTATATTGAAAACATTAACATAAACAATTTAATAACTTATAACTTCAACTGTAACTTGTAACCAGTTATACATTTCCAAAGCACCTATCTAATATTTCATAACTAAATACATGATCACAGTGTAACGCGTAACTTGTAAAGTTGTAACCAATTACAATTAATCGAATAACTTACCCATATCATGGTTTAAAACAATATGTAATTTGAATTTGACATATAACAGTCGTTAATTTTATTTAATAAAATAATTTTTAATAATTTTCGTGGACTAAATTTTTGTTTGCTTAGGTGAACCGGTTACGTACCGTATTCGGTTCCGAACATTCGACAATAAAATGTACCGGTATGAGGACCTAGGAAACGAAACCCATCACACGATCATCGGACTCGAACCATCAACGACGTATTTGTTTAGCATCATGGCCCGTAACATGTATGGGGACAGTTCTTACGTGTCCCAGAGTCTTAAAGTAATCACAACAAGTACGTAAAGTATTACACAACATTGTTAAATATATTTTAAGTGTAAGTTAGGAACTTTATAGGTACACCTATTTGTATGTAAATTAGTTATAGACTATAGTATAAAATAGAAATCACCCCATGTGCACTAATCATAAATATTTATATGATGTGATTCGATACGATAATATTTTAATAATTGTGTGTGGTATTTCATATCGATAGTATTAAGTATATAATCAAACGTGATATTACGATAGAACATATGGTCATTGCAATCACTTTGATTCGTAAATAATTGTTGATCTTATGTTTACAGAGGAAAATGTGCAAACAAAGCCCGATTCGAATCAAGAGAAGCCGGTTGATGATCAAGGAATGCGCATCGTGTTTACTTTCTTGGGAGTTTTTAGTGGTATTTTAATACTCATCAGCATATTTATTGTGTCATATTGCATACACAGGCGTCGTAACGTTAACAAACAAATAAACAACGGTAAGTTTGATTAATATTATACTACTCACAACATGATCTATCAGGAGAGATTGTATGCTCCGATGAATAACCGTAGTGATAAACAATTTAAGCCTGCTCTTTTTACTGTAGATCTTTAAACAGGTTGTTACCCCGCAATATAATTGATAATTTATTAATTACCTACTTATTTAATTCATATTAAGATTTTCCCGTTACTTTACAGAAAACAACGATTCTAGTAGTAAAACGCCTACAATAGAAATGTATGCACCGAATACCTATAACGGTGGATACGAAGAAAACTTAAGCTCAATTTCAGCCAAATCGGAAACCTATTCAAATGTTTCTCCGGATTATAATGTAAGTACAATCATAATTCTAAATTATCAGGCTTATGGGAGCGTATGTTAGATTAATAAATAAAAAAATAAAAAAATGCGTTCACAACAAACTTATAACGTGACGGGAAGGGGGTGGGTGCATAAATTAAAACAATTTAAATACAAATTTTACGACTGTAACGGAAGCCGGAATAAACGGAACACTGTTTACAGGACGATCAACAGCAAAAGTCTGCCGAACAATCGTATTTGATCGAACAGATCGATTATCCTTTCATCAACGATTGCGATCATCCCCTACAGCCACACGTTCAATACGGCGGTGCTCTAAGTATGAGCTCTGACCAATCAACGCAACACTACAATGTGCACGAAAACACAAACGACAGAAGAAATATCGGTAAATTGAGAAAATGTTAAACCTTCCACTAACCGCCACATATAATATACGTATATTTTAAAGCCTTCAAAACAGTCCTTAAATCTGTCTTCGCACGGACGGAGTCTTACATTATTCTAGTACTTTATATATATATATATATATATATTTATGATCGTATGATATAATATAATATATATATATATATATATATAAATAATATACATACATACATCACGCTTGAACTAATAATATGGTTTCGGTTTACGCATATAACACGGCACAACGCAGCAATAGTAATGACAATGATTACGACGATAACGATGACAATAATATCTCACATTGGCGATATTGTATTATCGTTGTAATTGTTTAGTACACACGTGCAATAATGGTACGTTTCGATTAACCAATCGTCACAAAATGTTGTACGTTGTGATAATATAAACACACGACGTGTCGACTAGCTAGCGACACAAATCTGCGAAAAAAAAAAGACATAAAAAATAAACGAACAAACAAATTGACCGAAACAATATTGGCTCATCGTGTGTGTTGCAGAGAATCGGACTTCCCACCTACACCACCATCATCACCTCCACCACCTCCATCAACACCAACAGCATCCACAGCATCCACAGCATCAGCAGCAGCAGCAGAATCAGCATCTTCATAACCATCTCCATCCTCAGCAGCAGCAGCACCTCCTACACCATCATCAGCAACCTCACCATGCCGCGCCGGGCGTACCCACTGCTCGGGCCGTGCCGTTACCACCGATTTTGCATAACCGACCGGTGCCACCTCCGACGATACCGCCAATGGTCAGCAAGCTTAACTATTACTCGCCGCCGCCCCCTCCGCCGCCGCCGCCCGACGTCACAGTGTTCTCGTCGCAAAATGTCCTCACCACTTTCGCACACAAACCGGACGAGACGGAAGGACACTTGGTCTGAGTCCGACGTTTCCGCTCAAACCCACCCACCCACCCGCCCGCCACACCATCGCCGCCGCCGTCGACATACAGCAAATTTCCTGTCATACGAATTGCGTGCGATTCGATCGACGCTGAAATTCGTCGGAAACCCAACCCACATGAAATATACAATTATTCCAATCGGGTCACTCTGTTTACGCCGGAAAAGGTGACCCCCTCTCCCCTATTTACACGATCTAAATAGAAACCTTGGAGCTACGTACGACTCGCGCGACGCTTATATTATAAAATGGGATGGACGGATAGCAATATTCGTGCTTTGCCACGACCTTCGTTTTCGTTTTTAATAACAAAATAATGAGCTACCCGAAAAATGTACATAATAAAATTCTGTTTGCCCGAAACCTTTTACGATAAACTTAGTCTGTAGGTGGATCCTCGATGGAGCGGTTAGTGGTAACCTGCAGTACCCACATGTTATTATTATTATAGTTATTCGCTTTCTGCATGCTTTTACTCCTTTCATATAATATGAGACTCAGTGTTTGTCAATTACTCGTTATTCGGCTACCGTTTAATTTTATTACTATATGATATTCGTAAACCTAATACCTACTAAAATTATGTGGTTTATTCGTTAGTCATGAATGTAATTAATTTGTGTTGTTGAAATTGTTAAAAAGTCGAAAATTCAAATATTTTAAGCATATTATTTGTATAAAAAAAAAAAAAAAAAATAGTATAATTCTTATATAATTTAGGAATCAAATATTAATCGTCACCTTAAACTGCATTGCAAATTTGCATTCAAGAGGATGAGAAGCTCTGTTATAAACTTATAAAGTATGTAGTAAGGAATTGTCTATTATTATACGTTAACTGATATTATAAAAAAAATCCTAATTTTCCGACGTCATTCATATGATATTATTGTGTAAGTATGTCTCCCTGTCGAGATTTGTTCGGTTGAATGTGAAAACTTCATCGCCTGTAATAATAATATTATTATTATTTATATAATATAAACATATAAAATAATATCATTTATATAATATGTATAAAGCATTATATATTGGTATGTATATTCTAGTCACGAATAAACATTTTTAGTTTAGATATTACTATATACTTAAACAACGTGTGCGTTTATTATTTACACATAAATGTAAGGTTTGAAACAAATATATAATATATAATACGCGTATACTCATATAATATACCAAAAATCGATTTCTTAAAATAATAGTTTGTGCCACCAACAAATGAAGAGATTATTCACTATCGACTCATATAGGAATTACGTCAAATACTTATGCAAGTCTTAAAGCGTTGGTTGCCACTTTATTTTATGCTCTTCTACAATTACTTATTGTGATCTCGAAAAGATGTAAAATTGTTTTATTTTAACTAGTCTGTTAAGTCTATATAACTATTATAAGCGCACCGAAAATGTTGGTTGACTGAACCGTGTTTTTTTTTTTAACCTAAAATAGCTTTTCATTAAATTATTCGTACAACGATTTATTAATTAGCTATTATATTTTGTTGTCTATTCATTTACTACATTAAGACTTCAATGTGTATGTAATCTTTACTACAATTTTCTTGCTATTGAGTTTCGTTAAGTTTTTGTTTTCATTTAAACACTTAAAAGTAAGTAAAACATATTATTATGATGTACCTATTATATTAAGTTCTTTACACGCTTATGTATATGCCTAATGACTATAGATATATATGAGTTTATATTGTTTAATAAATTCATCTACCTACCTACATCATAAAATTGTACAATATATTTTTAAGTTTATTCATTATTTAAATAATAATTCTTATGTAGAATAAAGATAAAATGTAAAAAGAGTCAAATATATGTTGTTGTAATTTATTTCATCCTTTGATTAACTCAAGGTGGTTTTGGTATATATAAAAAAAAAATACAGACAAATTAATCCATCTAAAGATGTATTAGTCATGAAACCATTTCAAATACATTTAATATCGTATTATAGATTATGTTCAGCGCAGTTTTCACACTTTTATGTAAATAATTGTAAGATTGGAAGCTATACTTTTTTATTTTAGATTTATTTTAAAACAGTTTGTAGTTTTGGGTTGAAAAATAATAAATTTAATATTTGAAGTCATTGGATAATATTTACTGAACTAAGTAAATTCAAATATTTATTGTCAACAATCTTTACTTTAAATGTATTTTACGAGCACTAAATATTTTTAAAAATGCATCGCATATATAAATGCGTAGGAAACCTATTATATATTACGTTTAATGAAATCTATATTTATATTTTTTTTATAGATTCGACTTCTTTCATACTCATTTCTATATGAAAATATTGGTTTGAATTTAAACTAATAATACAAAACTGGCTTCTCTCAGACGATCGTCGGAAAGAGACAAGTCACAAACTCCAGACTCGTACTCTGACCGTGCTTCAATAATAATATCGTCAAAAATCACCTATAGTTGTGACATCTTAAAACTTTTACAAACAAGTTAAATAATAATAATAAATGTATATTTTACATCCACTTTCATTTCTGTTTGAATTTAAAAAAAACATCAAAAGAGCTAGGTCAGGCTATTTTTATCCGTCTCGAAAAATATTGCATTCAACGTATACATTTCATAGTAAGTAATAATATCACTTGAGACATGAATAAAGTTACCGAGAAAAAAATACACAAAATAAAAGTAGTGGTAATATGTACACACAGTGATATTTCATATAACTATTATTATTATTATTATTAAATATTTTTTATTTCATTTACAACTTTTTTTTAATGTTACGTAATACACCGCACTTATAAGTCAACACATGAAATATGTATAAAGTTAATAATATCTAAATTTATGACAAAATAAAAGATACAAAGTGTTAAGTGTTGGATATTTTTTTTCAGTAGGTAAGTACGTAAGTGGAAATTAAGAGAATACACTTAACAATTACAATTACATCTGATAATATAATATAATGTGAATCATATAATTTAGAGACAATAATTAAATGCTCATAAAATATATATTTTTACGAGTCTTAAGTAAAATAGTATTTTAAAACTATTTTTATTTTTTTAAGAATTTAAACTTGAATAATTTATTTTAAAAATTATTTTATTTTATTAAATATGTGTTTACTTGTATACGGTATACCTAAGCTAAATAAAATATATTCTAGTTTGTTTTGAAGTTCATTTTCAAACATTTGTTATGACTATACTATATGCACTAGTTTTTGAAAACTATTGTGATAGCATTCGCTACCAAGTTTTAAGGAGTTCTTTAAATTAAAGTTATGCATTCATTTTTTTATGTACATAATTACCTCTTCAAAGTTTGAATTGGGGCAAAATATATCGGGTTCATGAATCATAACGTATTATATTTAAACTTTTTTTAGTTCAATTTTCAAAATTTTAGTTTCGAATACTTGAAATGTTAATTCACAGTTAATGATATCATACTATAACTATATGTTGAGAATCTAAAAAACCGTTTTTCTCAATTTTTTTTTACGAGCACTTAAAAATTGGAAAACTACATAAGTACTAAAAAAAAACAGAGTTCCTCTAATGATATTTTTAAATTGCAATGATTTATCATTTTTTAACAAATTTAAAATAATACAAAACTTTATTGCGTCGATATCAGTGAGATGATACAAGTTCTCAACACTGTACATCAGCAGTTCCCAAACTGTGCACCGCGGTCTACATAAAATGGGTTATCAATCATTATTTTTTTTTTTTTTGTTCTGTTTTTCGTGTTATTCACAGCAAGGCACTGTGGCTAAATTGGGTTCAAAAAAAGGCACCGCGGAAAAAAAGTTTGGGAACCGCTGCTGTACATTATCTGTGTCCTGTATAACTGTCTTTGTACATAATTAGGTATATTTATTTCAAACATTTTGAAATAAATTCTACCATACGTTGAGTCATATTAAAAATGTATTATATTGTGTTATAAAATAAAATAAACGAACAAGAGATATAAATTCAGTAATAATTAATATACATAATAAATCGTGAGCCATAATACTTAGTTTCTGATCTTATGTATTAAGTATTCCTAAAATTATTATTATATATATATACCAACTGAACATAAAATTTAAAAATAAAAACTAGTAATTCTATGAAATAAAGTGGATAATATATATTTTTAATGGAAATATATTTACATATAATTTTTTTTTTTAACTATTAAATCGCTATCGATTTATCAAATGTTTACTGATTGTTTGTGTTACCCAGAATTATTTTATTCAAATTTAATTTAATGTATAGTATTTATAAGTTGTGCAAAATTGGAAAAAAAAACAATTTTGCAATTATAAACTAATTACAAAAATTACGAAATTAAAAAAAGGAAAAAAGTAGTGTTTTTAAAGTTTTTTCCGTTATTCGACAGCTTGTCATTCTTTAATAATTTACAATTTAAAAATTAATAAAATTAATCATTCAAAAATATCATAATACATCTTGGCACTCAATAGAAAATTGATACATATGCACCGATTAAATAGAAGGATCTGATCCAAAAGCTGATAACCAGAAACCATAATTGATAATAAAATAATCATACTAACGAAATTTACGATAGATGAGCGAACGGAGAAAAAACAAAACTATGCACAACTCGAACAATTATAAACACATAATTACTCGTATTTATCAATAAATTAAAGAAAGAAGATAAAATTTAAATGTATTTGATATGTTTATTTTTTTTTACAACACAAGTAGGAGGTATTCGAATTAACCGTAAAATTAACATAAATAAAATTGTTTCTGTGTCTAGAGTTTCCGAAAGTTTACATTGCATGTGTAATATGCAATATTATTGTTAATTGGAATAAAAGTTTTACTCCACCACCAGTTATTTAGATACAATACTTTAAGGTTTATTTCCATTAGTATATAGACGGCTGTCATTCTTAGTTATGTATACAATTTTATCAAACTTTACTGTTCACTTTGCTAAAAATTCATCAATATAAAATATTTTATTCAATTTATTTTGTCTTGTTTTGTTGAATAAAACATAAAACTATAAAATAGTCATTTAGTTACACTAATTTTTATATTGAATTCATTTTTTGAGTTTTAATAGCAGAAAACGAATAAGAGATATGCATTAAATGTTTTTCATTATTTTGTTAAATACGAATATAATATTTCTTATCTGATGTATTTTATATAAAATAAATTCAAAAATTGATGGAATGAAAGAATTCTATATAAATTCGTGGTATATATTACTTGAAGGTTAAGTTACAAAGATCCTTAAAATCCAATAATATTTATACTTTACAATTGTTATTTGCAGTGTACCCAAAGATTTACTATTTATATATTTATATGTAATGAAACCACAAACCGTAATAATCATTCGGTATTAGACCGTACTATTTTGTATATATCCGTTTGCCAAAGTCAATCAGTTAAAGCCCGTCATTCGAACGTTGTCCAAAAGCCGTTGTAAAAATCACGGTTTTACCGATGTAACTTTTTCACAACACGTATAGTTATACAATAGTCGCATTATTTTTCTCCGGTAGTCAATAAAAACGTCTATTGTGCAATTATGTCGTGCGCGATAACATTTCAATGTCATTATTGTAATCAGATTTAACCTCGACTTTTTTTAGGCTCAATTATATTTTTACCTAAATGTTTTTTTTTTTCAAATGTATTGCTTTTCTCAGAGCTTTAGTCGTGGGACACATGGAATCAATCTTACTTTCTTGATATCAGCCGTATAACATATTATTGCTATACTTAACAAGTGGATTTTCAGATCTTCAGCGAGAAAAAAAAACACCAAATATGCTGCTTAATTGTTTAGTTTTTTATATTTCTAGAATTTAATTAATTGTTGCTCAATCAAATAGATTTTATTCGTAGGAGGTATATAGGGTCGTGAGTCTTGACATGATAGGTAACTATGAATATAAGATAGTACCTACGTACGTATATATATATTTTTCTTTTTAATTTTATCAGATTCCTTTGACGACGGAACGTTACTTTAACGTGCCAGGAGCATAAAGCGATAATACACACGAGCCCGGACACCAAACACTTCGTGCAGCCCATTATGATCAAGGAATTAAAGTTGTACAAGAATATAACTGGGGGCGTAGCGGTTTAATAGCTCGGCTAGAACAACAGTGGCCGGGAAAATACTGATGAGCTATACGTAACGCGAATTATTTGTGAGTGTGTATTATACTACCCACTCGTACTCAAGACTTGTGAAAAATAGGTAACTCTGGTAAAAAATAAAATAAAAATCAGGATTTCAAAATGATAATACGATAGTAATACACTAATAACAGCCGTGTTAAATAATAATGAATTTCCTGTTTGGTAAAATCAATTGGTGTGCACGAATGACAAGAATGTATAATAAAAAATAAAAATAAAAACTCACGGTTATAATCGGTGCACAGATTGTATCACGAGAACTGTTTCAATAATTTTTTTATAGAAAATAACAAAAAGCCACGAGGCGACGATTAGCATATTATAATAATAATTTAACGAATGAAAAGCAATACGAAACGACGAAATAATAAACAGTGGCGATTCACAACCCCGCGATATATGATAATAATAATAATAATATTATGTGTAATAGAAATATGTGGGGATATGCAATATGCATCACCCACGAGCATACAATATATAGAAACGTGTGGCGATTTGCGCCCACGAGTGTGCAACGTTAAAAAGATAGGTGCGGCGATCAGTGCCCAAGTATTGTACAGGATGTCCCGCGAGGATTTACCCATTGCGATATTTCCTGAAATAATAGAGATATCATAATTTTGATTTTTTAATAAAATTCACAGAGACAAGAACTGCAAATATTTCATGTTTTAATTTATTTAAGTGTTTTGGTGAAAAAGTAAAAAAATATATTTTTTTATTTAATTATTTTCAAAAAAAACTGATAATAGCCATTGTAGAGTTATTTTTTTTGAAAATATTGACGTTTCAACATTTTAATTTCATTAATCTCGTAATTTTTAATATTTTTTCTAGTTTTGAAAAAAACTGTGAATTTCACTGAAAGCGTTGGCCGCCCATATATTGTTTGATACATTGATAATACTATTTGCAGTTTTTTTTGAAATTAGAAAAAATATTAAATTCAGGAAACTAATGAAATTAAAATGTTGAAATATTAGTGTATATTAGTCAATATTTTCCAAAAAAAAAAAAAAATAAACTCTACAATATGGCTATCATCAAATTTTTTTGAAAATAATTATATAAAAAATACATTTTTTAACTTATTTACCAAAACATTAAAATAAATTAAAACATGAAATATTTGTAGTTCTTGTCCCTGTGGATCTTATTAAAAAACCAGAATAATTATGGTATCTATATTATTTCAGGAGATATCGCAATGGGACACCCGGTATATATTTTTATTATTATTGTCATTACCATAATATTTAAAAGAAGCGCGCACATACAACGTACGGTACGGTATTGAACAACAATTAAATGCCACGGCGGCCGCTATAATTAATATTCGCGAGTCGACGGCGGCCCGTGGGGCGTCGTGCATAATCTACAATCTACACATTATGTTATGCAACTCACCAGAAGACACACACACTAAAATTATCACGAAAATAAACAAACAATAATCACGAGGATAATGTTTATGTGACCAGCTGTTATTCTTATTACTGTGACCGTGAAAATTCATATTTTCTTCTTCTTCTTTCTCTTGGTATTATTGTGCTTATTTTTACTATATTTGTTATTACGGTTGCAATAAATATGTTTTCATATGCTCGGTAGAATTATTATTGAAATTTCGAAATTCGTTTGATACACCGTGAATTGCACCGACAAACAAGGTGAAAACGAGAATGGAAGTATAAAATATTAGAACTTGCGTATTTTAATTTCGATGAGTGTTTACTACTGTTATAATATTTATTCCGTAAAGTCTTGTTAACTTGAAAAATAACACAAAGTTTTACGAACATTGAATCTGTAAGTTCAAATCCATAAGAGGTATCTAATATATTTATAATTATTACATGTGGAAAATAAAATGAAAAATTGAAAAAAAAATTATAACTTTGACATTTTCTAAAATCGCTTAGAATCTATATAATAGTATATCTACGAAAAATCATAGCGCTTTATTTTTTTCTTGTGTTCATAATCTTAAATGGTATTTGCTTAATACTCATATTGATTATCAGTTTCTCGTATTTACACAGCACATTGTTATTATTATTTCATAATGACTTTGCAGTTATATTATAGGTATACAAACAAACATTTTTACATCATGCTGAAGAATATCATATGTATTTCTGTGTTTACAATTTGCAAAGAGCAATTTATACACAAAATAACTGTCAAACTTAAAATATAATATTTAAATGTATTGTTTATATTATACCTACAGTATTAATGCATAATATTGTACATTGGTAGGAGTTCAGTGTGTTTTCACAACAATTTTTAAATTATTTGAAAAAAAAAATATATATTTCAGTAACAAGTAGTTTTTTATTATTATTATTTGTGGGATCAGGGAAGAAGATTACTTTAATAACTTTCAAAGAATAAATTATTTTTTGTGCATCACAAAACACAAGTAGTTAAAATAATATAAATATTACATTTTTACATTGAGTACGAAAATTTGAATTATTCATCATTTATAAAATTTAATTTAATTTTGTAGTTTTTTTTTTATAATATAATTATTAATATTCACCATTTACCTTATCATTTTCGCAAACCGACCACATCTAACACAATATTTGGCCTAC
The DNA here is from genome assembly GCF_003676215.2 of Rhopalosiphum maidis. Lineage (NCBI taxonomy): Eukaryota > Metazoa > Arthropoda > Insecta > Hemiptera > Aphididae > Rhopalosiphum > Rhopalosiphum maidis. The sequence goes on along the minus strand of NC_040879.1, from coordinate 64,121,546 downwards.
CGTTTTATGTAACTAATCGATTTTTCACCTTGAAAAATTACAGTAAATTATTCGTAAAAAAAAATATATGTAATAAGAACTATTCACCTCGTCAACTGCTTTTATATTGTTATAGTAACGTCCCTCCCGCTGACACATAATACGTTTCAGTGCAATATAATAAATTTATCGTGTGTAGAATTTTTCATGCTAAATTATCTGAGTTCGAATGTACATAATATTGACATTACCCTAAGAATTATATTTTAGATACTGAGTGGAATAAATGAATACATTGGTTCTACAATATTGTGTGTTTTACTTTTATCTTTCTTTTTTTTTATTATGTCTGTCATAACTTATAATTACGAAGCAACAAAAATGTTTTATTTTTCAACTCTGAGAGTGATTTTTGGTAAAAAATTAAATATCATTTTATACCTAGAGAGTTTATTTATTTATTTATTACCTGTATTCGTCAAATAATCGTAGAAATTAAAAAAAAAAAAATATTTACATAATACGATCATTTAAATAAAATTCTTTTTTGACTATTTTGATTTTTTGCTGTGAGTAAATCGAAAATTAATACTTGTAAAGTTGAAGTATTCACCAAACATGTATATTAGAATTTACAAAAAATAACATAATTTTCAAAATATTCATCATCTTTTTAACTATTTAAAGACTTGTTTGTTTTTTTTCGATTTATTAATGATGCAATTTTTATTTCCGAGTAAATGTCTGAATATTAAAAACAAGGATTTTCTTTTCATAATTCCTTTCTAAAACAATTAAAAACTAATTAAAAATACATGAGTAGTTATTGTATATTTCGTTTAAGTTCAATATTTTACATTTCTCGTCAAAATCTTGAAATTTTTAAATTATTTTACATTTTTTAACTGTAAAATAAGATAATGCTTAACTTAAAGATATACCGCAATTGTTGTGTATGATTAAAGTTTCAATATATTTTTTTAATTGTTTACATAAACATATAATACAAATAGATCCTCAACCAATGATGGTTATTTTGTTATTATTTAAGATCACAAAAACTTGATTAAACATTCCACTATATCATTTAAATTATTATTTTCTTTTCGCAATTTTCAAAATACTTAAGTCATTTTAAGCTATTTATACAACAAACCTATTCACACCGTTTTATGATACGTTGTATTGATTTATAATTTGCTAAAAATAATGTGTAATATTATGGTATTGTGATATATGAGATACAAGTATTTTTAGAAAATTTAGTTCAATGTTTCATACGATATAAAATATAAAATTAAATAACTTACCCATGGAATAAATACAAAATTAAAATATCCTTAAAAATAATTTATGTTTAACAGTCTTGTTTTAGAATTGTTTTACCTATTATACAAATATGTAATGATTTATTATTGCCTTTAAATATAACACCTGATCAATAAGTAGACTCGTTAAGTCGAAACCAACAATAGGTAAATCAGAGCGACTTCCTCGATTTTTATTTTCATTGAATACAAGTGTAAAGTCTTTAGGTTTTCAATATTGTTTTTTTTTTTAGTTTAAACGCTCATGTGAGGCTCAACCATAGTATCTTATGTTATATAATATAATAGTACAATAAACAGGTAGTAAAAAATAAATAAACACGAATTATACATAATTAGGTGTATATTATTAACATTGTAATTTGTAGTAGAAATAATTAAAAAGTAAATACAGGTATATAATAGGGGGCTTATAATGATTTCTTTATTGATAACAGGGCTTTTTTTTTATTGAATAATATATCGGTATTATTTAATTCTTATTTCTTACATTCATGAGATACGGTTCATACATAGGTTGTCATGTTTAAATAAAATATATGTTCAGTGAGTTTTTATAGATTAGGTCTTTTATAAGATAAGTTTTCATGTATTCACTAAAATAAAAACAGGCATTTTACTTTAGATCATTAGAAAATAGTTAATGATCATACAAAATAAAGCATTAACTTATATTCATGATGGTGATGGCAGACAATGTAGACAATATAGGTGAGAATTATCCACCGCGAAGAACACCGGAAGGAGAAGGTTATACACAACAATTATATGTATATAATGCGAATAGAAATAGTGAGTGAGTATTTACAGGAAAGTATATTAGGAATTCTCCATATTTTTTTTATTTTATTCTCTAGACGAATAAGGAATAATAATATGGGGTTCGTATAACATATTTTTTTAAACGTTTATCACGATAAATGTATAATATTATACAAATTATACTCGCATTTGATACAGTCACCTGGTTTTTAAACTATCGTAGTATACCCAACTTGGTAATTTTGGTATAGGATTGTTATGCGTATATTATACAATAATAAATTAGATATCATCGTAATAATAATTGTTTTTCTTTAAACCTATTTTTTAAATCACTTGATTTCTTATAGCGTTAATTAGGCTACTATATATAAGCTTTATACCCTATCGTTCCAACTTTTCAGGAATCACGTATAATATTATTGTACATTTTAACATATGTCTTTTTTTTTATCTCAGATTAGTGCACAGCTGTAGATATTTATATAGATTTCTAATATTCAAATTAGGGTTATCTAAATTCTATTTAGATGCTAAATATTTTTTTTTTTACTCATTTATAAAATGGGAGTATATTTTATTTTTTTTTTTTAACATAAAATTTAACTTAATTAATTTTTAATTATAGTAATCAAAAGAGGAAAATAATAAATTAATTTTATCATAGTTACTATGTAATTAAATCCAAAATTCTTTTATATGTGTTTGTTTACTAACAAAAAATAGTTGAATCAATTTTTTTCTCATTTATTTACTACAGATACTAATCAGTAAGTATATGTATTAAACAAATAAAACGCTACAAATCAGATGAAGTTTTTCCCTATGTATTATGATCATTTGTAAATTTACTGTGAATACCTCTTCCCCATAATTTCGTTTGTTTATTTCCGCACTAAATTGAGTTTTCATATAAATTTGTTATTGCGCAAACAAACATTTTCTGAAATAAATATTTTTAAAATATTTTTAACTTATATTTAAAATTGTAATTATCTTCAAAATGTCATTAAAATTTCCTTTATCGAATCGTATGTGACGTTCTCTTAATTATATCCTAATATTAGGCTATACACCGTTATTTTTAATATTTAATATAATATTCATAAATGCGTAATATTAATTTTCAAATACAGTTAAAACTCTTTATAACAAATCTGAAGGGACTAAGAGATTTCTTTCGTTAAAGAGAGTTTTCGTAATAGAGAGGGTTAAAAACAACAACATATTTTTTAGGAATTACGTCGGTAATAAAATGAATATATTCGATATCGATAATAATGGTATTATTACAATATTAAAAGTAGATAATGAAAGAATGTAATCATTCTTGGATATTTCGGCATTTTTGCCGATTATTTTTACAATTTATAATACTTAACAGGAAAATTGTCTAATGAAACATAAAATATTTTTTCGTTATTGAGAGTCACTATACGTTATAGAGAATGAATTGACTAATGGTTATAAAACAGACCAACCATTATTATGTAATGTTTGCGTTATAAAGAGATTTCACTGTATTAAATGAAAGTAGTGTTTAAATATAAATAAACGGTTTTTATTATAAGAACAATATTATTATTAAACCATAATATTGATATGATGGTAGCAATTATTTTGGTATAATTCTTAAATCGTTCATCATTTATATCGATTTTCTTAGAATGATAATGATAATGTCTTTAAATTTAAAAGTATATTGTTTTTTATAAAAACAAAAATAAAATAACCTAGATATAATTTTTGAAATTGCTGCTATAGGTACCTACGAGTTATAAATTAAAGTAATTTTAATTGTTATCTCTAGTGAATAAATGTAATAAATTACATATTAATTACTTTTCAATTAAATATTAAGATAATATACACTCATATAGTTAAATAAAAATTATAAATTAACTTCTTATAATTTAACATATTACACAGGAAATTAAATTTAATATACTCTTTCAAAATAATATCGCTGTGTTACTAAAAAGTTCAAATATAATCCTTAAATAAAAAAGTACAATTTTTGATTCAATAGCTATATGAAGATGAATCGTAGTTCAACAATACTACTAAAAGCAAGTGCCACATTTCTAAGAACATAATATTTAGCTTAAAATCATCAATTATATTTGGTGACAATATAATTTCAGATTCTGAATGGAGAGATTATTGATTTTTCAATGATTTGTTCTTTTTTCGTTTGTCATAGTGCCGTCTGCCTTTTGGTACAGTTAAAATACTTTAATTTTTTATTTTTGGAGTGTTTTCTCGAGTACTGGATTCATAAGTATTAAATTCTCAAAACTTTTTTTTTTAATTATCAGAAAAAGAAAAAGAAAAGGAAAACGTAATTTTTTACGCTTAACCAGTTTTTGATAAAATTTATTTATTTATTTCGTTTTAATTCAAAAATAAATATTGTCATAATATTTTGAATATTTTTTTTTATAAATTACGATAAAAAAATTGATATGGGTAACAAAAACATTGAATAATTTCAGACTACATTTTTTATAAGCATTTAAAGTTAGAATTATGATAAAATTACTCTCAACAATTACGAACTAATGGAGATGAAAATTCGTAAAAAAATTTCTGCTTGTATGAGTACAAGGATTTTTATACGATTCATATAATCTTAGTAAAAAAAAAAAAATCCCAGAAAATCAAATTAATTTTTTTATGAGTTAAGTTTTAATTATTTTGTTTTAAATCAAAAACATTATAATACTTAAAAATGTTACAATTACATTATTGTGAATTTTACTATTATAAACAATGACGCTTTTGATTTATTATCTATTTTTTTTATAGTGTTTACAGACATTTTCAAATATGTTATTATATAATGAGTTATAAAAGTTGTTATAAACTACTACAAACATATATAATAATAATAATGAAAAAAATACATTTTTGGAAAGTAAAGTAAATGACTAATAAGTAATAGTTGTATATATATAAAAAAAAAAAATCATATCATGAAATATACACAGTAGTATAGGCTGAGGACTGTCTCTACTTAGAACTATTTTTGGTACTACAATGATATAAAATTCAATTCAAGTTTAATATACTCATAACAATGACCCACTTGACGCTTGATGTACACCAGAGTGGTACCCACTTGTCCACCTTTTTAATATTACACCAACTAAAATAAATAATATACTCCGAACAATAAAATCACAAACGCTCTGTATGTATAAAAAGAAATACGAATGAATATTTCTCATAGTAACGTTTGATACGTTGGTGTGGAATGTATATAATTTTTTTTCTCTAAAAGTTAAAAGTTACTATTCATTCTATTTAATGCGTAAAATGTGTTTAAGAATGAATTATGAATAACTAAGCGATGCATCACGCGCCATCTGCTGTGTTATATTATGTATTATTCTAGTTAGACAACACCATAGCCAAGATAATTTGATAGAGCGCGCTTATATAATGAATATTACTTGTGATATAGTACATACTGCATAATAATATAGTGTACATACTTTAAGTGATAATGTCGCGGACAGGTCTGAAAATTAGAACGTGATTGTCGATTTTTGATGAATTATTATCATTATAATAAATTTAAAAAAAAAATAAATAATTATTGCTTCAATTGTCAATTTTATTAATAGAAGCAGGATTTTTATGATTTTACATATTTTTTATTTGGGGAGTAATTAAATAAAAACTATATTTACGACTGGTAGAATAAAAAGAAATTAAAATTATTTTTCCAAAAAAAAGCACATTTTAGCGGATAGAGAATATTTAAGAATAAAAAAAAAAATATTTGTATTTTTTTAATATTCTTCCAAAGATAATAATAAAAATAATTATATTAATATTACCTACATATTGTTTTTATGCATCATTTATGATGATAAATAATTAATTATTATTGTAAACAAAATAAATAATTTAAACTGTTATTGAAAACCAAATTAATTAAATATCTACATTTAAACTGAATAATTTTATTGTTATTATTATTATTTTTTTTTATTTATACAAAATTTTAAAAAATATTTTGCGTTTTTAAAGACATAAAACATTATATAGGTAATTGGTATTTTAAAATAATATTAGATTAATAATATATTGCTTACCTATATTAAACGACATAAAAATATCATGATATTTAAAGTATAGTTCATAAAATTTGGAAACGGTCATTAGACTAATAATTGAGACTGATTAATGATGATGTGATATAATTATTTAGGTTATTATAAATGTACATCAGTGTTATATGTTATTGTTACATGCATGTATTAAAATATGCATACAGTAATCAAGATTAGTTTCCAAACTTATATTGAACACCTGGTATACAATATATCCGTAATTATAATTAATTATTATAATGTATTATTATTTATTCACGATGCATTGTGAATACATGTGAATTAATGTGAGTAGATTTTGTATTAATACTCATTTTTGGTGGTAGTTGTAAAATCTCAATAATATTACCAACTCCATTATTTTTTACGTATGAAACCAGTTCGAAAAGTTATAGGTATGTTTAGATAAGTAATTTTTGTCGATAAAAAAATTTAACATTTAATTTTTATCCGGTGACCAATTATATACTACCTAAATTAGCTAAATTTACCATTAAACTGTTTAGTTAGTGGTTACAACATTGAACACTCGATGATACTGAAATTCTATTACCGTCATTTTAATATTAATACGGATCTGCTGACTTACCTGTGCTCATTATAATATACATTACACGTAGGTATAGATACTACAACTAAACTCCCAATTACATATATTAAAAATAATATTTATTAATAATACACACACAAAAACAAACGTTAAAACAATAAATTGGTATGATTATTAAGAGTTTTATAATTATTACTTAGGAATTATGATGGACGTGAGGATTTTTTGAGGATTATTTATTGCCTATTGGATAGAACATCTTTGCAATTTTTGGATTTCATATATATTACGGTCCTTTTGAGAATAGTTGTGTAAACACCGTATAGTCCAATAACAATACTTTACGAGCACATATCAATATTTCAGAAGAGCTATAATGAAAGTTTTAAAGAGATTATTTTACATGGGTGATAAAATATAATATAAAATATTTTAAAAATTAAAAAAAAGAATTTTATTTTGACTTAAATACAAATATAAACAAACCGTTTCCTCAATTTATAATCAAAATTATAACAGATGCAAATACATCACATCTATAAAGAATTAATTTAGATTATTCTAAATAGTCTAATTTTTGTCTATGTTTTACGTCATAAATAATAAAAAAAATATATTTAAAAAAAAAATCGTATCCAATTCCTTTGCCCAAGTTATAACAAACTATAATTTAATTAATATTGAACAAATATTAATTTTAAATATAAAAAAAATATAAGTTTATCTATTAAACATGTTTTTATTTATTTAGTACATATTTTTAATATTTACCAAATATTAAGTAAATATTGAATGAACCAAAAATATTTATTTACTTAATGTTTTAATCTAATATTTAATAATTAAATATTTTTTAAATAACTTATAGTTAACAATGTTTACTTATATTTATTGAATATTAAGATATAAAAATGATCTAATACTATATATTTTAATGTACTGTTGGTATATATTTTATTTTATTATTTTGTATTACTCAGAGGTTCAAATTATTGTTTTTCAATAATTAAATACAAATATAAATGATGGGCAGGTCGATCACTGTGATGGATGTATTAACTTTGGATTCAATGATATACTCATAGTATCATTTTATTTAATTTAAAAAAAAAACGATTCTGAGCGGAAATAGTCAGTCAGCCTATACCACTAAGCTTATTTAATAATATTTTAAAGTAATTTATTTTACTATCATTATTACGATAAGTTGATTTAATTTGTTTTATAATTATTACATTTACTATACAATTAATATTTAATTATTTTAATAATATATATATATATATATATATATATGAATATTATATCGTCGGTTAATAAGCCAATTTTTTAACTCTAACTTATGAACATTTTTAGAAAACCCCAAAATGTAGTTTTTATGGTACTAGAAACCTTAATTATGTATTTTTAGATAGTAAATTATTATATTTATAAAGTGTGGCATACTTATCAAACTAAATACAACGTGAAATACCTTTATATATTTGAGTATGTTTCATTTTGGTTGATATTTTTAGACAGTTATGGATGCTATAATGGGCTTGAAGTTATCAAATAGTTTTAATAACATAAACCCTCAATATAGACATAGGTACAAATTAAAGGTCTTTTAAGATTTTTCTTGTTTTTTTAGATATATTGTTGTTGAAAATTCTGCATTATAATAATGTGTCTCAATCTTAGCTCTTTGAAACTCAGATAAGTTATATTGTAATAAATATTTCATCATTCTCATGTATTATATTTATCCTTTTGTGTGTGTGCTTGATATTAAGCTGGTCAATGAAAATATTTCTAAAAACTTTTTTCCTTGTGATTTAGATCAGTGGTTCTCAATATTTTGCGGTCGCGGACCAGCAGATGACTTATTAAGTAGACCATTTAGGGTACAACACATTAAAAATATAATTTTTTCCAATACATTAATCGTGAATCGGCGGTTGAGAAAAACTGATTCAGATGATACAAAATGAATTATATATGCTCGTAAATTGTAGAAATATGTTAGTGCTCAGTTTAATTTAAGTTTATAATTAATACTATGTCTACGGAACGCGCTATAGTAACAACTAACAAGTCTATTGCAAACGTAATGTTTTTCGTTATAGTGGGTTACACTTAAAAAAAAAATAAAATTTAAAATTTAGACAGGAATTAGTGATTTGAGGATTACATTACCATGACCAAATATTGTAAACTTTCAATTACTATTAATTCCTGTCTAAACAAATGTATACGAAATAATTTAGTAAATCTTTATTCTTGAAATGCTTTTAAAACGACATTAAAGTTATGTATTTTAGATATTTTTAATTGATTTATAAAAACTCATTAGAAACTATCTATTACATATTCAAACTTTTTAACTGAACAAAAATATTTTTAACCACATTTATTTCAACGTTAAACCATTTCATAATTTACTATCATAAAATATTTTATCTTATAATTTTCTAATATTGTTAATATTATAAAACATATTCTTAAAATACGTCATCACTAGGACCCAGATAGCAATGCAAAATGCATATTTCTTGGTTGATCTTAGACGATGCTTTTCAATTTTTTTTTTCATTTTTCATTATTAGGTAATTTAGTTGGTTTTAATGAATATTTGTTCGACATACTATACTAATTTAGCTTATTCAGTTGTTTTCGTATATGTTTATCGGGTAAATTTATGTTATGATGAATAATACTGCCCCAAAAGATATGCGTATTAACATTATCGCTGCATCAAGTCAATTTTTCAAATTTCAGTTGTTTATTTAATAAAATAATAATTTTACCTTATTTACCAAGTTGTATAAAAAAAAAAATTAGGGAAATTTTTGAGGTCATTTTTGTGACAACATATGTTTTTAGGAGCATTTAAATCGAGGTACTAGTAATTTCCATAATATAATGCTTTATAGTAAAAGGTATATATCATAAAATAAATAAAATAATACTATTTAAAATATATTCACTAAATATATTTTTTTTATAAATTATAAAGTATAGCTAATCAATAAAATTATTATAAGATACAAATTATATATTTATAATTAAGATGTACCTATACTTATATCATAGATATTTTATACTATCTAAGTATATAATTATTTTAATATGCTTAGTTAGTATTTAAAAGTAAATATTAAAAAGAGATAAAGTATCTATATTGTATAATCGATATGCTGCGTATCATTTGTATCAAACCTCTGTGCATCCGAGTTGGGTACTTAAGTATTAGGATCTAATCACAGGATATGTTAGGTATTATTTTAAGTAAGTTATAAAGTATTTTAAGTAAATATACAATACAAACAAAAATATAAAAAAAAAAAAAATTAAATATAATATTTAAAAAAAAAATGTTTTAGATTTTTTGGTAATATTATAAATTACTTATGAAGAACACTGTATTACATTTTTAATATTTTACCATACGAATTTTAGATATAAAAAAAATTAAAGTACCAAATAATTTGTAAATTTACAGAATTTTGATGAAAATTGTCAAAATTTGAACTTCAAAAACTTATAAAAAAATATAATATTATATCTTTGATATTTTTTAACAGCTTTTATTTACATTTATTTATATTTTATACTATTTAATCTTTATCAAACATATGTAATAAATTCAAAACTTAAATTTTTATCAGTAAACTGTTCACGTTTGTATAAGTTTTGAGTATTATTTTTAATTATTTTTTCTTCTGCTGAAATGTTAATATTTTAAAAAGTTGTGATTATTATTTTGTTTATAAAATGTATTTAAAATGTATTTTTATTTGTTTTTTTTTTTTTTAATTAGCTTACCTTAAAATGTCAATTGTTTATACCTTTGCGGTAAACGGAGTTGTTGAGTTTGTTTAGGCCTGCCTACTCTAAAAAAGGTGATACATAATTAATCGAAAAAAAAATTATGGTATATTTAAATAACTTTAAAAATATTCGATTTTTGTTGGCCGAAAAAAAAATTATGTGTGAGCTAATATTTAAGAATTAATGTTTTGATTCAAATTTTATATAATCTTTCTTACTAAACTTGGTGTGTAATGTAAAAATAAATTCAAATTGGAAAAGTATCTTAATATTATGTATTGGCAGATGCATTTATAGAATATATTCTCATATTGTTTATATTAAACGTAAATGCATACAATTTTATCACTAGCAAAAAAACAAAATTTTGTTGAAAATTATAAAGTGTATATTATCTATTAAATAGGTGTATACATTATTTAGAATATTAATATATTAATTATTTAAGATAAATCTTAAAACATTATCTCTTATAAAAATAAGAAACATAATTTTTCAAAATAAAATATTTTTTTTTTCCATTTGAGATATTATGTGCTAGTTATTTAGTCACATTTCCATGTAAAAATAATGGTTCCTTATAAAAACGAAAACAAATATACAAAATAAATGACTAGTAGAAATATAAAAAAATCCAAGTTGAAATAAAAGTGAAAAAAGGTTTTGTAGAGGTCGAAGGTTTGTGGACAGTGTGATGCATGTGGGTAAAGTGTCCGTTAATAATTTTAGCAGCATCGAAGAAGGAAATTCTTCTTTTGCACAACGAGACTGAATTGATTTCGTTGTGTGGGAATTCTCGAGATACAGTTTGTGTCAACAGACTTTGCTTGTTTTGTAGAGTGTAGGTACAAGTCCTGATTTGATACCATATGGCGTCATTCGACATTTGTCGCACGACAGACCTCCAAATGTAGAGTGATTATTTGCTTATGTTTTTATAGGTGTTTATTTATGTCGGTTTATTATTGTAAACCAACTAACGATAGAGCAGCGTTTCCCAAACTCTCGTTTGAGCTGGCCCGGTAATTAATATTTTTCCCTTTCGCGACTCACCAACATATTTTACATTTATCATTGTGTACAAAAAGGCATAATAAAACCCATATATTTGAATGTCCACTTAGAAGTGTATAGTAAAATTTAAGCGTTAATTTGTAACAACAGTGTAATAATATTACAATATAGTTATTAATTATATTAGTTGACTACTATCGGTGAGAAGTATGAAGCTGTTTATTTTTTAACTAGGAACTTCAAGTTTGCTGAAAAGGACGTTTTTACTAAAAAGTTCAAATTATCAGACGAAATGATAAATAATACAATTTAATATGAGAATTGTATTTAGTTCTGTGACCCGGTTGTCTATTCGAAGTGCAATGATCACAGATCGACTGCGGACGTGTGCCGGAACGTTAGAATGGCATTATAATATCTTATTTGTGAATTTAGTTCACGATTTGACAGATTTCATACACGTGAACGCATAAACTAGAATTTTTACACGAAATTAGCTTTTGACTTAATCGAATTCGTTTATTTTTTTGTACGAATCACGAGTATGAATAAATTCGAATATTTAAAATGTTACCCAAATATTAATACTTAATTTTTGCATATTATAATATTATATGGTATCATTTAAAAAAATATTTTATCGCTTGAGCTATGTATAGATAATTGAAATTTTTAAATTTTAAAATTGCTTTTCCTTAATGTCGATACAAATTCACCATCAGATAATGATAATAATTAAAAATTTAATACAAGCTTCTTCACAAGTTACCATTACAAAAAAATGTATACGTTTATATCTATCGGTATAATACCTAAACTATAAAGGTACGCGTGTTTTTACGATTATCGTTTATTGCATTTCTATCGTTTCAGATATTAGTAAACGGTACGCCCCATAACCTAAAAAGTTATGATTCTCCTCGACCATATTAGGTATGTAAAATAATATATTCATTCGTCTACATTCGTGTCGTTATGGATGCTATACAATTTAAATCCACTTCGCACATCGCGCAACGGCAAAACACCTTCCAATTCCGAACTTTATACACACAGAACTATCGCAAAAAAAGGCAAAAAATAAATGTACTACTTATTTAAAAATAAATAAATAAATGTTTAATAATATTCGATAATTTGAATAATAAAATTGTTTTTCGCAGTTGATCTGTTTATAAAATTAAAATAACGCTAGAGCATTTATCCCACGGCAATGGCTATAAGTCGATCATGTTTTACATTTATTTGGTAAACCGCAAGAACATTGTCTATCGAATTATTATAGCCAAACGACCTTAAATTTTCACCATGGAAATAGCGTACTATCGTCTAATCAACCCGCCCAAAAGAATATTAATCATCAACCGAATTCACAAACGGTTTTCGTGCCGTCGATCGGTGACCATATCGTACCGCGAGATTGAAAACTCAAAACACCGACGCACCCGCTACTCCGATGTTTCGTCGATACCGATGCCGATGCCGCCGCCGCTATCATTCAGCTCGCGTGCGTGTGTGTTCCGTTTACCGTTGTTCTGCTGGAGACGTTCCTCGCTATTGTTGATGAAATCGTTATTTTTTACTCTTTTGTGATCTCAAAAATAAATCTTTTTAGAGTAGGTACAATAATAATATAGCTTCGGTGAAGCGCTCGCGTTGTTCAACGCATTAATAATTCATGGCCGCTGTTACGATTTGTGCGGCTTTGGGAAATTTTTAAATTGCAACGATCTATAATATTGTGGAATAAAAGCAATTTTATTATATTTTCACTTTATAAGTGTCACTAGTTTGAACTAATTGGATCAAAATTAATAATAATATAATACTAATAAAAGCCTCAACAAAGGGGAAAATGAAATATAGAAACCAAAAAAAAAAAAAAACGTTTGCTTAAAATCTGGAGTTGTATATACATTGAGTTTAAAATATATTATCAAATATAGAATAAAATACATATAAAAATAATTGACTTCTCCAGCGTAAACTTATTTTATTGTTAATGGTTACTTAAAAATTCTTTCAAAACCTTTCTCAATGAATTTGATAATTTTTATTTACATTTTTAAAATAACTTAGGAATAATACTTTTTATTATATATGATGACCATTGACCATTGAAAATAAATATCTAAAAGTTGAGAACATATTTTTAAATCATACATTAGCCTAAAAATATTTGACTAATGTGTATATAAATTTTTTTTATTTTTTTTTTTTCATACGATCTATACAATTTAGTAGAATAATTATGAGTGAGTTTATAAGTTTAAGTTATGGGGACGCGAGTAGAGAAGTTGTCCGCTGATAACATTCTAATTTGTAAATATTTTATTTAGAAATAGGTCATGATACCATTTGATAAGGATATCATTCTTTTTTTTTGGGGGGGGGGGGTTTCCGGGGTTGTATTGGATACGTGATATATGATTATTAATTATCATACATTTTTATTTTTATTATATCAACACAAAAAATAACATTTTTAAATGTTGATAAATAATTCATTAATATAAAATAAACTTTATGAATTTTTTTTAAAAAAATAAGATCATTTATTTGATCAATTTTTTTATGCTTTTGATTAATTTACTTCAATATTTTTGAAAAATTATTTTTTGTTCCATTAAAAAAAAAGAGGGTGGCATAAAAAACGGGACAAAACGTTATTAATCTTACATTTTTTATCATATTTATTTTTAATACAATACTTGTATGATAAAATTAATTGTAAATAAATATTGTTTACTTGTATTTTATGCCGTTAATAAAAATAATGGATACTTATATAATTATAAAATATATCAGATTGTAGCGATTGGCGAAAGAGAATTGTAAAAAACCCATCGAAGTATATTGACTAAATACGATATTTTTGCATAATAAATTAATATTATACAAAACTTTTAATATGTATATACTTATTCGAATTACACGGCACCCAATTGCTTGGAAATCCTGTTTATACTTCAAAGAAAACTTCGGTAATAAAAATCGAATTCTTGAATTTAAAAAAAAAAAATGAAAGCCATAAACACATCTATAATCTCTGTATTCCTGCCGATGACATTAATTAATCTTATTTAAATTCCCCAATAAATATCTATGGAGCCTTTGAACCATTATCATAATCGTTTTTTATTATGTACAAAGATCTGTCATTTGATTCATATTAGCATAATATGTGTTAGGTATAGTGACTGACTTAATGACGAGTTTCCTTCAATAACTAATATACAAAACATCCAATACATAGCTTTTTTTGTCCTAATATTCTAGGCTTTAAAAACAAAATATGTATTTATGATCATTACATTTCGATTATTTAATTTGGATATTGGATTATATTCATATATCAATTACGGTATAATTCAGTTAAACATCCGATAAGTGTATGTATACAATTATTTATTATACAATTAGTATAAGTATATAAATAATGATTTGTCTCTCCATTTATTCATTTTAAAATGAACTACTGTTTACTCGCCTTATTAATATATTGGTACTATAATAACGACAATTTATACTATTCGGTATTTATAAAAAAACGTTAAAGAGTAAAAAATATAATTTATCTTTTTCTTTTATTAAAAACTACGCTGAATAAAATAATGCGTATAACTTCACCGGATATTTGTGTTTTTCAAAATCATTTATTAAAACTATTTCAGGAGACAATATGATGAGAGAATTTTTATAATATTTAATAAAACACTTAAAAACCAATTTATAGAAATGTCTAGTTGTGATATAAAATGTTTTGACACTAAGGACTTTTTTAAACGATTTTTATGATAAATGATTATAGGTAGGATAATAATTTTAAAACATAATAATTTCAACATAAAAAGGAATATTATATTATTGTGATAACACTGATAATTATTTTAATATGACATCAATTAAAACTTGAATCTAACATAGATATAAATCATTTCTTTTTTGATGATTAAATATAATTTAGTTAAACATTATAATAATAATAATGATTAATGGTAATAATTATAATATAATTTTAATAATAATATTATTATTAATTAATAGTAATAATTATAATTAAAAAAAAAAAAATACAACAAAAATTATATTATTATGTTTAATAATTTTACTTAATAGCATACTCTATATGGAACTGGTCTGGAACCACGGCCTGAGCTCATAGTTCCATTATCTTCTTCATCTGTATCGTTGTGGGGATATGTTCCGTGATGTTGTATAGGCATCATGAATGTGGTTTCGTGTAAATTTGTGCTTCTACATTCTCTGGAATTCTGACTCGATCCACGTCTAGAACTAACAAAACGTCAAACAATCAAGTAAATAAAAAAAAATGATACAAACAATTCGGATGTTTCAAATTATTTTTTTTATTTATTGCTTAGGTTTTGAACACCTATTTGAATCATATTATATTTATAGTTGCTTTTTCATAGTTATATTATAGAAACCATGCATTTTTTAATTAGTTATGTTTTTAAAACCATGACTTACTCTGGTAAAGGTAATAATCTCCTCTTAGGTTTCTTCATTGGCTCACATGTTTTTGAATTTCTCTCAATGTCATCTATATTATAAATTAAATTTTCATTTAGTTAAAGGAAATTAAAATTTTAAAATACATTTTATATTATGTTACCATAATATATCTTACAATTAATAATCATTATAGGTTACTCATATTTCCCATATATATTTATATACTTTCATCCATTATAAATAATCTTATATTTTATTTATAATTATATAAACATTAAGATATATAAATATTAGATATGTAGAAAAGGAAGACTTATTTTTAAAAATTGGAAAAAGAAAAATGAGATACGAGTGGACATTTGTAGAATTATTAAATCATATTTAAGCATATAAATATACTTACAAAACTCATGAATAGAACTACTTTGACTTTTTAAATCGTCATTGTTGTTGTCTGAATAAGAAGGTACTCGTTTTGGTATGGGACGTCTTAAAAAGTTTGTGTAGTCCGCCTGAGAACAATACTAAAAAAATGTTATATTTATTATTATAATATATATATAATGAAATAATATTGTTTTTAAAAAATAATCTAATGAAGTTGTGAATATATAGAATTACCAATCTATTACAATTGCATATTTCCAAATTTTCACCACAGTTAGTACAAAAGTATTGTTTATTCCTTTTTGGCGATTTAGAAGGAGAAATTTGAAATGTTGCATATGGTGATATTTCATTGTAGTCTAAAAACAAATTACATATAGTACACTTGTTAATAATATTTTATATTTCTTATCTATTCACAGTTTAAAAATGATGATGTATAGATATTTAAAAGGTAAAATTTATTTTTTAGTAGTGTTAAAGAGTTTTACTTGAATCATCATTTGTTAGTATGGTACTCTTTGACTTGAATGGTGTACACGTTTCATATGCATCCGAGTGTATTTCGGATTTTGAACAACTATTATTTTTTAAAATCATATTATTTGCTTCCAAATGACGTTGATTTTTTTTATACATGTGCCCTAAAAATCAAGCATTCATAATTATATAAACTAATTTTAAAATTATTTTATTTGGTACCCCTACAAAGAATATTATGTCAAAGTAAAATTTTTGAGAACAATATTATCGGATCTTTGTTGGAATAGTTTGAAAATGTTGTAAAACCAAACGTGTTTTTCTATAATACATAATATAATGAAATTGACAAAAAAAGTACAAAACTGTTCCCAAAAACTGTCATTTTAGGTATTTTTTAAATTTAACACATAAATACACATACAAAACTCTGATTTCAGAATATGCTATATGTGATTTTATTAATTATGTCTGTCCGCTAATATTATTAACAAATTTAATATTCAGTAAACAGTCTTATTAAATTAAACTTTATGTTTTATATTTTTCCCTTACTATATTTATAACATATTATTAATGATACACTGATGACTATGAGTAACAATAAGGCTACTGCGAGTGGCCACATTACAGCTATATTGTAAATAGTCAGCATTATCTTGTCATTCACTGATAGCGCTTCTTTGTCATAATTTGCTGAAAATAGATAGTAATCATCAGTTATTTACTATAATAATTATTATTATTATTATTATTTTAATTATTTAATGGAAACCATTGATTATGGAGAAAGCGTTGAATTTATTCTCTAGGTATTAAATTGATTTTTAATAATTTTCATAAAAACGAACCTCCATAATTAGTTAGGGTCGATGCAGTGTACATTGTTGATGTCATTCCGGCAGAATTATAGCATTTTACCAGAATATTATAGTTAGTCGAAGGACTTAACGTTTCAACTGAGTAAATTCCATTAGGTGTAATGTTTTCGTTGACTAAAAAAAAACATAAATAATTTGCTTTATGTGGGATACAAACACTTGATTTTAATAATAAATATTACCTGCTGTCCATTCTTTTTCAGTAGTTAATCTTTTATACACGGAAAAATGTGTGATTGGACAATACTTGGCGTTCCATTTTTGCAAATGAATCAAAAATCCAGACATCATCTGTTCAATAGCCTAAACGAGCGAAAATTAAATCGTAAAAAGTTTGAAATTGCAATATCACTTAACATTACTAAAACCAAATCATTTTGCCATTTACTATCATTTTTAAATTAGGTAATTAAATTAAATTTTTATAAGTACTTCGTTTTGGGTGGGTGCAATTGGCGTTTTTCCTTGTAATGTCTTTACGTTAAATGGTCTGCTTTGCATTCCGTGACCCACACGGTTGCTTGCTGAAATGCTGAACGCAATCGTTGTTCCGCATTTAATATTTGGTAATGTGAATACATTTGAATGTGCAGGCAGTGATATTTCCGTGTACATGTTTTCGGGTTCCTGAAATTTATTTCGATTGAGTATGATCGATTTGAATTTTTTCAAATACATTGATTTATTTATTTTCACATATCGTATTATAAAACATGTAATCAGCTTACATTAACGTATTTGTACGATAGTAAATACTGCTGGACCGCATAAGTGTTCGGCGCTTTCGTCCAATTCACGGTGACATTTGTCCAAGACACGTTGACTATGCCGAGAATTGGCGGTTTTGGTGGCTCTGTAAATTCATCATAACACAAATTATATATGTATTTCATCATATAATGTTATTGTATCGTTGCATAATATTAAACCATCAAATTAATCGAGACGGATTTCGCGTTAATAATTTTCGTACTAATTTACAATCAATATATTTACGATTTTTGAGGGAACGTATAAATTCAGTATCTAATTAACACTCAACAAAAAAAAATATTATACTTGCCGACGACTAGTAACGAAGTGGTAACATTTTCGGACCCATAAACATTCCATGCTGTACACGTATAATTGCCGGAATCCATGCTGGTCACAGATTCCAAGTGTAACGTAAAGTTATCATAGACCAATCTCTGAGACTGTAATAAGTCGATAGGTTGACTATTGAATGTCCATTTTACGTTTGGAGTTGGAATACCGGACGTAATACAAGGCAGATCGATGTTGGTGTGCCATTTGGTCTGTATCTTACCGTGGAAGTTTCCAATGGCTGCGGGCATTCCTAAAAGTCATTAATTTAATTTTAAATATTTTTTAATTCCCGAAAATATCTATAATATAAAATAAATAAAATATCTATATACATGTACAAAATAAATAATTTAAAATAATATCTCAGAATTATTCAATATAATTTGATTAAATTCTCTGTTTTTTACGCCAAAAATGTTACGTCTTTATATAATTTTAAGAAAAATTTACACTATTGTGTTTAGTTTTAATATTATTAAATATTTTATGTCATCACAATATTTTTCGGTGTTCTGCCTTTAATTTAATATTGTGTTTTTTGATGTCACAACAATAATATTTAAAAAAAAATATGTATAATTAAATATCAGTAAATAATATACACAAATTGGTAACGATAATTTTGTAGTGTAACGTTGTATAATAAGGAAATATACCGGCCATTTGTCACCACATAAATATTATAATAACGAAAATAATAAAAGAAAAAATAATAGGCACATTTTTCACAGAAAATTTATAAATTGTGAAAAATAAATAAATTTAAGTGTGTACAAGCCAATGCTGTTTTTCTAGTATCACGGTTTATTTATAATATTATAGTTTTATAAAATTCTAAATTTGACAATATAATTATTATTTCTGATGTTTCTTATGTGGTTATATAACACAAAATAAACTAACGCCTTTACTACGCGCTTTATTAATTATAGTGCAAAACAATTGTTTTACTTAATTGTTCTTTCCCCACCCAATAACGTGAAAAAATTATCGAGACAAAGTGGCGTGATTTTATTTATGGACTTTGGGAATTTATATTTACTGTGGTAAGTACGCTAAACTCGCTGGTTATACATATCACTCGAAATACATGATATGCACAAAGTACTTAATTTCTACGCACATTGAAATAAATAAACTGTTATTGCCGATGTGACCGAACCTAACTTATAATTATATAATACTAGGTATATAATATAATATTAAAATATAGTTACCGCCAGATTTCACCGTCGACAAAGAAGCCGTCCGCGACTTGTCACTCTCACCTACGCTGTTGGTTGCGGTTATCCACCACAAATAGCTGCTAGAGTGTCTGAACATGGACAACTGAATCTGTCGGACGTGTGGTTCGAACGACTGTGACTTCACGGCACCTTGCATTCCGTTTATTTTCTAAACAAGGATTATAATACACGTAAGCAAATCGCCATACGTATTATGCTGATACCGATATTTAAGGATTATTGCTATGCACGCGGATGTAAATACAATATTGTTTTCGCTGTTTCTGTAATATGCGATTTCTTTCCATCGCCGGTGTGCGATTCGAAATGAAAGTAAATTCTAATGTAAGTGTATTATTTTAAAATATTTATGGATTGTAATAAACGTTAAATAAAGATCTGAGTCATATTATCATGAGTATAAAATATAGCATATTATCAAAAGTTAATAAACAATATAACAATACCCAGTGAAACAGTATCTTTTATATCATTAGTAAACGTTATACTCGTACATAGAAATAAAGAAAAATAATATAGTACATTGGAACTATACATCGAGTTTTGCAGTTTTGAGTTACGAAAAATATTTAAAGGAAATAAAAAAAACTAGCTCAAATAAAAATAATCAAAAAAAAAAAAATAAGTTATACTCACTTATTAAGTATAACATAATAAGCTCACATTTAGTAAAACGAACATTTACCATGTGTAAATACCAAATATTATGTCTAATACATCCAACACAAAATACCAAAATTACTGTAATATTATATTGTCACCTATAACTGTCAAAATTTCATAATCATTCGATATGATGCAATTTATACTAGACTATTTTCTGATAAAAAATGTTATGATGTATAACTCGTATTAAACTTAATAGATACTTAAAAAAGTGCAATGTTATCCTATAAAAGGTTTGAGTAAACTTGATTATTTTAAATATATTTATTCTTTACTAATAACATTGCAAATAGTTGATTTAATAAAAATATGCTATGCCCAGTATAATATATAACTATTATATGTATACTTTTAAGAAATATAATTTAATAAAATGTATAGAAACCAACTGTCAAAGGGCGAAAATTCGGGAAATATGTAGTTACGTGAAACGATGTCCATACAATAAGTCGTACGCAGAAAAATAAAATAACACCATTTCAAAGATAAAAAAAATAACTATAGAGAAAACTAGAACAAGCCTCGTAGAAAAAATAGATTTTTTTTATTCGGAAAAAATAAAACTATATTCAGGTTGGATGTTATTCTGATTTTAATTAATTTTGAATTAGTATACACTTGTGACGTTTAGTATTTTATTACAATTTATTAACATATCATTTTTTAAAATACTAAGATCCCAACGTGAATTGCAAAAAGTATTTATCTTTTAAATAAAAAAACAATTATCTAAATATAACTGTTTCAAGAGGCATGCAAGCTTTCGCACTGAAAACGCGTTGGCTCAAACATCCTGAATTACTCGGTACATAATCTATTGGTAGGATAGATTATTTAAATATAAATTAATAAAAAATAAAAATACTTAAACAATTTTATAGATAGGATTATAATTTTAGTGATTTTTATTAGTATTAATACACATTATTTTTAAAATAAAGTGAAAATAGTTGAGTGAATTAAATTTGATTTTGCTAATTTTTGCCTTTTAAATTTTTATAATTTATTACTGTTTTTTATAAATTGCATACATTTTATTTCACGTTACTTTTACTTAAGATTTAAAGAATAGTTTTAAAAACCTTACCTATGTGCACCAAAATAATACTAAAGATTGATATATTATCAAAAATATAATATTATTATAAGGTTATTTTTAATCATGGATTATAAGTTATAATAATTGTTTAGGTCATTAATAATATGCTGACCCTAATTATACAAAACACATATTATTACCTCTCGTTCGTAAAGTGTGTATTGTTGAATCTTTCCATTCGGTTGTTTTGGTGGTATCCAAGATATAAGAGCCAGGTTTGGTGATAAAAGCATAGATTTTAAACCAGCTGGTGCTTCAGGTACTAGAATCAAACAACAAAATCAAAACAATTTTAAATAATTAATTATTTAGAAACACTATTCATTCCTATATAATTTTATAACGAAATTTAAATATATTTTGAATATGTAAAACTTCTGCTAGTTAAATTATTCTATAACCGATAGCATGTGCATTTTGGTAAATGGTCTTTAATAATTGCATTGTTTTTTTGTTTTTTTATATTTCAGAACAAAACCCAGATAAATTTGAAGTTGAAAATGAAGAAATTTGTTGAACATTCCGAAAAGTTTATTGTTTGATTGTGTAAAGGGAATTAATAATTATTTGAATTAAATGTCTATTGTCAATTTATTATTTGTCATCAACTGATTTAACAACAACTTTGTTGAAAAAATATAAGTCTTTGATTACGATCCTTGAAAGTTTTTGATTATTTTAGAACTTAATAAAATATGTTATACAGAATAGTTCTTTTAATGAACAATACTATTATTTCAAAATATATTATTAACTTTTATTATTTACATTTTTAAAAATGTTTATAGATATTTAAATAATCAGTGTTGTATAATAAATGAATCATAATATAATATAATGTATGACAAATTATAAAAACAAATGCAATTTTTAACCAAAAAAATAAATCAAAGGACACATAGTTTAAATATCTTACAACTTTCTGAAGTTCTGCAAATAAGAGGTTTGCTTGATTTTCCCGGTCCTTGGATTGTGTTTACTTTGATGGAAAACACGTACTCAGTATCTGTATCAAGATTGGAAATCGTTGCATCATCCCCGTTATGAAAAACTTCAATTTCATTGTATTCGTCTTGAAAAATAATGTTTTTTGTTAATAAAAAAAAAAAAAAAAATCAAATCGCGTAAAACAAAATATAAATGCTATTAAATGTTAAATTTCACCTTTGCAAAAGTTAATTTCGAGAATAAAAAAAAATACGTGGTAATATTTAATATTTTTTACTCCGTTGTAATAATTATTTAAATGTTTGTGTAAAAATATATTTGTTTGATAAGATTTTATATAATGATGTAATATTAAATACTATTAAACAATACAACACATTTGGTAGTTTTTTATAACGAGATATATTTTATTTTTTTTATACCTGCATTAAAAGTTGGTATGGTATTTTTTTTTTGTTAATAAGTTTTATAATAATTAGTTACAAATGTTTAGATCTGATACACAAAATTAAAGAATAACAGTATAACTATTATAATCTTCATCTGCGGTATTAAATGCAAAGTTTTAATTGAAATAATATAATTGTTTTTCACTTTTTAAAACTTTTAGTTTCTGATAATATAATGGAGCTGTTATATGATTATAATATTACCAGAGACACGAACCTTGTTTTTATAAGAATAACTTAGTTTTTACACTGATAAACTTTATTTTATTATTATTTTCTATCAAATTAAATTATTTATTAACAGTTATTTCTCAGTAAAGTACAGTAAGATTATTAATTATTATATATTAAATACATATTGTTAACAACCATTGCTGTAATTTATGGACACGGGAAATATTAAAAAAATACTTACTTTTTTAATGTGTAATTAGCAGAAATCACATTTAAAAATTAATTCAGTGAGAAAACTTAGGAAATATTATTATGAATAAAATAAATTATTTAGTAGATGTTTAATATGATATATATATATATATATATATATATATAAATACAAATATTTATTATCATAATACAATGTATGAATTATAATAAATTACAACTCATAAAACATACAATGCAAACCATATATTTTAAGTTAATATTTCACAAGCTCTACAGTATATTCGTCACTATTTAGAAGGCTGAAGGTTAGGTACACATTTATTGCACTATTTCCAATGGTTATTAAAATAACAAACAAATATACAAATTTTAAACCTTTTTATAACCATTATAAAAATTGATATTGAAATCAATTTTGTTACAAATATATATATATATATATATATATATGTATTATTTTGTTATTATAAATGGTTGATATTTATTTAAGCCTTAAGGTAAATGCAAATTTGGCATAATATTAATTATAGCAAAACCACATAATTTGCTTATATTCGTCTTGGTTAACATTATCAATATGATATTTTTAATTTTTTAATTTTATCTATTTGTTTCAGTATATTTATTAAAAAAAAAATAATTGGAGTTTTTTCTTTCTTGGAATAGGGACTAAAAACCAAAACAACATTTATAATGATTGGAAATATTAGTTTTCCGTTAAAGCCCAAAAAAGGTTATTTTTTTTCCTGGAAGGTTTATTTTTTTTCTCAAATCGAATGAGCTCTTAGACTTGTTCAGGTGGGTGTGACAAGTTAGGTTTTTTTTTATTTTAAATTTCGTAGTATGCTGTAAATATACATCTTGGCACCAACAAACTTTAATTGAATTCCAACATGCACCGTATGCATTTTTGTCGTTGGCTTTTCGCCATTTAAAACAAGAAAAGGTATCTACATAGACGGACGAAATTTAAGGTTTATTTAGCGTATCCTATGGAGTAAAAACTTTGTTAAAATAATTTCCTAACATTTTTGAATAGTATGAATTGTGGATATATTTTAATAGGATTCCTATGTATCTATACTGTTAAATTGCGTGTAATATGTATTTTATACAATATTACAATATAACTTTCACGGCTCGTTAAACTCAAATTTTATTGATGAACACTTAATAATTAAATTAAATATTATTTAAAATACACAGACATTCTGTGTGTGCTTAAAATATTATTATCTGTTCGTATTGATTTAATTATGTTTTGTTAGTGCCACCAAGTTTTTTCTGGAATGTGTAGGATGAAATACTTATAAACCATAGAGTGTGAAGTATAATTCAATCACGAGGATCAAAAAAATTATTATAAGAATCATTGAAAGTTAAGTTACCATATTGTAATAATTTTCATATTATTACGCCACACAGCTTCATAATTTAATATTATCATATAATTTATTATTTCATTTTTAATACTTAGTAAATAAAAGTACTTATGAACATTATTAATATAATCAAAATTATAATATTCATACATACTCTATACTAGTGATGCCTAACCTTTTTTGTTCAGCGTGCCACTTTGGTAAAATATCATCTCCGAGCGGGTCACCAAATATAAAAGTAAAAATGATACGATTCTAATCTAATAATATAATTTTGTTATACATAATAAGTGTACAATATATATGGCGTATATTTTCTATTGAAAAGATCAAGAATTAAGGTAAGAAACTATTCTAAAAATCTAACAAAAGATTAAGATTTACTGATACAATGATCCTAAGTTAAAATCATATAATTAAAAGGCACGGAGACCTAGGCTACCATATAAAGAACGTATAGCGTTACTATTGATGTAACTTTTCCTTATAATAATATAGTTAACTAGAGGAGGTCTTAGTCAGGACGTATATTTAAAAACAAATCAAGGAGCTAGGACTGTTGACACTCCTTGCCTCATCGTTTATTATAATATATTGGAGCATATATATTATTACGATAGATGTTTGATTAGTAAATGGTTCGTAAATATGGATTTAAAGTTAATTTGTTTACGCGGTTGCCTAGGTCTGCGTGCCTTTTAATTATATGATTTTAACTTTGGATTATTACGACAATACATCTTAATATATTGTTAGCTTTTTAGAATAATTTCTTACTTTAATTCTTCATTCGTATGTTGATTGTTTGAAGTATTTTGATGAGAAATTTATTTAAAGAGAGACATTTTTTTAGAGGACATGAAATAAATTATAAGTAATTTTTGAATGTGGTAATAAATAGTATTATAAGAGTGCCACAATAGTACCAAACGCCGAAATGAATGTGAATACATGTCCGTGTATTGAAATGGATAGTGTAGTAAGAAGGCTTGGATGGTGTTAGTAGACTGTCATGAAATCAAATAGGGGTTCTACTTATAATATGGATCTTTGTACCTTGTTGACAAACATATGATATAGTTCTTGTGTTCTTATTAATATGTTTTTTAGCAGATTAGTATTATTATGTTCAATGTTATAAAATATTGTTATTGTACATTAAGTAACTCGTATTTATCATAAGTACCTATAGTTCATGGTATAGAGTATGTATGAATATTAATGTTATAATTTTTATTATAGCAATAATGTCCATGGGGACTATTTTTTACTAAGTATTAAAAATGAAATAATAAATAATATGATGATATTAAATTATGAAAATGTGTGGTGTAATAATGTGAATATCATTACATCCACTCTCGTTTTTTTTTGATATTATGTCCTCATAATATAGGTATAATTAGTGCATGTTTAAATTTGTTTGTGAAAGAAAAAAAAAATATACAAATAAATATGGTTAATATAACTAATAAGTATATAAATTGATAAAATATATGGTTAAATAGTTTTTATTTAATATAATATATAAATATAATAAAATGTATTAAATAATTTTTTTTTATTATGTAAATACAATTGGTATATAAGAATTTCAAGTTCAGTTGATAAAAAAATAATAATGATAAAATATATTTATATAAATGCTAATATTATCAACAAAATTTGTTAAAATTAATTACTTAAAAAATAGAATCAGAAAAAAATTTCTCCAATACTATTGAAACTCTCATAACTTGTTTAGCTGAATAAAATAACAAAATTAATGATAAATCCAAAAAGTAAAATTTTTGAAATGAGTAAATAAGTAAATATCACGAATATCAGGAATATTGCTTTATTTTGTTTTAGAAAAATAAATAAATATTAGTTTGAAAATTATTTTAGATATTTTTATTTTTATTTGTATGATTTTAATGAGTTATATTAAATTTATCTTAACCTAATAATTAATTTGTTGAAAATAGCCATACATAAAATATTAATTTAATAATTCAAGTAGTGTAATTATTTGAGTAATTAATATTCTATTGGTAAATGTAGCAAATCGATGTTTACAAAGCTGTAAAATTACTAAAATTGAATGTGTTTATCGCTATAAGTAAAATGTAGTTTACTAAACTATCGTTAAGCTAATTTGAATACTTCGAAATAATTTTGAATAATGTAATTAAGACACGGAAATAATTTTCCTGCTTATTAATAATATTGCCTATAACATATTAATTATATTATAGTAGTGATTACTATATAGTCAATATTATCACACTTATAGTTATTATATACAAACAAAAACCTAACATCATTATATTTGGATTATATCTTTTTTTTAAGTGATACGATCTATATCAGTTGACATAAGGACAAGAATAGAACACTTAAATATACAATTTTAATGGAAAAAGCCATCCAGAGACGACATTTTCAAGAATTAAATTATAATTTGTTTTTCGTTAGAAATAAAACAATTTCTTTCATACTTACACTTCAAAGAATGGTTTGAAAAAAAAAATATTTAAGTATTCTGAGCAAACCAATATGTTTTTTTTTTACCAGAAACATTAAACATTGTGATTGTTAGACTTCGTTCGTGCAATTGTTAAATAAACTCACTTATTAAGTCATCCGCAGGTACTACCTTTGAGTAGGTAAGAATATATCCCTGCACATAGTCGTTCATTAAGTTATTCGCGTTCAAGTCGGTCCATCGCAATCTTACACTGTTAGGAGTAGTGACGTTGCACGATAGATCATCCGGCGGAGATCCCAAAACTAGATAAAATAATTTAAGGTTAATTACAAAGTAATGTTGAGATAAATCACTAGAAATCATGGTGTCTGACATACCTTTTATTTCTAATTCCATAGCCGCCTCGTGTTTCCCCAATGAATTTTCAGCGACGCAAACATATCTTCCAGAGTCTGTGGCACTCACTTTACTAATAATCAATTTTGACTTAACAGATGTATCGGTGTACATTTCCTCTACGTTATATCTATAGACAAAAAACAGCGTATTACCGGTTTAACAATGCATTAAAAGTGTATTCCTATTTCATATAACCGCACCGTGTTCGGTATAATGATAGAGAAGTGGTAGGTATTTAACTAAAAATCAAGTGGATAAATAAATATTTTCAAAATAATATTTGTGTATGATAAATCATAAAATAAAAATAACGCATACCTATATTAAATGTATACATATCGGTCTATTAAAAATATCTAAATGTCTTGTTTTTAACTTAATTTATTTTCAGTTTAATATTTGGCATAAATTAGATACCAAAAGAGCTATTTAAAATATACACATATGTATTTTAATTTACGGTGTGCGTCGAGATGATATTTATAATATATAAATAGAAGTATAATGATATAACTTAATATAAGTTTTAAACTGATTTATCATTTAGAAACCTAAAATCGGTATTGCATATTTGTGTTATCATGAATTGTAAGAACCAACATAATATCTAATGTAATATTTACTGCCAGTAATATTTAAGCATTTTAGATGATTATTTTATCAATCATAAATTATTTTAGTAATCATTTACGAGTTTATAAGGTAAACAGTTTTCAAAAGTTAATAATAAATGAACATTATTAAATCATCGAAATTATTTATCTTTAGTATAATACACTATTTAAAATGAATTTAATATTTTATTCATTTTACACTTGAACTGCTATTTTATCGTTATAATAATAAATATAGAATATAAATCATATTTAAATGAAATGTTAAAACTGTAGTGTATATTAAAACATAAGACAATATTCAAATGTGTTGTATTGTTTTCTTTACAGTAGTTTTGTGTAAGGTCTTTTGAAAATGAAAATAAAAGAAAGTTTGATCTATACGAACAAAAAAATTGTGTTATTACATATTATAAAATATGAAGTGTTACTGAAGGGTATTTATATTGTTTAGAATTGTTTAGTGAACTGTCGTTAACAATTTAACCTTATTCCTGTAGCTTATTTTGTGTAAACGTGAATATGAACATAATAAATTATGTCTTTAAATATATTAATCTGTATTTATTCATTTTTTCATAAGCTGTTATTCGTTATAAGTACTTGTTTTTTTTTAAACAAAAATTATGAAAAATATAACTATAATGTTAAAATTGAATTTACCATAATTTAAAATTATCATACTATTGAATATTATTACGATTCAAAATTATTTTTATGTTTATATGTGTCTTATTATTATTTTAATCAACACTCTTGGATTAGTAACTATTAATTATTTTAATTTACTTGTCGAATTTAAGTAAATTAAAAATAATTTTAAGACTTATACATTTTCTTATCGTGTATTAGAATATTAGAATTATGTGTTATAAAATAATAAATTACGCTAAATCACTGGATGAATATTTTAATTTGATGTGATATTATAAACCAAAAAGTGATTTGTATAAATATATTATAATATTCACTTATACAAAAGAATGAAAAAAAAAAATGCTCAAATGACATCATAACTAGATAACACATGAGTAAGATTTACAAGGCTATTTTTTTTGTATATTATTTTAAACTCATAAATATTAATATTTGGTTTATTCTAAAAAATCTAGTCTAGCCATACATTGGGTTTACAATGCTGTCACAAACAAAACGTGTTGCTGGAGAAAATTTCAACTACGTGACTGGATTTCGAAAAAAATTATATTTTCTATTTTGTCTCAGTAGCCTTCCTTGAAACTACATAATATTGTTTCTACAAATGTATTCGTGTTCATAATACCTTAACTTTTTCAAGCATTACCATTATTTCTATGAGGGTGTATTTGAAGTATAGTACCAAAGTTGTGTTTTATTTTTTTAAGGCCGACATGATGGTTAGCCCGTTTCCCTACAAATTACCTAATTTTTTACCAGAGAACCACCATAGTTTGAAAAAAATATTATACGATTCTTAACTCGTTCATAAATATTATAAGATTGATGTTTATATATTATTTTATTGTTTTTTTCTTCGTTTTATTTACAATATGTGTACACAAAATAAATCAATTACGAGTATATTGTTATTGTTTGTTTGGAAACGATTAAAAAGATTTAAAATGTTAGCATCTTAATCTATGTAATCAATAAATCATTTTAGATTTAAATTTTAAAACTTAAATGGTTTGAAAAAGATAACATAATTATTATTATTAATAATTTTTTATAGACTTTATTATTTTCAAATAATTGCATATTTATATAGATAATCATAATTATGCATAATGCTGAATAACTAAGTAAAATATTTTAAAGTAAATCACTTTTGACCTGTTATTGTTGAATTTAAAACAAATCTTATGAGATTAAAATAACATTTAAGATGTACAACAATATATTTAAATAAGGGAATGTTCAAATAATATCTTCGAAGTTTTGTATAAAATGTTAAAAAAATATTTTTTGAATGACTTGTGTAGGTATATGAATTAGTTTCTAGATTTAAAAACATATTATATACAAGTACACTTGTGAAAATACGCTTGTTTTTTTTTTAAAAAAAAAATATGTTAAATAAATATTTAACTTGAGTAATTTGTCAAAATTGTTAATGTTTTCTTCGAGTTTTTCATATGCTTCTATACTAGCCGTTTGTATATACCTATTTTTTATTTGTATAGTTAAATGGCAAGTAAAATTATTTAGTAAATAGTCTTAGTAGTTATCACCGTGCAAAAATGGTAAATGTGCCACGGTTTACAATTTAACCATATTATATCGTCATTACGATAAAATTTATATTTTATAAATGACAAAAAATTAAAAGTACATAATAGTATTCAATAATATACAACCATTACTCGTATTACTATAAATAGAAACAATAAGTCAAACCCAAACCGACAACCGTACAAATATGAGTATTGGGTTTAAAATAATCGTAACAGTTTATGTCACCAGAACCGCGTATTGAAGTATTCAATAATGCTGCATTAAATGTCATTTAAAAACAATAAATATAGAACATCGGAATATATTGAATATATTTATCATATCAATCAACAATACGGATATTTTCTAATTGAGTACCTATTCAATTCTTTCAGTGTAAGCACTGCATTATACAGTACATAATATACATAAACATTTTTAATTATTTTCTTATAAAATCACAATAAGTTTAAATCTATGACAGGCACTATACTACGAATCTATCAGTTTTAATACCACCATAGAGTTCATTTTTCTCGAATATAATTGTCTGCAATTTATTTTTCTAATGATTATTTTTTTTAATACATTTCACACAGCGTTCTATATAGCTCACTCTTGGCCGTGGTTAATTTTTTTAAATTACACATCAAACGTTCTCTATACTCAAATATTGGTGATTTCAAAGTCATTATTAGTTAAAATAATATAATATTTTGTTGTTCATATTCATTTGAGTCTATTGAAAATATCGCATTCATATAACACTGAAACGTACCGATCACATTGTGAAAACAAAATCCAATTAAAATCTAAATAATTAAATTAGCATACATTTATTTAGTGTTACTTACACCCAACTAACTTTATAATGGAAACTCTGCGGTACATATATATTTTTATTTTTCCTTGACGTAAAACATTAAAGGTAGTATATTAATAATATGCATAACACAATATAGGTACAAAGTCGGAATGATATGTATTTTGCATCCGAAAATATTATTAACGTTTATTAAATTATACAATATTTATATTAATAATTCTACAGTGGATTATTGGCGTTTACCTGAGATTAGAGCTCTTGTAGTTCAGTTGAACCGAGCCTTTGATCCACGATATGTGTATCGGCTGGTCTCCGGTCGCCTCGCAATCCATGGATGCCACCCCGCCGTTTATAGACATGTATTTCGTATTCGGAAGTATAATGTGTGGTAAGTCTGGACAGAGTAAAAAATAAAAAAGTAGCAAACAAACATACACATATACAAAATATAAATAAATGAAAAAAAAAGGTCGGAAACCGCATAATAAAAGAGTAAATAACTCGAACCGACAGCAGCTAGGGTCTCTCCGAGCGCATATACATATTACATACATAACATAAGCCTTAATATTCTAGTATCTTTTCGTACAAATATTTGCACACCTCCGTCACGTGCACGCGCTCGTACATTTATGCGCGTGCATATATATATGTGAGTTCTCGGCGACCTTATAATAGATTTTCATAATACGTCGTCGTCGTCGCCGCGGTATCCTTCCGCAGCCACGACCGTCGACCGTCGGTAGACCCGTCCTCTACGCAATATCGAACACAATCGACTGGTATAATACTAATGGCTATTCCGGTTTCTTTTCTCCGTTTCTAGTTCCTCTGCGGACGACCGACCGGTGAAAAACGCGCGCGATAGATCGGCCAATCGATAGGTACGTCTTCGATTAACCGTCACCAGCACACGACCCGTGTCGTTTATGGTTTGAGTGTGCGGCGCCGGAAGTGAAAACCGTTTGAAAAAGACGGGATATCGTCGACGAGATTTGGTTGAAACCGATAACGCGTTAAGAGGACATTATACCCACATGTGCTGTCTCTGTCTTACTAATGTAGATCATAGCAATTTTCGTTCAGCTATAACTCACTTTTAAATGATAATATCAATAAAAGCATTATACAACATTATTTCTAGATAATATTCTTACCTTTAAATTTGATAATAGGTAAATTTACTCCAATATTAAAGCTAACATCACAAAATGTGTTCACATGAACGAAAATCTGCTATGATATATACGAAGTGCGTTTTTTTTTATGTCGTTTAATTTAGCAGTTGGATTTCAATAAGCTGATATTTTGTCTTAGGAAGTCTGACTCGAATTAAATGCTTAAATGCTTAATTTTTATGACTTTCAGATGAAATGTATGCATATTATGTTTTATTTATAAACATTGTAGTGGTAATATAATTTACAGTTTATGCGGTTAGGTTAAGGACCGAGATAACATCACTAGATTTCTTATTATTATTTATATTACACTTAAATTTAAAATATTGCATTCATCTGTACTTAATTTGTACAGACCACTAATAAATATACGGCTAGTTGTATATTTGTCAATCAGTAAGGCAATATATTATATGAAGCATATTTGATTGATCTACTTTAAAACCTTTTCTTGGCATAACTTCACAAATGTAGATTCATAAATCATGTTTACTCACAAAATTTCGTATTATCAGTTTGTTATAAATATACTATGCTTAACGTATTTCGTGAATATAAATTAAGTGTATACAATTTATACTGTAAATCATACAATTAAATTATATTTTATAATTTACAAATAAATTCTAGTGCAGTTATGTTCTTAAAACGTATGATTAAATATGATTTTTCCGAAAAGTTCAAATGAGTTTTGGCAATTATCAGTGATTGGGATATGTATTTTTAATTCGGTTTTTTTTTTTATAGTTTTATTGTTATTTTTAATTAAATTAAGTTCAATTTCGCTAAAATTAATGAATACAGTTTTTTCTCTCTCTAAGCTCATTGGGGACTACACTTAACGCAAAGCTCTGTGTACCCTCGAGACGAAAGAGCGTAATTTTAAGTATGTATACATTGATTATATTTACTACGTCTTAATTTTTTGATTATATTCACCTTAACTAAGTATTACCAAAATTAAATTTAACAGGTTGGAAAATATTTTGCTTAGATACATCAAGATAATAATAATAATATTATTAAATGAAAAATGCTATTATAAATAATTATATACCTAACTAGGGTAATAACAGGCAAATACATATCGTATGTATTTAATTGAATAATTATGGTTTCACAGTAAGTTTATTATAAAATACATTTTATAATAGTTGTTAGGATTATATTATACGATATTTTAATACAGAAATAATTGTTTGATATATAACAACTACGACATGCGTATATTTCACAATTAAAACGGCTTTACACGATAGTTTAAACGAATTGACAAATAAGCACCACTCACCTTGTACGTTTAGACGAATTATGGAAATGATGGGCGAGCCGACTTCGTTATTTGCTTCGCACGCGTAGTAGCCTTCGTGTTTTTTTGTCACTTTATTAATAACCAAAGTACCGTCAGATGTCACGTTATCCATTACGTCGTCACTAAACTGATCCGAATCCTTACCTAATATTATACACGTAATATATTGTAATTATTTCCGTGCATAAATGTGGACCAACTACAATAATAAATTATGCGTATTATTTATTACTGGATCCTTTTTTCCATTTTATGGTCGGTTTTGGATGTCCCGATGCGGAACAATTGATTTCTGCTTGATCATCTCGAACTACGTTCACGTCCTTGGGTTCGATTATCCATTCAGGGGGTACTATAAACAAAAATCTGTCAGATTTCGAATATGATATTTTGTGTGTGGGTATTGATCAAACGGTATGTGAGTACGGTGCCAAGTGCGGATAGCATGCAATAATATAAAAATAAGTGATGCGAATTTAAGATTCGCCTAAGAAGATAGTAAAACAATGAAAACATTATTATTAGAAATTACACGTAAATGTCTGTTAAAAGTAGATAAATAATTTAATTAACTTCGTCAGCCAGCGTGCAGTGGACCAAAGATGCGATTATTTCTCAATAGAGCATTAACTATGCTTTAATAACGTACCTACTTCTTACACAAAGTCTATACGAACTAAAACGATATTTTTAATTATTTTTAACTAATTTCATAAATATCGAATTGTCATTTTTTTTTTTTTTAAATAATTGAGTAAAAACACTCGAGTTAATATGTTAGTACGTTTTACGTGGCTACTGAAGTCTTATCAACATTTAGTAAATTATTTTGATTTGAAATATCGCCACAATTATAGTGTTTAAGAATATTTCATTTAAGTGGAGATATTATTAAATTCACGGACAGACTTCGATCGAAGTATATAATAGGTACGTCATAAACTCATAATAATTTCACGAACTGCATTCAATTCAACGTGCTTATCGTTTTATCGAACCATTTCCACAAGTACAAAATGTGTCTGCTAAAATTTGAGTGTACACGTTCTAGGACTGAAGTACTTGTATCTCTCCGACCAAAATCAACCGTTCGCCAAAATACGCTTATAAATCGCTATACTCTTCGAAACGACCAAACGGTGGTGAATGCAATGTAATCACATAATATTATTAAGACGCTATCGTATAATCCGGAATCAATCACGTACATGCGTGGAATGTGCGTCGCGTTCTGGGTTAATCGTTCAAAAACGTAAGAAATTATGTGTCAGCAAACGGTGTTCTTTTTTATTCTATCGATAAATCTCTATTGCGGACATGATACTCGTAAATGGCGCATTTTAATTTTCAACTATTAAAAATTCATTTTTTTTTTCAATGATTTCCTTTAGTCTAGTCACAATAGCAGAACATCATAAAGTAGACTCGAGTGAAGTCGAACTGTAACTGAATTATATGTCTACTGTGATGAAATTTTGTGAAAACGTCGGGAGCTTAAGCGATATTTATTCAGATTAGATATTTTCCCAATCCTCTATTCGTCAGTATATTAACGTTTATCAATAGGAACCTCTTTCTCTATTTAAAATAAAATATACATCAGACCGTTCGTCTGTCCGTCGTATCTTATACGGTGAAAGCACGTTACTGTAAATGTAAACATTATCGTTACGTATACACATTATAATATTAGATTATGAAATAAAATTTGTTTAATATTCTAGTTTTAATATATTCGAACACTGCTCTATGAAAATCGAAAATCACGCATCTCGGGGCCACTGTCTCAGCTCGGTTTCTAATGGGGGGAGGAGGGTACGACGATCATCGGGAAAATTTCAAAATGTATCATGAAGGGTGGGGGGGGGGTGGTTTTCTGTGGCTAGGGGGTACCGTTGACGTTCAGATGTGCCGTGTACGTAGCGCTGTGCACCGGGTTGGCGGCGACGCACGTATAGTCGCCCGTGTCGGACCGGGACACGTTGTTCATGGTCAGTATGGTCGAGTACGCGTTGAACGGCGTGACGGCGGCCGCGCCCAGACCGCGGTACACCGGGCCGCCGTCCTTCAGCCAGGTCAGGTTCAGCGGCAGGTCGCCCTGGTGCACCGTGCACGCCACCTGTACCCTAGAGCCCTCGGTCAGCTCGGAGAAATAAAACGGAGTGATTTCTGGTGGCGCTGGAAACAGAAAACAGAAACGACGGCGGCGGGAAGAAAGGCAACAGACGCAAATACGCATTAATACGCATTAATACACATGCCTACACACGCACATACACACATATTATATTACGTATACAAGACAACGATCGTTGTTGTATTTTATGTGATGTATTATAGCGCCAGAGCAGCTTAAACTATACGATATTTTTGTTTAAAGAAAATTTTGTATCGATCGACTTTGTGATACAACCGTTTTATTTGGGGGAATATTTTATTATAATTAGTATAATTTGATTTTTTTGGGGTTAAGCTGCTCCGGATCGATGATTCCTTATAGTGCATACATTATGTGTGTGTGCGTTTGTGTGTACTGTGCATGTATACAAATAACAGTTACGATATTACGATCCGTGCAGAGAATAAATAAATGATAAAAAAAAAAAAAAAATTGTGCTCTTGTGGTTATTATATCATATTTTAAGCGCACGCCACATAAATTAAGATATCATATTAAAATGTCGACGCCTAACCGGTGACTCGTCGTATGTACCTAAATGAAACATGAACCCAGACACAACACACTACGGGTAGTTACTGAAATATCTGTTTGAATTGTCTGGTATTCTGACTTCCACGTGTATTGCACACTCGAGTTGTAACCACTCGAGTCTACGGACGGCAACCTGACTGCAAGACACGCGCAACAAGTGTCCGTATAAATTAAATATTAAAATAATCCACAACAAATATAAATGTTTTGCTTTGCGTCCGGCATAGTGACACGCACCGTAAATGGCAAATAGTGGTCAAGCTTTTGAACTCATGTAGTGCACAATAACCAAACCTAATTTAAACACTGATTTTTTGCACTCCGTACATGGGCGTAGCTAGAATTTTGATTAGAGGGGGAGGCCAGTGGCACAGTCAGTTTTAAATCAGTTAGGTTAGGTTTAAAATGCGAGGGGAGGGCACTGCCCCCCCTCCCCCGCTCCACCCTCGCTACGCTCATGACTCCGTACCTAATAGTTAAAATATGATCGTCCCAGATTTGTGTGTCATTATTGCCACTAGTCTATACCGGAAACGAATAATATATATTATATTTTATTCTATTCGACTCATACTCGTGGCGTCTCCTATACGTATCTTAATTCGTGGCGCACACTTATACATACCAAACACACACACACACACACACACACGTACACGGATACGTACACTCGTGCATTCGTGGGTGACATATTATAGAACATCGTATAGTTCCATCCCGATATACACGAACAATAAATATTTGAACGTTTATAATATTCTTAAAAGTGATAAAATGTGTTTTGACATTAAACGTTCCCTTTATTTTTTAAGAAATAATTTAGTGATGAAAGAAAATGAAACATAATAGCTTAGGTACTATATATATTATCATAGGTTATTTTGTTCTAGTCATAGGTGTTATCTTAAATTGTATTTACACTCTCAAATTCAGATTTCCCAGATAGGACCTCCGTGTATATTTGTTTTATAAATTTGCACGAGCGCTCGCATCGTGCGTAATGTGTATGTGTACGGTTTATTCCCGTGTATAAACACTACTGGTGCGATAATATGATAATAATTATTATAAAATAAAGTGCGCTCCAATTAAGTATACAAACGCTGTGACCGGTTTAGTGGTTACCTATTTATACATTTGTACGCAATGCGGTCATTGTCGGCGGCTGTGGCTTTATTAATGTATGGATACAAACATTGTTAATAAATATATTGACCGTATACCTTACCCCCCGAGGGTCACTGTGTAACTGATTTACATAATAATATATTATGTGACATAATGTCGACACGTTTATATGATAATACTATTAGTTAGATGGAATAACGATGTATTAGTGACGTGTTCAAAAAGTATCTTTTATTGACTTAGGTTGCTAATATTAGATGACGCTCCAGAACCGGTCACATGCGTGCCTTTTATAATACCTAATAATAACATAATATTATGTTATAATGCAATATAATTGTATATTTGTTAATGTGCTCCAATTTCATAATGTACTCGCGTGATATTATCATATAGTAATAATAATAAAATATAAGCTATAAAACATAAAATACATGTTAAATATAAATATATTATAATATTATATAGTGCTTGTGCGTATTTAAGTAGACTGGTGCTGTGAGCAAAGTGAATTTTGTGTGGAAAGACTATACAACAGTGATAAAAAAATAACAATTTACAGTTCTCAAAAATATTATTTATAATATTTTTTACGGTTGAGGTGGCAGTGATAATGTGCAATCGCAGCGTGTGCTTGAGAATAAAATATCGAACAATTCGAGCGCGTTTGTACGATTGTGCAACAAAATATTGTGTAGTGATGTCGTCGCGGAACGAAGAAAAGATAATCGTTGATGTGACCGTAGATTGGCTTTTATTAGTTATTAACGCTTCATAGCTTATACGAATATTATAATATTACACACTGGTCGTGCATAAATAATAATCTATTTTATTTTACTAAAACTTAAGTACGGTTAATTAAAACAATATATAAAGTTGTATTACTTTATTATTATGAGATGTTTAAAAATAATAATAATTATACAAATGAATGTAAAAAATATCCACTACATCGAATAGGTACCTACTAGATTAAAAATTGATACCAACTTCTTTTGTTTATGACTGCAATTCATAAAAATTAATTTTTTATTAAAAAAAAAAAATTTTAATTTTAGAAAATTAATCCTATTGCGTTTCTGATTATTAGAAATGTTCACGAAATAAAATAATAAAAGTGATTATCTATTTATTATTATAACTAGGTAAATAATACAAGGCTCAAAATGTATCTATATTTTTTTTTCAAATTACATTAAGTTAATATTCATAACATAAAAAAAAAAAAATCAAAAATAATTTAACGCGATTAGCTGCTAAAAGACACACCTAGCTACTGCATAATATCTGAAAACTAACCAATGCCAGTGTTACGGTCACAACTACGATCACAGTTTCAACGTAAACGTCGTAAATAACATTAAAAACAACATCAACAACATCAACAACAACAACAACAACAACGCAGGTGCTCGTGTAAAGAGTGTTTGTTTACGCGCGCGCGTGATGGGCGCAAGTAAGTACCGAGTACAGTCAACGTGACCGTGTGCTCGACCGTCGCCACGGGATTGGTCGCCCGGCAAGTGTAATTTCCCTCGTGCGCCAATCGTATGCTCTCGATGAGCACCGAGCTGCTATACTCGTTCTGATAAGTCACCGACAGCGACGGCGCGGACGCTAGGTCCAGCGACTGGTTGTTTTTCAGCCACTCGATCGTCAGCGGGCCGTCACCCTTGGTTATGAAACACTGCCATCCGACGCGACCACCTTCGTGGTAACCGTCTCCTATCGTGAACGGATGGATGTGCGGTGGTTCTGCAATACACGTGTAACATGGGTAATGGGTCACGACGGTTTGCGTGCGCTTGTGTATGTTGACGTGAGCTCGCGTGTTTGTGTATTCTCGTATATATGTATATATATATACATATGGCAGTGCGATTCGCGAATCAGTTGAATAACGTTCGATGCAGTCTTCTCGTTTCGGAAGGTTAATTTAACAATATGATAATATTACGACGATCGTCTGCTATACTAAATTAATGTCAAGGACGTTTGATCGAATAACCGAAACTATAGTATCGGAAACTCCTACTCGCGTAGTTAAAACGTCTAGAACCGATAGTATTTTATTTTTTTTCTAAGTGCAAAATCTATTTAATTAAAAAGCTCAGTCTCTACGACGGACAGAGTCGTTGACAACAGAAAAAATAATATTCAATACAGAAAATAAAAATAAAAGGAGAGTGGCAGTGCCATGTCAGTAAAAGGAGCTTGCCCTTACGCGAGATAAAAATAGCGATATCATTTTAGCGATAAAACGTGTTCTTAAAAAATGCAGTAAAATGTTTTCATCAGCGAAAACTAAAATAAATTATAATTTTTACTTTATGTCTGCAGACATATTATATAAATATCGTTTACTAGTTGTATTTTCTTGATTAAAAATTGTGTAACCTACTCACACACACACACATACATATATATATATATATATATATTATATTGTAATCAGATTAAAAAAAAAAAAAAAAACATTTATGATAATATTAGTTTATTATGAAATAATGAATATAGATAGTGTATTATTTTGTGTAACGTATTTAAAAATCTACGGAGTAAATGTTAGTAAGATACAAAATAGGTAATAAAATTACTAATCGAATATTTTTAGTACAACTATTGAATTCTAGGATTGATCTATTATTATAATTATTTAGAATTTAGTTATTACTTTTATTCAAAATACAAAAAATAATAATTCAACTTATTTTTCATAAGTTCTAAAGAATTTGAATATTTAACTTATCGGTTCATTAATTTTGGTGTTAATATGATTTTTATTGTTTATTGCATCAATTTACATTGTTTGTATTTTATAATAATAATTAGGTACTAATTAGCGCGAAACTTATTAGTTATTAGTATTATCAAAATACACAAGTTATGTAAAATCAAATATTTATATAAATAAAAATGAGTTTTTCTGTACACTATTTTTGTTTTAATTTACTATTACATGGACACTCGATATAGTTGTTTGACCTCAAAACAGTTAGAAAATAAGAATATTTATCCGAATATTTATATTATGTTCATCCGCTTTCGATTATGGATTTTCACTACACTAATTGTTGATGAAAACTGTGCATCATTAGATACGAATAATAATTTATTGTACAAACTACACGATATTGGTGGCCAAAAAAAGTCATTTCATTGAGAACTAATGAGGTATTTTTTGTTTTAAACTGGTGCAAGTCAGTTCTAACGACTTACGCTCTGTAACCATTAACTTACCGGAGATAGAAAAGTAAGAAATATATATATATATATGTATTTATTTCAATCGTACAATTTACAATGTTAATCGAATTGGAAACAAATTATTGCGTTCCATGTAAAATTCAGTCAATTGTTAATTTTCTAATCAAATTGAGTATTGCGTTATTAGTAAACGTAACTCGAGTACCTCTTTCTATAATATATCTACCAACATATAATATAATCTAGGTAGAATTTCAATTCACAAATTGTGTCTTTAAATGGACAGTGATTAAATATAAGTATATTTAAGTATTTTGAATTAATCACACGTGTTATTATTTAAAAACATATAGTTATACATAATGATATATTTTTATATACACAGAAGGATGATAATAAAATTCTATAATGTAAATACACATAAAATTATCTGTTAAATAGTACTTCTACGACGACCTAAAATATTGTAAATGTTTATAGTTGATTTATTTAATTTTTATTTTAGAAGCTATTTGCACCAAATTTGTATTTATTTAACTAAATTAAAGGAATATATTTTTTGTATTTTCTTCCAATTTTGTATTTCAGATATCTAACAACTAAAAACAGAATTAACAAAATAGAATTTTACATAAGTTTTTAATTAATTAAATGGGAAATAATAGTCTTTAGATTTGAATTTATATTAAACTTTTGTTATAAAGAGTTTTTTCGTGTTTTTTTTTTTTTTTTTTTGAGAATTATTTAAAGCATAAGAACAAATAATAAAAATTATGTCAGTTTTATATAACTAAAAATATTTTGATATTACTTACTCTATTTTTATCTCCTTGGATCTAAATTCATAGATATATTATAACATATTAATATCCGTTTATTTAACCATGTTTATATTTTTAACGATTGTTAGTTATTCCATATAAAAATTACAGTATTTATAAATCATCAATTAGATTTGATCAATTTATATGGTATATTAAGAAAAATATAGGCTAACCTGGCTAACAGGCTAAACTTTGGTGTATGGGTCTTTTCAAAACGACAATTAACATTGTAGTTTAAAAGGTTCATCAAAATTCAGTTGCCAGTTACTGTTAACTGTATTTATTTTAAGATATTAATCTATTATTTCATTAATAAAATGGAATGCAAATATTTTCGATGATCAGTAATATTCACAAAGAAGATGAAAATTAGAATTTTTTCTCGTATAAATTAGCGGTATTGGATTTTTTTTTTTTATGGAGATACGTGATTATATATTAATTTTTATATGTGGTATACAAGACTCTAAACCCAATTGCATTTGTATGCTATTTATGTATCAATTTTGCTTTCTTAGGATTAATTGATACTCACTAGGTTTAGTTTTTGAGCTAAAACAATAGATGAGTAAAATATAGTATTATTATTATTATTATTATTATTATTATATTATAATACATATATGATATGGTATCCTAGGTATAATGATTTCGTATATTATAGAGATCCCGCCAATGATCTGTCATTTATGCAATGGTCTTTGGAGTTCAGTGGTAATCACAAAACAACGCATATTGGTGAGTATAGTCGCGAGGTTAAAACTGTTTTTAATATTAAAAATGAACGTGTCATAGCAACCTGCTGCCATTTCTGTCAATTGAACGACATGTTTTTAACAGATAAACTATTGCATATAATATAAACTCGGCTGGATGAATGACGTGAGTGTGAATGTTATGATATGGTGTGCGTTGTAAATCATCACACATACGTTTATGACAATTTATTATTTATTGCGTTAAGTTACGATATGGAAGTTTTGGAAGATTAATTGTCAGTGTTAC
This sequence comes from Rhopalosiphum maidis, assembly GCF_003676215.2. Classification (NCBI taxonomy): domain Eukaryota; kingdom Metazoa; phylum Arthropoda; class Insecta; order Hemiptera; family Aphididae; genus Rhopalosiphum; species Rhopalosiphum maidis. Next base: position 64,078,610 of record NC_040879.1, on the reverse strand, counting down.
GTTCTTTAAAAATAAGTAAAATAATTGCGTTCAAAATTGTATTTTTTTATATTTCATATGTGGGTGTTTAACACGTGCTACACTTAAGCATGGTAGTCGGTAGATTGGTTCAAAAATATTTTTCGACCATCATTATACATTATATTCTATTAGTAATAAATAACATCAATTGTTTGTATTAACTTTTAAATAGCTGTATAGTGTATATATTTTAATCAATAAATTTAAATTATATTTTAATACGAACTGTCTATGTTTCTAATACATCTTCATTCTTCAGTTTATAATTGACATCCTTTTCGATATTGAGAACAAATAAATTTAGGAAACAGTCTAAAAGCATACTTGTTTATAGGCAAGCGTTTGTCAATTGGGTAATATATTTTTAGTGACTTATTATCCAATATATATTTGGGATATTTGGGTTCACTACGAACGTACTTGATAGGCTAAGCCTCTTAGTCCTATTGATAGTGGTACGTATAATATAGAGTGAAGTTCATTGTTGAAGTGTGTAAGAAAAGTTATTTGACACCCCTCCACTCACATCGAAAACTCCTAATTACGCAACTGAATTTGAAATAATAATTTTTAATATTAATATCTAACCTAATGTAAAACTTTTAATGATCTATAAATGTGAAAGCTGGTAATAATATTTCCAAATGCGGCTATTTCGTATATTATGTAAATATTTTATTTCAATAAATCATTGCTTCAATTTATTTTTTCAAAAATTTTGACAAATAAAATATAGTAAAATAATACAATTTTTCTTAACACGATTTTTAAATCAGAAATCGAATTATTATATGTAATTTAAAATGTATTTATATGTATGATTGAAAATATAGTTAGTGAAGTATATTATTTATGCTGTATAGTATATAGAATAAAAAAATTAAAATAAATAACAATATAATTATATTGATAACTTCGTCGACGGTTAACACAGCGAGCGAATGAACAATGAGATTCTCTACATAAAGTGCTTATGATATCATATTTTTCTCGTTTTTTTTTTCTCATTGTGGCCTGAGTTATTATTATTATTATTTATTTTTTTTTTTATGTGATTTCATTGGTGATAAATCATAAATTATTATATTTATTTATTAAAACATAAATAAAATACCATCATTGTTACTTTCAATTAAATATTCGTATTTACTGATATAATATCATGTTTTATGCACGTATGGTATGATATTATTATTTTTTCAACGTGACATTTTATTTAGTGTCATGTTAATAAAATAAAATATTCAAATAATCATATGATAATAATGAATAACTGATTTTTGGTAATATTATTTATACTTATAGGGCGGCATATACGTGTTTTCAAACGAGGTGGTGTAAATTTCTCTTTCGTTTTATTATTGTAGGAAGTACGGAGTAAAACTTTCGTGATTGAAAATTATTGTAAATTGTCTCGTCGTGTTACATGGATCAGATATTTCAAAATAAAATATTATTATAATAAAACGACATCTTTAATTATGTCGGCGGTGATTAGTTATCGGTTGGTTAAATTTTTAAATCGACTGAACGCGCAAATTTGTATTAGCCCTGTGTTACATCAATTAATATCTGCACAGCGATTAATTAATATCCACCCTTTGAGTAGTTAGTAATAGTAATAATAATTAAAAAAAAAAAGCAATCAATTTATTTATTTTTCGATTTCCATCAAAACGACAGTTTAAATCTTCGTGAAAAAAAAATTTAAACCGTCCTGAATAAACCGAACATTGTCAACTGTTATAATAATGATTATCATGACGTGTCGCCGTTTTAGACGTGTCGCATAGATTCTTACCTATTACAATCACTTCGACCGAAGCTCGGACCATGTGTTTGTCGTTGCTAGCCTCGCAGTAGTACGTCCCCGCGTCGGTCTTTTTCTGCACGTTTTCGATGACTATCGAGCCGTTTGCAAATACCTTGTGTCTCTTGTTCAGCAATTTCCCTCCGGGTAACCTCTTATTATCTGATAGAAACATACATGTATATAAGCAAAAAGTAATAAAACAATAGCGGACAGGGGGAAAACGTGAAAAATAACCAGTGCCGTAGTTGTGCGCGGAATGCGTACCAGCTATACATATACACACACGCGCGCACGCACACACACACACACATATATATATATATATGGTACACATTGAGCCTCTCTTTTTCCGTATGCTATTTTTCTAAGCACCTCCTATTGTTTGTAATGCACCGGTAGAATATGGTCGCCGGAAAACAATACCGTAAGAAAAGCTCGAACAAAAACTGAACAATGTGAAGGGTAAAAATAAATATATATATCAATCTATGCACTTTGAGGGACGACGCACAATGGGCTCTCCCGTCGTACATACATACCTTATAACTTAGTTTAGTCGTCCGCGCAGAGACGAAAAAAACAACAACGGTTGTAAGCCATTCTCTTAAAAACGTATCGAACACGTGGGCGTGTGTACGTTTTAATTTTTTCTTTTACTATTTTTTTTTTTTTTTTTTTTAATAATTTATAATGCGAAACAAAACAAACACGGGGTCGATGGGCGTACAACTCATAACATATTTAAATGACCAGTTATCCGTGCCGACGGCCGGAGCTTTGTGCGCGGAAAAGAGAGTGGCTCGCTCGCAGTACGAGATAGCCGGCGAGTGTTTTGATGAACCTCCGGGCAATAATTAGAAACCCAGACTTACAATATAGAGTAGACGTCGAGTGGAAAGACGGTCGGCCGGTTGTTATGACGCAACTCACACTACGGCACCGCGGGAACAACAATAAAGACAATTTTCGTATAATACCCACAGTGATATATGTATACCACTTAATTGCTTCAAGTATTTCAGTGTAACTCAAAACGGGTAGGTATACGTCGTACATTATTTATGAACACATTTCTGCATACGATAAAGGCACCGTAGGTAAAAATGAAAAGAAAAGTTTTTAGCATTTTAAACTCTATAGCAGGCTATAGTTTGTTCGTTCGTCCGGCATTATCGGCTAACATTTTGAATTCTACACTTGAATTTAAAATTTAATTTGATATGACCTGTTAAAATATCGAATTAATTGCTCGTTAATTTTTAATCGAATCTCATCGGTTTCGGAAAAATGTAAAAACATATTATTACTATGATTGAAATTTCTATTTTTTTTTTATATGCTTAATAACGTTAAATCAAATATATTTTAAATTTTACATTATAATTTACAGATAAATTATTCAATAGATTTTTGTCATATGAATCTATCAAAAATGCACGTTAAACTTGATTTTAAAGTTTTAAATTTCTAACAATTAGACACTTGATCTGTACACGATGAAAAAGACAAAGTATTGGCAGAATATTAAATTTTAGATTAAATCATCATTGAAATTAAATTATTTTTACTAAAACCAGATAGTATTTACATAAAAACTAATAAAGTAATTTAAAATACACATAGTTGTGATTCGACATGAATTCAGAGAATAGCGACCGGAAGATTGTTTTCTGTTAGTAGGTCTATATATCAATAATATTTTTGTTTACAAAATTACCATAACCTTTGTAAAACAATCTATTTTAGTAATAAAAACAATTACAAATAAAAATAAAAATAAAAATGGCCAAATATTATGGTAAATTAATTGTTCTTAATTGAATACAATACGCTAAGGGTTGATTATGATTTAGTGCATTTAAGTATAATACATATATTGTTTGATATGATAAAGTTTGGTTAATTCAACTCAAACTCCCATAATATGCAACGGACATTTTCCATTCGTGTATTGTAACTAAAACAATGAAATGCTTAATGGATCGCAAAGTACTGTATTATAAATTAAAATACGATGTCCACGTAAAGAGTGAGATCAGTGGTTGATTGAACTTTAAAACTGTGATTGATGATACAGGAAAAAAATACACTATGAGTAAATTTAAAAGCTGAAACCCTTATGATGTTTTCAGTGAGAGGTTTAGTGCTTAATCCAAGAATGATGTTTAATGACTTTGGGAAATATTTAGAAAAAAATGTACTAATGACTTGTTAAAAATTAGGTTTTATGAACAAAAAAAAAAAAAAAAATATATATTCCTCGACATATCACCACTGCCATTAACTTGTGGTATATTGTTAATCAGTTTAGCCAATTTCGAAAAACTCATTAAAACGAATATTATGTCTGAGTTAACACTGCAAAATTTAAACTTTGTAGAGGTTTAACAACATTAAATTTAAAGTTAAAGCTTAATTAAAGTTAATGCTGAATTTATGTGAATAGATAAAAATAGAAAGTTTCTAGTATAAATCGTCAAACAACTTCATAGCCACGCATATAATACAATATATTGCTATATTAAAACTTCGAAATTTAAAATTACTCACGGATAACATATAATATAATTTATTTCTTGAACTAATGTTTTCTATTCATTTTTCCTGATTTTTAAAATTAAAGTCATTAATTAATAAATCAACACATTAAAATCTAATACTGAAATTAAAATTTTAATATAAACTTAGGTAACAGTATTTGTGAAATAACAATTCACAATGTACTATTTCCAAAATAAACGAAAATTGAGTTTTATGTTGGTTTTTGTAGAAATAAATTCAGGAAATCGAATACTACTAGCATTATATTCTACATAGAGCACTTATTTCTTTGTTAGACTACATTTTTAATCCATGAATGATGTCAAAAAGCACTAACTAAAAATGCAATAGCAATGTTTTCTAAATTATACCAAAACCTTGTATCTATTACTTGTATTAAATAGTTGAAAACGTACTATTGAACGTAATTGATAAATTTTAGGAGAATCAATAAATTCAAGAATTATATTTTAGACGTTAAATCACAATAATACATACAGGTCATAAAAAACAATTGTCTGAGATATTAAAATTTTTTTTGTTTAATCACCAACATTCATTCAAAAATCCATCAATAGATGCTGAATACTATAAAATGAAAATACCTAATACTTTTTGGATTTTTGTACCACATTTAAAAATCCACATTGCTCAATTTATCGTAAAAAGGAAGAAAGGTTGAATAAAAGTTTATTCGAAAACAGTGAATTTTAATATAAAGTTTTTGTTAATAGTGCATCAATAATATAAAAATATTAAACTTGAAAACTTTTTACTTTCATCTTTCGCCAGTTATTAAATATCAGTAATAATTTTCATTTCAGTGACTTTTCTATACCTATTTTAATATTAGGTACCTACGCATTTAATATAAATTTATTGTACATTTTAATATTATAGTATTTAGGGTATTTTAACCGATACTTTGATACTTAAAAAAATGAAAGATCCAGAATACAATAACACGAGATAATCTTTAATAAATCTGTAAAAATATTGTGGTCTATGATCGTATACTAATATATTTGTCATACCTTTTTCCCAATTGATGTTGAAAATCGGATATCCTGATATTGGGCAGGTCATTTGCAGCTGTTGACCAGCCCGTGCAATTATTTTAGGAATTTTCTTGGTCACCTGGATCACCTGCAATGCACACGAATTTTATAATATTGTAAATTTATTCACGCAATTATTAATAACGAGCTTAGGAAAAAAAAATAAAATAAAATAAATGTAGATATTTTATCTACATATCTACTATATGATATTCTATCAGTATCGAATAATATGGGTACCCATGTATTATTATTTACAAACTTATTCAAATAATTTTAAATGATAAAAAACCATATTCTAATTAAACCTTCACCTCCCCCCCCAATCACAACTCAAAAATAAAAATAAGTGGAGTTAATGGAGTATTTTTACTCTTCATTTTGACCACTAACTTTGAAGTTTTATTAACTTATTTTAACGATATCACTTATAAAATGATGATGTAATTTTGAATCAAACTCAGTTAAGTAAGTTTATTATAAAAGTTTCGTTTCCTTTTTAACAGTTTATTCTTTTCGATTTTTATTTATGATATTATAATATATATAATTATCCATCGCGTAAAATTGAGTTACATAATTCCGTTGATCTTATACTAGTTTATTGAATTCGAACGCGTTAAAATTACTCATATTAACTTGCAAGGTTCGGCCCGATTACTGCGTGTCGGACGAGAGGTGGACGAGTGAAAAATAGATTACGCTAACACAGGCAATAACTTTATGCGGCGGTCGTTTCGTGCACAATAATACATCGTATAATATACAGTTTCAACAATATTGTTTTAACGATGCCAGTTTGTTCAGTTTCAGAATTGCAAATATTCCCAAGGCGCACGTCCATATTAGAAAAAAAACACATATTTCTAGTTGAAATATACGTGCAGTGTTGTGGCACGGACCTATGTAAAACGGCGGCGTATGAACACAACGACAATAATAATAATAATAATAATAATGCTGATACTATCTGCTGCTATACTACTACTACTACTACTAATAATAATAATATTTCAATTTACGCGCGAACCATATGGTTCGGAACGCGTAAAATGTCAAATATGAAATGAATACGCAACACAATAATATATGTTATTACTATCATTATATTATGTTTTACGTTGTATCCGATCTATGTTTGTGCGTTATTGTAAGATATTTTACTGCGAACGTCCCAGAAAGTCGGCGAACGCTGTCAATCATCGTTGATTGTGGTTGACATATACCCAAATCGCTGGCAGTTGTTTGGCGAACCGTTCAAATAAATAGATATATTTAAGTACGTGGTGTATCGACTATACTCGCTAAGTGACTGCCGGCATTGATGTTTGTAACTGTCACGTGCCGGCGGCGTAGTGTGAATATTATCAAACATATATAGTCTTTTATTATTTTTTCTTTTGGCATTAAATGTCAATCACAGACAATTCTCTTATTTTTTGTGACAAAACAGCCTTCGAAATTATTCTAAAATATTCAAAATACCTATACTAGCTATAGACATAAGTATTCAACTATTTTTAGAAACTTCAGCCACTCACTATCGTAGGTTTCTGGATTTCTTTTAGAATATTTAAAAAAATTCAAAATATATATTTTTTATTCATATTTAAATGTTTGCGTTGAACAAATTTCAAATATTATAGAAATATATTATGGAACATAGTGTTTATATTTAGAAAATATTATGTTTAATCCAAATTCAGTTTTTAACGCTATATCAGAAAGCTTATTAGCTAACAGAATAATTATTATAATCACCGCCCATGATGAATTGCATAAGTTTTGATTGTAAAAACGTTTTGGCCATTATCACGGATGAACATTTTCACGAATTTACCACTTAAAATCACGTTAAAAATTAATTTTAAGTATATAAAGAAAAGTTTGTTATAACATGTAATTTAATATTTTGGCTAAACAATACAAACTAATTTATTACTACGCGATACAGTAGTAGGGTTATACGTATAGCTACTATACCATAGGTGAAAACCTACAACTTTGGTTTGGTTTTAACTACATTAAGTTTTATTTTAATTGTACGCTTTATAAGTAGGTATACTAACCGCGGTAATAAATTTAAACACACCGCGTAAACAATACAAACAAAACGTCCGGTTTCGGGACGAATTCGAGTCATCGCAGCTGTAATCCCGGCCGACGTCACTTTTAAAACACAGCGCGTTCATACGTAAAACACGACGTTTAATTGCTTTTGCGAACAAGCGCGCACGCATACACGTATTGTTATGACATAATATACTCTGTACTAAAAAAGGCGGACGAGATCATCAACCGTTTTAATGGGATCGAGTCGTGGATTTCGAGTGTACAGTTTAATTGCGCCGGTTAATATATCATAATATACGGCTATAATATTATTACGTAGTACACACGCGACGGTACTTATATTTTCGGGTTGAATTCCGTTCAACAGTCCTCGCGGGTCGTGTGCGATATACAGGTACGTAGAGTGACACGCGGCCACTATTATAATAGTAGTAGACTGTTACATCATTATTACCAGGTGCTCGAGAACGGGGCTCGTTTGAAACTCGAACAATGCGTAATATTATAGGTACACTTATAATACGACGAGAAACTGAAAGTCCCACGCGAGCCACGAGAAAAAACGCGGATTTTTTTTATTTATTTATTTATTTTATCTCTCACGACGTTCTTTTGCCAACATATAACGTTACATATTATTATACTCGTATAGTGCCATTATCGCAGTCGATATTCTAGAAATAAAACACCTAATTTTGTGAATGACCGATGGCATAATATCTGCGGGAATACGCGTTTTCGGCTATTCTCGTCTTAGGACGACTATTATACGTACGAAGATTGTACAAGCGAATTCGATGTAAGAATCATCAAGTGTTATCGTTCTAAGACAAAGTCCCCGAAATACATAAATATAGGTTTATGTTACTGACAAAACACGTTTCGGGTTGGTCGCAGACGAGAATATCAGACGGATTTACACTTTGGCTTTGGATCAGGAATAGTAGCCGAGAACAATGACAACAGCTCAGGGGAACATAATATTTTAAGAACCGGCAATTTAACGTCGTCCGTCCCAAAGTCTCTAATCCTCGTAAAAGTAGGTTACAGATGTTTTTTCAATAGTTTGGAAATGTAATAACATAACAAATCATGTATTATATAAATATATCATAAGTATAACGCCGATTATGAATACTATTCAACAATTTTTTTATCAATCTTTTAACAATAAATATATTCATGTACTCGATGTATATAAATATAAATTGAATGGATCTTTTTTTTGACTGCGGTCAGTCCAAACATTTTGAGGAACTTTTATTGCAAAGCACTATTTAACAAATAATAGTATAATGGATATTGATGTTCAACATTACTTATTATTAATAATATTTATTGTATTTACAGTAAAACTCGTAACTATATCTGTTTGATATCGATATTCAACATGGACATGATGCAAAGAGTTATTTGGAATTAGTGTGTTTTACCTGATCGTTTGTTCCGTAAGTTTTGAGAAACTGAAAAGAGTAATTGAGGGTAGAAGAGTTTGGGGAAAGTTAAGAAATGAGAGAAGATAAAATAGAAGATATGTTTTAAATTAAAGCAGATTGGATATGATAATACCGTCGTTTAGGTCCAAAAACATATCTATGATGCTATGTTTTTCCCCATAATGGGTATAATATTTCCATTTATTTGATGAAAGTTACCTACGTTTTATTCAATAATATTCATAATTTTCAGATGAACATAACGTTCAATTTTTCGTTTAACGATTTCCAAATAAATTTTTTTCGTTGTCCGTTTAAATTATAATTTAAATTTAATTAATTTATTTGTTTATCTATTTATTATTAATGTACAGCGTAATAATTTTAACGTAAATATAACTTTTCAAGTCCTTGTATAATACAAAAACAAAATACATTTTTAAGTTTGCAGAATTGCTATTATCATATTTAATTTACAATATACATTATCTATAAAATTAAATTACAATAAAATAACAATGAATTTTAAATAAAAATAGAAAATTTTACCTTTGTTTCTAATGATTTGTCGATAATTGTTCTTTGGGAATCTATTTTTAATTGTATATACAAAAATTGTTTTATTTATTTAATATAAAAACAATAATAAAGTTCGATTGATATATAATTATATAAGAATGAACTATACTTTTTCGCGTATTTTTTTCTAGAGTTGAACGTCAAGAATTCAATATTTATTAATAAAAATGGTCTTCTAAGTTTCCAAGCCACGTATGATCACTTTACATTAGTTTAATAGTGTGTAACTCATACAATAAAAATAATCGTATATGACATAAATATACTCAAATTCCATTACGGAATATAATCCGGATAATAATAAGTGACCGAAAAAAGTCTATCAATCTTTTATATATCATGAAACAAATAATATTTATTTGCTGATTTAAACGATCTTAATATTTACCTTATATTTCAAGTTATGTTTATGTCATCGTACTTTGTTTGCGATATATAATTAAATATAAAGTCATGTAGATGCTAATGCTACTGAAAGAGGAATTTTAAATGATTAGTTTGCTTTTTAAATCTAGTAATTTGTGTAATTAATATATACTACATATTTGAATAAATATTATAAGGTTATAGTATCGACTATCGACAAGTAACTAAGTATATTGACCTCAACGTCAATACTATATTATTTAACTCTCGTAAAATTCATCAATAATCTGGTATATAAATATGTTTATTATTTATTTTTCATTTCATTGTTGTGTTTGTTTGTGTATGAGTGTCAAAGCAATTAATAAATCTAAATGTGGGTCTTGTTATAATTTTGATTTTCAGTGTACCTCTACATTTATCTGACGAATAAAAATGGACTTAAGCCTCGTAAGCTTAAGTCCTACTTAGATATTATTTAAAATATTTTTTCTCATATAAACATAGTTTAATTTACAATAATACAAGGTGTCTCGCGATGATTTACCCATTGCAGTATCTCCTGAAATAATGGAGATACCATAATTCTGGTTTTTTAATAAGATTCACAAGGACAAGGACTACAAATATTTCATGTTTTAATTTATTTTTTGGTAAAAAAGTTATAAAATGTATTTTTTTATTTAATTATTTAAAAAATAATTGAAGATAGCTATTTTTTAGAATTTTTTTTTCTAAAAATATTGACGTTTTATCATTTTAATTTCATCTATTTCTTGATTTTTAGTATTTTTTCTAGTTTCGAAAATACTGCGAATTATTTAACACGATATTGCCATAGTGGTATCATTGTATCAAACATGTGGCCCGCGTACTCGTACGGTTGGCGAACGGGTTTCAGTGTGGCCACTGAAACGTCATATTTTGTTTCTTCAACATTGTTAAATTTTTAAATAAAGTTAATAACTATTGTACAAAATATCAATATGTACATTTTTGTTATACCTAGTTTTATTAAATACGGTTATATTATAATAATTATAATAAATAGATAAAACAAATATATTTTGTTTACTTTGAATTTAGTAAAAAAATAAGGTGTTTTGTCCACCAACGTATAAATACGTAATAGTTAATATTTTATGGTTTGTTGGTAATTTGAGTATGGCTTAGTCAACAATTTAAATACCTAATTTAATATTTTGATATTATTATCTTGTCTCATTTTTTGACAAGGCATAAACACAATAATAATTTCACAGTTTTTTCAAAACTAGAAAAAATATTAAAAATCAGGAAATTGATGAAATTAAAATGTTAAAACGTCAATATTTTCAAAACGAAAAAACTCTACAAAATGGCTATCTTCAATTTTTTTTTAAATAATTAAATAAAAAATACATTTTTTAACTTTTTACTAAAACAAAAATAAATTAAAACATGAAATATTTGTAGTTCTTGTCTCTGTAAATCTTATTAAAAAACCAGAATTATGATATCTCCTTTATTTCGGGAGATATCGCAATGGGTAAATCCTCGCGGGATACTCTGTATATGTATTGATTATAGCCTTTAACAGTACAGTCAAACTTCAGTACTTCATACTATTATGGTTTGTCACAAGGATCAAATTCAGTAATAACATCATATGCATGTATACATTATTATATATAATTTGAATAGTTTTGATTCGATATCCTAAAGTTTCATTATTTCGAAATTCTAACTAGTATAATTATTTACGAAGCAATATATAATACATGGGATCAAGGATTTTCAATTTAATACTTGGTTTTTTGAAATTTAAAAAAACAAAGATAAGCAACGAGATGCTGGAGGTGGAGGTAAAAAAAATAACTGATGTAATCATTTTACATAATATTATATTATACATTATATTTTTTTTATTTATTTAAATGCATTTTACACATTATTTTTAAAAGATATATGAAATTCTATAACTGCACCTATATAAATTAATACATAAGACATAACAATACTAAAATAAAAGGTTATATTATTAAAAAAATATATTAATTAAAAATGATCGTAACTGATTTATTTTGTATATTTTTAAATTATACATCTCGTATCTAAGTTTAACTTCATATTTTATGGATATTTTCCGCATATAATTATGGCTCCTGTTTATTGTTAAATATTTAATTTATATTTTTATGACTTACAGTAGTGCATAATATTATGCTGTATACATATCACATTATTCCTAGATCAACCCTTATTTGTATCTTTAATCATATTGAATAAAAATAATATATTTTTAGATTTATATTTTATATCCTATTATTATATCATAATGTTATATTAATAATTTCCATCGAAACTTTGAATCAAACAACTACACAGCCGTGATAAGTAGATGGAAACGTGTATTCACAGAGAAATATATTCCATCTCAGTGCACTTTTGAAATATTTGTATTGTTATAGTAAAGTAAGATAATATAAACTACTATATTCTATTACAGACTCGAACCTTTAAAGTTATCAAACAGATTTCATACTAACTTCATGAAAAATACATGCGTGCCGTTATATTTTTTAATTAAAATTATATTTATATTTGAAATTCCTAGTGGAACGGTATATGTTTCGGGGTTTTTTTAATGACAACGTTAAATATTATCATTTATTCTGAGCAGAAATAATATTACGTAAGTTAACGCATTATCATAAGCTCATATACATATATGCATATATATTTCGCATTAAAGTTTAGGAAAATCAACATTATGTAATATGATGGATTTTAGTGAGATATATTTTGAACAATTTTGCATTTTAATTTTTAACTACCGCTTAATTGTGGGTAAAAAGTATAAGATGTTTAAGCATACATACCATAAACTTGTAATTTCGCTGAATGTGATATTTTTCCCGCTCGGTTGGAAACAACGCATTCGTACAAACCTCCGTCTTCCACTTGGACTTTGGTGATGTTGAAATGACTAACGACATCTCCGATTTCTGTGACATACTGACTAACCGATATTCGCCTGTATATTTATATTTAAAAAAACAAAATCGTGAGTAAATCGTCATTACCCGTACATACCTAACAATAGTGTACGCAAAACATCACTCTGCGTTACCTCACGATACAATAATATAGACTACTATATAATGCATACATGCACACATTGCACACAGAGTGTAACACGGCAGAATTTAAAACGTATAGCATACAAACGTACGTTCAAATAACGTCAGTTTACAAAGTGATGCACCCGTACACATTGCAATTATTCTGCGCGAAATGTATTTAAGACAAAAATAGTGTTTTAGTACTTGACAGATAATATTATTTTCCTTACATCTGTGAAAGAGACACGTCGTTACCGTCGAACTTCCAGGTGATGTGAGGCGTTGGTGTGCCGAATGCAATGCACTTGAGCGAAACGTCAGGACCGGGTTTCAACAAATGACCGATGAACTTGTACTTAAATGTCGGTTTGGACGCTGAAATAGAAAAAAAAAAACTCAACAACTTCATTTTGTACAGTTTATTCCTGACGATTGGACCGTAATAGTAATTACGGATCGAAACATATATCGATTGAAACAGTTCCAGTTGGCATGAAAAATGTGTAGAAAATAACTAACGTTTTTCGTTTACAGGTACGATTTTACGTATATTACGTACCTTCTACTAAATTATTAAAAATTATATCATAAATGGTCGTTATTTTTTATGAACGCTAATTATTGACTCGGAAAATAGTCGTAGTGTTTTTGGTGTGATTTAAGATATTACTTCATAATAGTAATAAAATATCGTCAACAAATAAAGATATAAATATATAAAAATAAATAAATGAAAGTAATAAAAATACTAAAGAATTTTTTAGTAAAAATACATCGTTCAAATTAAAAAATTAAAACAACAAATCATACATAATATATTATTGTAGAAAACTTATAACAAGTTTTTATTTTTATTTTTTTTTTTATTTCGTCAAACGTTATCATCATAATAGTTCTAACTTTTATTTTATTTTTGATATTAATCCATAGCTTGCTATCGTGTAAATTTGAATGTTGATTTGTGCATACTTGCGGTTTGAAACATAAAGACAAATATATCGTTTATACCTAACTTTCAATAACCAAAGTTTACCGACATATAGGATTTGACATAAAGACATTTAACAGATGCTTTTGCAACGTTGTAATATTGTTTTGAAACATATTAGCTTTTGTGTACAAAAGTACAATATGAACACATTTAGTATTTGAGAAGCCAGAAATAGTTAGATACATGAATCATGTTCATTTCGACAACATTTCACGAGTTCCGAAAATACCTAAGACCATTTTGTTCTCCATTATTTTATTTCAATATTCTTGCATAAGTAAAGTATCCTTTTTCCATTAGTATTTATATTACTTAAAATTTGTAACCTATGTAAATATAAAAAGTTTAATTCAATGGTTATAACTAGAATTTCAATGATATAACGTGTTTATATTTAAAATAATTATGGTTAATAGTTAATACTAAACGTAAAATCCTCTTATTATATTTATAAACCTTCGATATTATAATACTGTAACTGTATCATAGTAACTTAATAATATAGAAATATATGAGTATTTTTCGAAAAATCTACTTACTCAATTCAAATTTAAGAACATTGTCTATTTAAACTACGCAATTAATTTTACCGGTTCACGGTAAGTTGACATTAACTCATAGGTTATAATAACTATAATATTTATGAAATTTATTTATACTTTAATTAAAAATAATTAAATATAAGTAATATATATTTAATGCAAAAATTAATTAAAACTCCTGAATAAGTAATTTATATATATCATTGAGAGATTAAAATTACAATAAAAGGTACACATGACACCTAATATTCAACAGAGCGGTTACCTACTTTTTACCTACCTTTTGTTTGATAATTATTTACCTTGTTTTAAATTAATATTTGAACGGTTCATGGTTAATCAAGAGTTTCCGTGAGATTTGATCATTTATAATTAGTGGACCAAAAAGTTTTTGTATGAATGGCATAACTTGCGGTTTAAATCCGTGTGTGTTTAAAATGTGAAGGACTAAGCTGAGATTGCGTTGGTCTCTTAATGGCCGTACACATTATAATGCCGCCTTTAGATTATATACTAAAAGCCCACGGGCTTTTATCAAGCCAAAGGTACCGTAATAGCTAGATAATTGTTCATACTTGCATAGGTTTTTTCTACTGTTATGTTAAAATTTGCTGCTAGTGATTTTTACATGAATAAATATTCAAATAACACGAATTTGCTTATTTTTATTATTATGCGCAGGTATAGTATAATAATATAAATGCAGTAGTATTTATAATTGACTCTATCTAATATTGCTAAATTATATACATGATTATAATTGTATTTAGAAATAACATAATATAACTGTGAAAATGGTTTTAATTAATTTGACTACACCGTGTGTATAATATTTACATATTGATATAATGGCACAACATGAAATATATTATTTAATATTCTTTTATTAGCATTTTATACGAATATGTTTTTTTGAAAGTTAACTAATTATTTTTTAGCAATTTTGAAGTTCACTTTTTAAAGTTTTAGAATATCAGTTATTAGATAAAACAACTATTTATTTCCAAATGATTTTTGTTTTTTGTTTTAATTAAGAATAATCAAAAATTTCATATAATGTGTATGTTATAAATTTTCATTATAATATTATA
This sequence comes from Rhopalosiphum maidis, assembly GCF_003676215.2. NCBI lineage: Eukaryota > Metazoa > Arthropoda > Insecta > Hemiptera > Aphididae > Rhopalosiphum > Rhopalosiphum maidis. The sequence goes on along the minus strand of NC_040879.1, from coordinate 64,062,995 downwards.
AAATATTAAAAACATTTTTACTCTAATTGAGCTATGAATAGCGTGCCTAAAAATTATTCTTCGAGTAAATTTCTTGAAAATTGAATTCAACTTTTACGTGAGTTGTTCTTTTATCTATGTTAAAATATTATAATTATATAGACCTTTTTTTATATGTATTTTTATAATGTTGAAAAAATGACTTATTTAAATGATAGATAACGACGTGAGTTATTTAGTTATAATTTAAAAAAAATATTTGTGGGAATTTTAGTATACAAAATTATATTTTTGATTTATTTTAATATGCAATATACATTTATACAAGATGTTTATATTATAAATCTATTTTTACTGTCTTACGGTATTTATAGAAATACTAGTATAGAAATATGTTATTCCATTTTGAGTTTTACAATTTGATATACATATAATCCGGTATAAATAAATTTATTTACATAATTATGATAATACATAGTACATACATAATTTAATTTGCATTGTTTCCTATTTTCTAAACTATAGAGGCCAACAATTTTTTTAAATTGCATATTAGATTAAATCTTATTAGCAGGTTAAAGTCATATTTCTATGTATTTAATATTAAATAAGTGAACATTATCGCATTAAACCTAATATTGTGTTAGTTTTTAGTTTTTATATCATAATATAATATTAATTAGATCAAATTTACAATTAAATTAACTAATGGAAATATTATTTGATATTCGATCATTATAATTAGTGATGAAAAAATATCCAGAAAATACGAATTAATAATAATTATAATTTATTTAGAATGTAAAAAAAAAAATAATATTTATTTAAAATTATTTAGAAAACTAAATGTTTAGTCAAATTTTTATCGGATAGCTGTTTAATTTATAAACGAACATGGCAAATCAATCATATCAGAATAAATTGTAAATAATACAAGACAAAATTTTAAAATAATATAATACAATATAGAAAAATAAAAATAAAACCTTATATAAAATAAGGAATCAGTATAATTCTTATCAATACGTACCTAATGATCAAAAATGTTTATGAGCTTAAATGATTTATAATATTAAATTATGATATTTTATTGGTTTATATCTCTTTTCAACCATCACTACATTCTCCATTTCTTTTTCTTTTTCTTTCCATTCTTGCACAACTAACGTTTTAAAATCTCATTTTACTTCGTCTACCTCTTTCCTTCCGATTTTTATTAAAATACTGACTTAGGGGTCACATATTACTTGCTTCTTCCCGTTAACTATTATAAGTTCGAATACTGTATTGTTTTGCCTTTTATGTAGTTAGTTACCAAACATAAACCTATATTTTTGCAGTAGTCTTATTATTAGTATCTCGATATTGTGTTCATTAAAGTGCTTAGCTCTGTTACTAGACCAATTATTTCAGTACTACATAGATTATCTTAATATTTCAATTTTTTTTTTCCTAACTCTGTTGAATCCAAGTCATGCTATTAAAAAGCTTTAATAGAATGGCTCGCCTTGCAAAAGATATATAAACAGTATGTTTTGATAATTTGTAGCCATATTTTCGCAACACATGTTTCAATCGTCAGTTGTGTGAATGAGTATTCTAAAAATGCAAACCATCTACAAAAATAATTATTAACGATGGTTGACCGTTAAGAAATATAACGGAATGTCTGTGTGCTCACTAATAATAAATAAGTAAAATAGTATGTAGTATTAAATAAATAAAATAAAAATATTATGATCCATTTGAGTTCTAAAACATAATACATTTATTTAAACTTATACCATCCAATAATCATAAAGTAAATAACAAGCATTTAAATTATTATACATTTATGACAAATATTAATTATTTGATAAAATAACGTAAATGATAATAACCAATATAAATATTCGAAGAATTTCTGCTTCTAACAATGAACCTTTTATAAATAATATTAATTTCTTAGAAAAATGCTTTAAGTTAAATTTTATCAAGAACAAAATCTGAAATATTTAAAGGAGACATTTAAAATTGGAATTTGTCCCATATTAAATTGTTTTACAGTTTGGTAATGCAATTGGAAACAAAATTAGATTAATTCATTTAAATTATTCATTAAAACATTGGTTATAATATAACATATATATATAATATGCTCTCGGCTATTGATATAAGTACTAACTTTCCCGTCAGAAACATTATTGCCAATGATTAGTTAACTAAATCAAACAAGAAACATTTTTATGAAGATAGAATACTTGGAAATTTAATACATTTAAAACTATTTAGCTTACGGAACGATAAATATTTGTTAAACTTGATGATAGTATTTATATTATTAACATTTATAGGAATTATGGTTTACTGTAATTAAATAATATTTATTACAAAATTTATTCATAACACTAATATTTTTTAATTGAATTCTATGTTAGACAATAATAAATACTTAAATTAATAATATATCTCAAAAAAAAAAAAAAAAAAAGAAGAAATACTGTATAATATTAATTAATTATTATATTTTTGACAGATAAATGACGTATACTATATGGTTTTATACCACAGTTGAAACACACAAATTAAAAGTTTTAATTTATAAAATGAAACATACGACACATAAAAGTAGGTGCAAAGGTGCATACTATATATTTCTTTAAAAAATGTAATACTAATATAAAATTAGTCTGGTAATTTAGTTATGACTCCAAGAAATATAATTAAAAAATAAAATATATTAAACAAAAATATAATTAAGTAATCTGATTGTTTTTAAGTAACGCCACAACCGCTCAATAGTATTGTAACTGAGAAATAAATAATAGTTATTGAAATTGTTAGCCATAATGCAATCAAAATTATTTATAAGATAAAATATAATTAAGTGTATTATTTTGCTTTTGGTATAATTTAAAAAAAAAAAAATTGGACCAAAGTTAATAATCTGACTATCCAATATTTTCGATTAGATACTGACTAAAAGACACATTTAAAATAATTTACAAGCCTACCTAATAGTCATTTTAAAGTCAGGAGCATTTTCTAACAACTGTATAGATGAGCATGATAATATTGTTATTATAAGGTCATCAGATTACTTAAATTAATGCAATGATGATGATGATGATGATGATAATATTACAATGCTGTCGCGTACCTTCGCTACAACAAAATTGGAATTTATCGGGAATAGTTAAACCGTTCAAGAGCATATTATTCGAAACGTTTAAAACGAAATAATTCCATTGCATTCGCAACACTATAACGTATAGTATAATAATTGTAGATAGTCACTTGAAACTATATGTTATAGCCGACGGAGACCGACGTTCAATCGAATCGTTAATATTGTTGTACAACACCATTAGAACGTATGTCATTGTAAATAATTGTATTATTATATAAGCACATGGAGGGTAATGCATTTCAAATTTTGCACCATGGTAGTTATTGTATATTGTAAACCATGACTGGCCGTAAACTTCACAATACATTATATTATATTACTATGTATGCGTGTGTCGTTATGCTCACTTAACTAGGTGGTACTCGTTCAAAAAAAAAAATCGAAAAACCCACGTGACGTTTGTTAACAGGCTTATTGTAATAGAAAAATACTCCTAAAACGTTTAAATATTTAAGAGAAGATCGATTGAATACATAACATTTTTTTTTTTTTTATAAGCCTTATTTAATCTAACTAAAATATGACGAACGTACAATATTTCCGATTAAGAGGACATTAATACTCGTATAATATTTTGTATCTATCTCGCCTGCGCACAATGTTATAATAAATAATTTTATGTTAAAAAGAATCCGTTGTTTTTAATATTATTATTATTATATTTATTTTAAATGTAAAGGGAAAAATATTTTATAAGACACCATGAAAAGACTCATTTGAAATTTCAAATTTGTAGTTATTTATGCGTATTTAAAAATTTAAAAAATGGGAAAGACGGATTCTTAGGAGTGGTAAATGTGCTCTATGCTATGCGTTTGTAAAAAACACAAGTAAGTTCCTCGTATTTTTACCATATTTTCTGTTTTCTACAATTAATACTATGCCTCTAAAACATGACAAGCATGTATCATTTCATGTTCATCAACTTATATAAAATAATAATAATTATAATAATATTTCCTGGAAAACTTATATTATACTGTGTATTATAAAACGTTTTAAAATTATTTATCTTTTTTGTTATACATCATATATACAATTATTACCACTCACTGTGTTTAACATATTTTGTGATGTATTTAAAATTACTGCTGCCTAACGATTATTGATGAAGTTATTATTTATTAAACAATACACTTTGGATTAATATTGTTTGCTTAATAACATTTTGTATTGTTATTCATTTTACATGTATAAAGGTATATATATGTATGTAAAAAATAATGAATAACAGGTTAAGATATGAATATAGTAATCGATTTAATATAAATAAGACATTGTTAACAAAACGTTAAATAATATAGTGATCCGTAAAGTTTTAATTCAAAATTATTTAGCCACTTCATAACGAAAATTGTAACAAAAAGATTCAGCTTATTAACCACTGATGTAGGACATTGTTTGATTTTTACAATCACAGTTGCAATTTTTTTGTTTTGGTCACCTCGTTTGCGCAAGTATTACTGCACCTGATATGGCCAGATCAGATTTAACTTAAAATCATCATATTCAGGGACATTCCTTATGACAATACTGTATTCTTGATCCAAGTTAGATGCTTACCATTATTCGTCCACTCCGTGTTAGAGAGTGAAATTAGACGTGTTTAGTTAAGTCTCTATTTTCCATTGGGTTTCCTCGAGGTCTCTATAAGTAGGAGTTAATTAGGTTAGGTATTTTAGGTTTGCCATTTGTTTCGAAAACCTGATTTCATCGTAGCACTGGTGATGATAGACTTACGTTACATTACCATTAATAACCGTTTAGTAGGAGTAGAATTCTATGTTCTAGATAATATTATGTAAGTAATTTTATTCCGTTAGTGTCTATCTTTATCATATGGATACTATTGAATATGTGGGATAGAACGTAGTCTATATGGTAAATTTGACTAAATTACTATTTCTAATAATATATAATGTTGAATTCGAGTGTTGTCCTTTATACATCATGTTATTCGATAATATAATAAACCACTTTGATAACTATCAATTACAAGATATCAGAACAGTATAAGGGAGAAATAATTGTATACACAAGCACATTCAAATCAGTTCGAATGCCGTTAATATTTTTGAATTTTTTTTTTGCCTGGTCCGGAAAGCAACTTGTATTATATTAAAATCATAAAAGGACATTATATTCGGGTTGTACAGGGAAAATATCGGTCGGTCATATGACGTAAGAATTGCAAGGTTCGTATAACGTAGGCACTATTGTTACATATTGGGTGTATATCTGTAAACAAATGTCTGGCACGCAACAATCTATTTTAAGGCTTAGTACATAACATCATTATTGTAAACAGCTGATGTTATATAATTTTGGACATGATTCGTAGTTAATTGAATCTGTAAAATGTGTGTACATTGCCATGCGTATACATAATTTATGGGAAACACATTCACCAACAATTCAGGCACGTCGTGAGATCAAACGAATACACAATACGTGTACCGTATAATATGCTTATTTATACTTGCTTGTAATCGACGGCATATACGCACGTGAGCTTGTTTTATGTAGTGCATAGGTTTGTTCCGAAACGATCCGTTCGAATCGATCTTACCGTCGGATACGAGAGGGTCGTTTAGGGATATTTCATGGTGAATAGTACATACACAAACCACTAACGCGAGATATGATGCGGCAATATACATTAGTTCAATATAAGACAAATCGTGGTTGGAGTATTTGGATGTAAATGTTTCATAGCATATTCATAGTGATTCACAGAAAATCAAGAATGTCTGAATTCATTACAATACAAAATATTTCTTATCATTTTTTAAGTTTTTATTTTATTTGATTTACATTTTCATATTCTTAAGCCGGTCTTAGATTTCTGTATTTAAATTTATGACAACTAATTTTTGAAAAAGTTGTCAATAATCAACTAGTTATTAATTTCGATAATATTTTTAGATTACACATGACACTATACATACCGCTAAATTTATATTTTAATACATGTTGCCAATTCGTTACATTGTCTATGAAAAGTATTTTTATGAATAATTAAAACTCTCATAAAATTATTCAACTTGAAAAATATATGAAATTAAAATTAAATTACGTCATTGAAATAAAAAAAAAATTTCTTAAGAACATATTAAAAGTTATAATTTATTATTAATGCGATATTGTAAATAAGTTTAAAAATTATTTAAAAAAAAAAAATATATGAAAAATTTTATTTGTTTTCACCTATATTTCTGAAGATGTTGAGTGTCACCATTGGGTGTCTAATTTTTCAAATATCTCATATATCTACGCATACATGTCTGTTATAATTATTCAATTTCAGTCAAAGACTGTTGTTTTAAAATATAGGTAAAAATATAACACTTTTTACAATAGAAGAAATAATTAGAAGTTTTACTATGAGGTTAGTTTTTACTAAAGAAATGGATCTGTATGGTATATTGCTCAATCATGTATCGATTATTTGTTGTTATAAATTTGATCTTATTTTGGTTTTGAAATATTTTTACACAAAATTATTTAAACGTGAAATATAAAGGATATTAAAAATAAAAATGATGGATATATTTTATTATAAGTTATATTATGGTAATAGTTTAAATTTAAAATCAACTAAAATATTAAAAACTATTTTAAACATTAAAGTGGTCATAGAATATTAAAAAAATAATAAAAGTATTTATTCATAGTTATTCGGTCAATCAACGACAATCGCTTAGTATTCAAACATTGTTATTTTTATAATCTATTAATTTTTGGATTACTATTTTGTAGAAAGTTACTATAAGACCTTATATTTGTTATTCAGAAACTGATTTAATTAAAAATTAAAAATAGTATTAATAAACGAGCGTTTTGATTATAAAATAAGTACGTTTTCTGAAAATTGTTAATAAAAGGAAAAAGTTAATTATCTACGCAAATACATATAAATAAAGTATAGTATCTTAAAAACATCTCTAGGCACTTGATATCTGCTCGAATTACACAAGCTATGTTTAACTGATGGTTTTTAATTTGACTCATATACCAAGTTAGGGTAATAGGGTAGAATCTACCCGGTAGATTATAAAATGGCTTAAAATTGCTGACATTCGTTTATCCTTCATTACAGTAAGAACTTCATTATTATGATATCGAGTTAGTCAATCTTATACAAGTCTTTCACGCCATATCACGATAAAATTAAAAAATAAAAATAAAAACTTTTAAACAATGACAAACAATAAAATTACTATATGGTTTTTAAATTAAAAAAAAAATAATATTAGCATGCACGATAAATATATATTTTAAAATCATTATATCACATATACATGTTATACAATTGATAACATATTAAACTTAAGTCAATAATACATATATACAATATTGTTTCTGTTTAAAAAAAATAAAAAGTTTATGTTTTAATAACAAATTATTATTCATTCGTAATCGAATACGTTATTTATTCAAATACCTAAGTATTTAAAATCGCTATCGTACAACGATCTAAAATGGTATATTTTTTTATACTCTGAACGAACGATAAATGTTCTTCTTTTTGAATGTTTATAAGAACGATGAAAAACAATCCAGAAAAAGTATTTTATCCAATCGGGTATAGTAAATCGGTAACTGTAATAACGTTACGAAGGAAAAGTTGAACCATTTTCGCAGATCACACAGAATGTAAACGTTTTTAAGAATAAACACAACAATACAAAAACACTACGGGTTCTCGCGCATTTTTGATTAGAAATAAGTGATACATAGAATCCTTTTTTGGGAGTTTATCGAAAAATATTTTTTTGCTTTGTTAAGATTTTGAGTGAACCAATGATGTCCATTGGTCTAGCAATTTATTGTTTTATAATTGATTTTGAATTCTAACCTTTAAATTAATTTTTTTCATAATACTTATCATTAACCCAGTCATTAACTATAATACATAATAAATCGTTTGTATTTTTTTTATTATCACAATCAACAAATTATTAATCATAGAGTGTTAAAATCTTCATCAAAATTTAAATCTATCTTCTTTTTAGACACATTTTTATAATTTTCATAATATTTTTTTTTTTACTAAAGACATTTGGCACATCGTTGATTTTTTTATGAAACTATTGTTTGCAAAGATTTTATGTTTCGATTTTAAACTTGAAATTTTCACCAAATGTCTATAATTTGTTGTATAATACAATCATTTTTTAAAAATGTTTGCTTTATTGTTTTACATATTTTTAAACCATTGAATATTTAGATTTTTTTTTTATAAATGTCAATAAAAAAATTATGAATTAGTAAAAAGGCTTGAAAATGTCATACAAGGTTCCTAAAGTGGTTAATTTATCAACTAAAAATATCAAGTCTATATTATATATACTTTTTAAAGTAATTAAATTTAGCAATATTACAACATTTGTGAAAACCTTGAAAAATACAAGTTATTTTGTAATTAGAAACCCTTAAAAATGTTTTGTTTTTGCCTAAAAATTGAGTATTAAATAGTATTTACAGAAATTAAATTTTGAGTTATATAAATGCTTATAATATGCTATATAATGTATATTATAATAATAATTAAATACTAAATTATCCAAGAAAACATTAAATTAACCTACCAGCATACAATAGGTAAAATAAATGGCTTTATTTATTTGTATATATTTAAAAAAAAAAAAACGTATTAAGAAATAAAGTTAATGAGAATATTGGCTGACAGACTGTTTCCGCTTAGAACCGTTTTTCGTATACAATAAAATATAATTTAATTGAAATGCTGTACAGCCCACAGCCATAAAAGTGGCCCACTCAACACCTAATAAACAGCAAAGCTCCAACCACTTGCCTTATTTTTTTTCATTTTAATCATAGTTTAATAGATTTCAATGCGTTTTATTAAAACTTTTGGCCCAAAATATAGTAAATTATAAAATATTTTTATAACACAGTACAATCCGAAAAAAATCAGACCTTGTTTAGTAATTCATGTCTATATATTATTATACTACCTTGATATCATAATTATTTTTGAAATATATCAAAAGTATTACTATAATAAATTATGACAGTTTAACAATTTTTATAAATTTAATTAAAATTATACACATAAGTCTGCATATTTTTTTTAGATAACTTTAATGTAAAACTGTCCTTTTTGTCAGGTAATAGACAAATCTTAGGCGTGCAAAAAATAACGCGCGTTATGATAAAAGAGGAATATTGATTAAAAATGAACGACTCAAAGAAAAACTAAAAGCGTTTTTTTTAGAAAATTGAAAAAAAAATATGAAAATAGATCACGTTATTATCATAGTATATAATAATCGTGTAATACAATGGTATGTCAAGTTTTAGTTATATTATACAAATACTAACTCATTAAATATTTGATACATATATATATATATATTTCCAAACTTACTGTTAATTATATGCAAGCATTTCTAAAATATTATGATAGGTATTTTATGTATTTAGATACATACAATATTAATATAACACCTCTGCAATGAATATTAAGCATCGTCTGACGGCGAAACATTTTTGTGTAGGTACCTACATCTGTATTTGTGCAGTAAGAATTCGAATTTAGAAATAAAATAAAAATTTGAGAATACACTTTTTTAATTACTGAGCTCGTTAAATTAAACAATTCTATGTGCCCGTGAATATAATTATATATTATTTAATTATGATTTGTTACAATTATTGACGTGAGACAGTATACAAAGACGAAATACCTAATAGCGAAAAATAAATGACCTGACATTTTTTTTTATTATTACAACGGCATACTGTGTTATTATGGTTTCAATATATTTTAGTCACGTATAATTTTTATTTTTTCAGTCTATAATTAATATTATTATATTATTTTTCTGTTATATACAATAATAAATTTTGTTGTTCAAGTTGAAAAAATAAATGAGATAATCTAACAAATTAGGTTCTGAATTGTTCTACGTATATTATTAAAATCTGTAGTTTTCTTGTTAGTGTTTATTTTATTTTATTTTTTTTTTTTTGTATTTGAGCGCGTCACTTGCGCATTTAATACGCGCCAAGTCCCCCGAAAATATGTACAATACAAATAATCGTTCATATTTTTTTTTCCAACTGGAAAAAAATCAACACAATCATGGGAATTAATTTTGCTTTATTAATGTGACGATTAAACAATCAACAATATGATTATAGATAGTTTATTTATTACATGAACCCTTTACATTGATACATATATATATATATTGCTGAAATTATCTTTCCAGTAGTCGAGCTATTTTAAATACATTAATTTGCCTATTTTTTTATATTAAACAGTAAACTTGAGTTCCACCACAATCAACTTTTATTACGTGTATATTATTGTAACGCGATATTTCAATTTTAATTAAATTATTTGTTTACTGATAGGCAATATAATAAGTGGCCATCGCGAGTTTTAACATACTACAGAGTGTGGGTACCTACACACAGGTGTACCGAAATTGCCTAACCATGGTGCCGTCCAATCATCAACTTTTAAAAATTATTAAATATATATAATGACAATAAGAATTACTAAATTTAATAACGTAAGTTACATTGAATTAATAGATGATGTTTTACAAACGAAATACCTTACGCTACCTTATTATAGGGATTCGTTGTATACAGTTGTAGTTGATGACTAGAGAAGCAATTTTTATATATTATTAAATTATTATTATGCGGCGTACCATTAATATAATATTTATAAATGTTTTCGACGTTGATTTTCTGTTCTATTATGTAATACAATTATAACTATTACTAACACACGATCGCTAAAAACATAATATCAACGATGTGCATATGATAATATATATTAGTGTTAGAAACTCGACGATGTATACATGTATCGATTTAAAATATAACTACACCCGTTTTACGGTACGCATAAAAATAATGATAATGATTATTACGTTTTGTCCTTAATTTTAAAACTATATATTTACGTTTCTGACAGCGCGCAAGAATATTGTATACATAAAATAATTACAGTGGTTGTACACGATCAATTAAATTATTTAATAATCCATTTTGCGCTGTACAACAAAACGTGATCGCGTGGTATTTCCAATCAAAGTATTTATATTACACATTTTTCGCGTTCATGTAAAACTAAACTACGTAGTGCTACCGTGATATACGAATGCGTGTTTTAATGATTTCCCGTCTATATTATAATTCAGACGTTTCAACGTGCATAATATTGTTGTCACAATTATAATAATTATATACACAGTACCGATGTAAATAATACGATGACGTGATCAATCTGTTCATATAATAAAATATTACGATAAACAACGATACACGGTAGCTGAATGTTGCCGAATGAGCTTGTAAATCGATACATAGATACGAAAAACGTTTTTACACGTTTAGATAGTTTATATTTTTGTCTATAACAGAGTAATTGAGATGAGACACACCGTAATCCGATATTGTTGTTTTTACACATTATATATCGTTTTTCTGATTTAATCTTATATTTTGAAAATATATACGTTTAACGTTATTAATGTATATTCTATAAAAATTCAATCGAGCATATTATCATACGTGTATTTTTTTATTTAACAAATATTCAGAAAATTATTCATGTATAAGTCATATTTGTTTAGAGATTAATTATTTATTGTGAACCATGACTGCAAAATTGAAAAATGTTAATTAATTGTTTTTGTTGTTAACATTAAAAATAGGTACTGCTAAGTGATAATCATAGAACGATTTAAAATACTATACTGTACTCCTAATCTTAGAAATGTATTGTCCTTCCAAAAATATTGCTTAGTTAATAAAAAAATAATACACTTATATATATACAAGGTGTCCCTCGAGGATTTACCCATTGCAATATCTCCTGAAATAGTGGAGATATCATAATTCTGGTTTTTCAATAAGATTCACAAGTACAAGGACTACAAATATTTCATGTTTTAATTTATTTTTATTTTTTGGTAAAAAAGTTATAAAATGTATTTTTTTATTTAATTATTTAAAAAAAAAATGAAGATAGCCATTTTGTAGATATTTTTTTCTAAAAATATTGATGTTTTATCATTTTAATTTCATCTATTTCCTGATTTTTAATATTTTATTCAGCCACACTGAAACCCGTTCGCCAGCCGTACGAGCACGCGAGCCACATGTTTGATACAATGATACCACTATGGCATATTGTATTAAAAAATTCGCGGTTTTTTTCGAAACTAGAAAAAATATTAAAATCAAGAAATTGATGAAATTAAAATGTTAAAATGTCAATATTTTCAAAAAAAAAAAAACTCTACAAAATGGCTATCTTCAATTTTTTTTTTTTTAAATAATTAAATAAAAAAAAAAAACATTTTTAACTTTTTTACCAAAACATAAAATATTTGTAGTTCTCGTCCCTGTGAATCTTATTAAAAAAACCAGAATTATGATATCTCTATTATTTCAGGGTATATCACAATTGGTAAATTCTCGCGGGACACTCTGTATATATATATCGTTAAGTAAATTTACCTGGTAGGAACCTTTGGTATTTAGTGACTTATAAATATACTAACAAACATATGACAACAAACAAATGTTTAAAGAATATTTTTCATAAAATATTTTCAATAGCACTCTTGTATATCTTATTCTATTATGCCTCGTACAATGTGAAACCAATTTTTTTTCTCAAGTCAACAGATCGCACTAATTGGAAGTAGTCAAAGACTATATTATTTACCATTTAAACCTACATAAAATATAAGTACAAATAAAACAATAATTCAATATACGTTAAACTGAACTCACTGATCAATATATAGTTATATACTAGTAAGTTATATAATACATAATATAAATTCCTAATTTGAATTTTTTTTTTTGTCAATACCGTTTAGTTTAACATCAACGTGGTTTTTCTGTTACGAGAAAAAAATTAAAAACCAGACATTAATCATTACTGTTTTTGAAAATCGTACGTAATTATGTGACACAAAACCCATCCACCACGATGACTGATTAAAAAAAAAAAATATAGTACTGCTTACCTATAATTATTATCCATTGTGCACGAATAGGAAAAAAAAACGTAATCATTTGAAAAAAAAATATATTCACCGAGCACTTTAACAAGCTACAGGACACGCCGCCCCGTTGATAAAGTCCGGCCAATTTCGCAAGCTATACATTTGTCGTTTAGTAGACAATAGCGCAAAGTATACAGGAATTTGATGCGGACATTTTTCAGTTTCAAGTACTTGAGCCGTAGCAGAGACAGGGAATAAAATAACGAAATACCGCACCATCCTTACGTTGCGTTATTTTGAATTTATTGCGTCTATATGAAGCGAAACAACCCACTTCATTAGTATTCGATGCACCCTATATCGTACGGCAGTTAGTAGTAGGTATATAAGTGCATTTTAATTGTTCACGATCTATCATTTATCATGGCCATGGAGTCTCTTATTATTTTATGGCAGTAAATCCGGGTGTAATATATTTTATCCTTGCAGATCGTGGTTGTCCACATCTTTACAAACCTTATAAATATTAATGCAATATCAATGAAAATTAGTAGGTAAAGTTCATAATTTTAATATTGTAAATAAATAATTTTAAAATTTCGAAGTTTCGAATTGAATTAAAAGCTGTTGCATCATATATTTTCATCATTTACACAGGAATACTGTAATTAGAAAACTGTAATAATTATTAATATGCTTTTAAATAATAATAATAAAAAAAAATGACATCAACCCGTCAACCGTTACCTAACTTTGTATGGCTCGTTATTCTATAATTTAATTATGATAAAATTGTATCAAATATTAAACATTTGTAATATTTTACATTTTTTAAAATACTTTATGTAGAATGTAATCTTAGAGGGTCAGGTTATAAAAATATAAACACAATACTATGGTTGTTGTAATTATATGTAATTGTTTTTTTTTTAATGCCTTTAATGAGAAAACATTTTTTCTTACGTTATTTTTAAAATTAAATTCGTTATATAATTATTAGAATGTTATAAATCCAGATTTTCATAATTCGCAGCTGTAATCATTCGTCATGCGTAAGAATTCCTTTATGTTGGATAAATTACATTTATACGGTACTGTAAATGTGTGTTGTATTGGTAATTCCGATTCGATAAAACGAACAAATCGTCCGACCCCGTCCAACGGTTTTCGATTTCGAACCCGATGATAGAGTCATAAGACCATTTAAGTTAGTATTCAGTCAATAGTGAAGCATAATGAAAACAATTAATTCAAGTTAGATCTTCTGTACCGTACAATGACACGTAGATTTATCAGACCATATATCTTTGCCGAAAGTCCTGCGGATGCCGAATAGTTTTGTCAATAGACGCACATATTATCGTTAGAAACAATTGCATTCACTGAAGGAATCTTTCTGAACAATGGTCATTCGAAGTTTATAATTTCGCTGAGCGTTTACAACTGTTTCCACGCTGGGATTGAATGGCAATAGAGGGAATTCAGGATCAAATATTAAGATTTCATTTATTCAACCTGTAACAAACTTTTGTGTGCGCCAAAAATATACCGTACACAATATAGTTGAACTATCAGAATCGCAATTATAATTTGAAACTTAAAATATACTCGTAGTTATTACAGTTTTGGACTTGATATTATATAGCGTAAAATATAGAATATTATTATGAAAAAATGTAATACAGATAATGTATATAATGATATCGTTAATGGAATAATTCGTTTAAAGCATTTTAGGTATATTATGTAAATCCGAAGTGGTCTATTTGACTAAAGGTGTTCATTTTTCCAGACAGCACTACAATTTTTTGTGAATATAATATGTTATAAATAATTTTAAATCATTGTAAAACAATATATTTAGAAAATATTTCATTCGTAATCAACAAACTTATTATTATTTCATTTTAATTACAATATATTCTTAATTGAAATATATTTGAGGTATTTTGATTTATTAAAATCAAATTCTAGACAGAGTTTTATTTATTATAAATATTTTAAGCAATGACCAGTGAATAAGTAAACCAACATTTTGCAGTTTATTAGTAAACTTAATTTTAAATTGACTTATTTATAGATATGAGCTACTCGTTCAAATTTCGATTTAACATAAACTATATAATACTCCGAAAATATTCTGCTACAAAATAAAAATAAAAAAAAAACATATTATCATTAAAAAAGTTATCATTTTAAAATATTACTGTGATGAAAAATATTGAAAAATATTCTTATCATCGACTTAATATTATAATAAAACAAAAAAATATATATATTTGAAATAATAAGTGTCTTTTAATCAAAAATATATTCTAAAATTATAAATTTAGATTATTCTATAATTTAGGAATCTTCAATGTATAGATACTGTTTGTAAAATGTACTAGTGACACATGTAGTGAAAAATAAATTTGACCATCTCATTATATTCTCGTATGAAATTAAATGCATATTATCGAACTTATAGCTATCATATTATTGTATAGATTAATTTAATAATATGTTTATGCAATTTTATTTTAATCCTTATAGGTAACCATAACGTTTGTGCCTGGATGTGTAACTTATTATTTATTTTTAAAAAAAGTCAGATTTATGTATTTCGGAACTAAATAATATTCAGTTTAATAACGAAAGAATAAGCGTTTATTCTTTAAAGCATGATAACGTAGGTTTGTTTTATGCCGGCAAACAAAATATTTTTATCTAAACTATTATAAATTAAAAATCTTACAAATTGTGAAGCAGTACTTAAATTGATTGCGATCCTTCAATGGGAGTCCTACATACACAAGTATTATAAATTATACATCTATACATCTAAAAGAGTTTTTCTTTTTTCGTCTTGTTCATTATATAACTTTACGCTGTACGATAAATCTTAACAAAAAATAAATGTATTTTAGAAATTTTGTTTTCGTAAATTCATCGGAAAGTGGTCATTGAATACAGAATATCGATTAATAATAACGATAATCGTGTTTAATTTCCTAGCACTTTGAGTGAAATGAAAATCAACAAAGTTCTGTTGGTTATTGTATAGAATTTTTCATTGCGTCAATTATATTCCTTTTAAACATGATATGACATAACACCATCGGTATTCAGAAAATTAATATTATTTTTGTTATATTTTAAAATGCATTTACGGTCCTGTGATTGGATAAACAAAAAAATTCGAATTCAAACTAGATAATTAACTTTCATGTATAAATGTATCAAAAAAAATTTTCTGTATGTCCATTTATTTATTAGAAATTACACAATATATTATGGGACACGGGTATATGGACATTTATCAAATTTTTTATATGAACATAAAATGTTATATATTATTTATTTTATATTTTTATAATTACATACTACTATAATGATACTCAACGTTCAAGTTTAACTATTCTGTAAAATTTTGTGTCGTAATGATATATTTGTTTATAAAATATTATGTGACGAGTGTATTTCATGCAGTAAAAATCATATACCTATGATACGTGGAGAATAATTCGATTAATCAAACTCTTTAAGTATTGCTTTACTTAAACCGCGTTAGACCGATCACAAAAAATACAAACTCCCATATTTAATCTAAATCATTTGATCGAGAACAAAATTGTTATGCTTAAAACTGGAATTATCGATATAAGAATAAGAAATTCGCATCATTAATTTGATACCATAATAAAACTATGGATTTTTTTGTGAAATGTGAGTGTATATAAAATTTACCAAAATTTCAAATGATGAAAAAATTGTATGTTAAACAAACACGTTGAAGGTAACTAAATAGGAGTACAAACACGTCTTGACACATGATATAATTATAAGTATAATACACGAAAATTCTGGAAGTTAATCGAGATTTGTATTGATCGTATTTTGTACGGATCGAATAATATAATACGAATATAATAAAATTGCAGAGTAAATATTACACTTATTTGCAGCCCTTAACGTATCAATATGGTAATATCAATAATAAATAATATAATATTATATATTATTATTGTTATTATTATCAATTATCGTAGTATACGTCGTTTTATCTCGAAGGAATATAAATTATAATTTATAACGCACTGGGTATTCTAGGTTCTGTCTGCCATTGTGTGTTGTATACGAATATATTACTGTCTTCGGATTATCTAGTCATTATTCTGTGAGAAAATACGTGTTGGATGCAACTATTTTCATTTACGTGTAGTAGGTATAATAATATAATGCATACGTAGGTGTGTACGCGTTTTGATGGACATCCTTAGATGTTCATGATTTTTCCCATCAAGCAGATAAGTAAACCGTAATCTACGCTGTCGTTTGAAATCCCAAACTTCATCTATCATTCAGCATTGTTTGTTCTTGTATTAATGTCAAACTTTAGACACACTAACACCTTTGAATAGTATTAAGGTTGTTACCGTTATTAGCATTTCCAGAGCAGAGGAAGCTTATATTATATTGGTTCGGCTTCGCGTTCGCTGTTCTTTTCGAACAACAGACCGTTAATTGC
The DNA here is from genome assembly GCF_003676215.2 of Rhopalosiphum maidis. Lineage (NCBI taxonomy): Eukaryota > Metazoa > Arthropoda > Insecta > Hemiptera > Aphididae > Rhopalosiphum > Rhopalosiphum maidis. The sequence continues at coordinate 64,045,330 of NC_040879.1, read as the reverse complement.
CACAACAATGCATACCTATTCCGATGATATAATACGAATTTCGGTTTAAGTATACTCGCCATTGCGTAGCCTGAGCAATTCCGTTGAATGGTACGTGATGAATGACAGACTAGATATTAATATTTGGTTTACGCGCAATGCCCTATTATAACGTACGGCAATTCAAACAGTGCGGATCTTTGGAAGTTTATTAAAATACAGATCGTCGAGGTCGTAATGAACTTTAACCACGCGATGAGTCCGGTAGTGTACGACATAAAACTTAGGGGGGCTGAGGGGGGGGGCACATTACAAAAAAGTTAGAGAAGCACTGGTGTATGAAATTTGAGACAGTAGTGCAATGCGGTCTACGTTTCGAAGTAGTAAAACCTCTGGGGCAGAAGTGAATAAACACAACAATAACAACGGCAACAGGTCGATGTGTTCGATTACAGTTAATACGATCATAATAATTATCGCGATTCGATAAAAATTGCTGAAATCGATGTAATTGGTTTTTAATTATTCAAAAGTTTACCATCAACAAAATTCTAAACGGCGAGTATACTAAAATCGATAACTACACTCAAACATTTGAATATTTTAGGTGCGTACTAAATTACATTTTACTACAAGATATTATATTACCGATTTTTTAATTTACGTATACAAAATCCGATGAAAATATTTTAATGAACCATCTTATATTTTATTCTACCTACTGGGTTTTCTAATGATTATATTTTCTTTTCAAAAAATTTGATGGCACAATAATTCGACTAATTTTAATAATTTTAATTTAAAATATCTCCTATAACTTTTTCACTATTCATGGGTCATTTACCACGAATTATACTATGAACATTTTTTGATTTAATAAGTTCGGCGATCAAATACTGTATAGAATAATAATGTGTTTACAATAAATTGCTTTAGATTCTACTGTGATTGTTTTTACAATGATTTTCGGGAGAATTTTATTTATATTTAATAATTTTTATTTTATATTATCGATAATTCAATCAAATTATGTTTTATTGTATATTATTATAGTTTATTTAAATAAACAAAACACGTTTGTAAGCAAAACATATTTTAATATACATACATTTTTATATGATATATAAAACAGAAAAAATAACATCTAGAGAAACTTGCGTAACTACTGCTGTTTTTACAAGCTGTGGTTATGATATTTACTTTATATTAATTGATGTTTTGGAACTCTGACAAAAATAAATATTATGCACATGGTGTGTATGAGAAATATTATTCCGTTTTTGTTTCTGTATATATTATTTAAATTAAAAGTAAATATTGTTTAATCTTTTAAACTATATCAAACTATTAATGAATAAATGCGATTGACTAAAAAATATTTATAACAGTGTATTTTTTCAGTTATCAACGCTGTAATATTGTTTATAAATATAATATATTATTTATAATATAATTTTTAATAATTGTCTATATTTATAAAAAAAATTTTCTTCAATAAATCATTAATATATTATAGCTGTTATTATAATTCATCATACGGGTATACTGTTAAAAAAAAAAGATGAATATATGCATTTTAAGGACTTAATTGCATTTCGAGTATTGTTGAATTTAAATACTATAACTAATGTATATAAACTATACTACTATACTAAAGATATAATAGTAAAATAAAATAAACGAAAAATGGTGGTTTTTATATTTTGAGCAACGGTATAAAAAAAAAATTGAAAATGAAATATAAGCTCTTCATAAATATATACTTTTGTTTTATAGACATATATATAGTTTAAATTTGTACTAAATTACATATGTTATCTATCCCAGACGATCAGTATTATGTGTTATATTTAAAAAGGTACTGGAGCCCTGAAACCTTTGCATGTCTTATATAATTATATACACACAATTATATTTTCAAATACCATGTTAATTCGGTTAAAATTAATTCAACGTGCTACATATTACTTATATGAAAATAAATTACTTTACTTAATAAAAATATCAAAAAACATAACATGAAATATTTTTAGTAATTTAGGCTAATAGACCGTATCTACTCAGAATTTTTTTTTTTTTTTTGTATATAATGATTTATTAAATAAATTTACACAGTTACCTACCAGTTTTCTGCCAGAAAAGCAGTATCTTATTCTTGGCCACATGCTTTTTTTATAATTAAATTACACATTTTAAATCCTTATTTTGTTAATAATTTTGGTAAGTTGATTTTAACCCATTCAAGAGTGTAAACAGTACAAAAATAACAACATTTTTAATTGTATTTATTTATGTGATAAAAATAATATATTTTTACTGAGGAAATTTCACAGCTGAAACCTAACCTAACCAAATACAACCCAGTGATGAATAAATTGCATTTTATGCGCCATTAAAATATTGAGAGTTAAATATTTACAGAACATAATGTATTATATGATTTTGGATAAAGAATATTTTAAAAAATATAGTAAAAAATCTGACGATTTCAGATGAATAATTGAATAATTAAATAATATGGAATAAAACGTTGGATATTTGCCACGTGTGCACGTTTGCTTTATAAGCTTACGAATCGATTTCGGGTTTCTGAGTGTATGAGTTGGTTTGTTTAACTCTCATTAAACGCCTTTGATGGTTCAATTGATAGATTTCGTAAGACAATCACAAATTCAAACACTTTATTATTTCTACTAATCATTTTAATATTAAAAGATAACAAACCTAACTCACTGTCAGAGTCAAACAAGCATACAGTATTTTATTTTGTTCTGCACACGGTAACAAAATGTTTCTGTAGAACAACGACAATAATATGATTGTTTGCTGTGAAAATTTCTAAGAAAACAATGAACACGTAGGACTTATAGAATGAAAATCAAAAGTCTATTAGTTGAAAAAATAGTATTGTGATTGTCAACTCACTATTGTTTGACAATAAAATACGACATCGCTGTGTTCGATAAAATCGGAATTATAAATTTGTAATGTGTAATAATAATATATAGAAAAAAAATTAATTTTGAAGCAATTTGTTTTGTTTTTCCATCTGATATTGGAAGGTAAAATATTTAAATTCATATCGTCCTACTTAATTTATTATTATTTTGATGAATTTTAAAAAAAAAAAAACAATAATAATAAAAAAAAATAAAAACCACAACCAATTTGCAAATTAACAATAATACTCATTAAAGTGCTCCTATGCAATACTCACGTTGCTTTTTGATAAGTCATAACAATATAAAATTCGAAAAATATCTGGATTAAGTTAAAAATACAAAAAATGGACTAAATTGAATTCATAATCACTTATATTTTTTCCAATTTAAGTAAAATAAGTAATACAATATTTAACAATTGTTTTTAAGTATTATTATTAATGGCCGTTATAATTATATATTTTACTATATTTGTAACAAGCTAATTTGTATCTATAAATTGTTAATATATCCTACTCTGAAGTGTATGTATTTAACATGAGTGTTAAGTATCGATAATTAGATATTACATAAGTTTATGTATTTATAATTCTTTTTACATTTTTACAGCTGATCATTTTACATTTTATATTTAATAATAAAAATATATTATTAATTTATTATAATATATTACATTCGTCAGTGTAACTATTTTAACACAATATTTTACACATAGTTCTGAAAAGTATTGATGTAGTGTATTCTGCAACCTAATTATAATTGGCTCTTATCAATACATATTATTATAATAATACAAATAGTTGACATGGTTTTTTTTTTTTTTTAACTTAACATTTTTTATCGTAAACTTAATACTAAACGCCCTCAAACGCATTATAATACCGTATTGGTTGCACCATAATACGAGGAGTCGTCGACGAAACAACTTAATAAATTATATTTTTCAATAGAGCGTAGTTGATTGTTAAATAATTATAACAAAAGACTAATAATTTTTTTCGTGAGCAATGCGTTGTAATACTAACGATTACGTATTTAATTTTGATAACAAATATTTTCAATGTGTGTTTAAGAATATGCTTCATAAAAATAATATTATTGAATAATTAAATTAACAATTAATTGATATATCAACTGACGTTATAAAAAACCAATTTCTGATGTTAAGTTTAAAGATACTATAAAAAATGCAAGTAGTTATATTGTAACGAAGACAGAAGTTAATAAAACTTTTAACTCATTAATACTCGTCACTCTTCCTTCCTTCTAGCTATAGAAATATTTTTTTATTTTTACACAGTTTACACAAAAACATTACTTGCTATACTTTGTATAAATCATAAAAAAAAAAATCAATTTAACAAAAATTTTAATTTAAAACACCTTTGAAATCTCGTGTGAAAAACATAATATATTAAATAATTTCAGAAAAATGTCTGTCAGTCATTTTCAGAAGACGTTTTTAAAAGATTTACTTTTCCATTGATATGAGCGTTCCTTTTAAATCATTTTTAAACAAATTAAAACACCGTGTCCTTTTTTTTCAATGTAAAGTTTTCTGCGTACAGCTGTGTCACACTTATCTCGATCACTGATGACGTGTACGCAGGTGTTATTACAGTGACATTCGATGTTTTAATTTTATTAGGAATGTATTATATTTTTATAATGTTATAATGTTGCAAAGTTATAGACGATACGTATCCAAAGATTATTATAACGTCTTTAAATATTATTCAATTAAATATGAATAGATAATATCATACAATAAATGTATATATTGTTTATTGTTATAAGCACTAATGATTATTAGATAATATTGTATGAAAAACAATTAAACTATAATAATCTAATTTAATAATAATAATATTAATACATTTAAATAGGTACCCAATTAGAAAGATTGCCTCATATTGTTATATTATACAGTTACCATATTATTTCGATTTTTTTTAAATATTTTAAATTACTATAAACGCCAATGAAATAAGAAATATTTAATAAGTATATGCTTATCAAAACCAGTACTAACTTGACACTACACTAAGAGGAATTATCTGACTTATAAAGAGTCTGATTATTGTATATGAAGGAACGGTAAGACGAATTTCAAATGTTAAATATTACTGACATTTATAATGCGAGCTTAGGTAACTTTGTAAATTAGATTTTAACAGTATATTTATAAGCATAAAATAAAAAATATATTAAAGAATAAAATATTGTATATTTTCACATTATTAATGAATAAGAATAAACTTAAGTTAAACAAGACTGATATAGGTCTTTCTAAGTAAAATAATACAAACAATATCTCCCGTTGTAATAACATATTATATTATTAATTAAAATTTTAAAATATTTATTTCTATGTCTTTTATTATTTTATATAAACAATAAAGACACTTTGAATTTCCAAAAACAAAAATTTTATTGACTGTTAATAAAATAATGTCTTATTTTGGAAGTATTAATGTGAACGACCATAAACGTGACTAGATAACATCTGTCCGTCGCTGTTTGTTAATTGACTGTTATTATCTTCACACCACAAACTGCTGACAAGTACGTGCTAGTATTGTGTAATGAAGGCAATTATTAGCGACTGACAAATAGAAAATACTAACTTGGCACAAAAATATCATACAATATGTGACGTTACATTTTTCGACTCGTATAACGAAAAAATAAAAATTTAAGTACGATCGTTTATATGCTTGACTACACAGTGAAGAGGTCATTTGTATTTTAATTATCAGTAAATGAAATACGAAATACATCAAACGTGCAAAAGTTTTGTTAATATATAAGTTTATTAAAATATTATATTGTGGACGTAGAAAACAAAACCAAATACCCATCACAAGAGTAGCACGTCATATTATTTCATACTAAAAAGTTAGTGTTTTATTCGGGAACGAGTACGGCGGGATTCTGGTGATTATACCTTCTTTGAATATTCATTAAAAACAAAAGTTTTTAATTTAAACTTTTTCCGTAATGCATTATAATATATATTAAAACGGTACATATACAGAATATTATATGCACACATATATCAACGACCAAAATCAACAAACACCATAACCCGATAAGACCATTCGTGGAAAAACGATATGGTGACTAACAAAAATAGCATATTCACTGTGATGAAAATTGAGCGGATGACGAGGTTTTCACAACTAATATGGTACATATTCAAATCTGTTCGATTAGGACACAAATACCAGTGCACTGTGACTGGAGAGAGAACCCATAAATTTTAATCTTTGAACGATACTTGTCTACGATAAATTCAGACCTGTGCGATGAACAATGTCCTGAAGTCACCTCTGTATCAAGAATATATTTTTAGAATAATTAAAATCGTATTATCATTAAATTTGTTGTTCTAGCTCACCATAACATTTACCGTTAATGAATTCTAAATGAAAATTAGTAACTAAAATTATATAATATCAGCTACATCAATTAGCTATGTAAATAAAAGGTATCTCGTGTTTTTAAAAATGTAAATTTGGTTTTATTTTTTTACATAGAATTTGCGTGAACACAGAAGATAATTGAGTTGATAAAAATGCCATCTCAGGAAAAAAAAACGACCAGAACCACTAAATTGATTTCAATTCATAAATACATATATAAAATCAATAAGTATAAATCATAGAATTTTAATATTTTTTCCTTAATACAATTTTAAATTATGAGCATAGAGATGTATTGGTAATGTATTGGTTTTACAAAAATTTCTGATTTTTTTTTTATTTTTTTTATTGTGTCATGTTTTTTGGTAGCAGTAAAAAATAAGTTTTTTATATACAATTTGATATAGTGTGTAGTACATATTTTGAGACTTAATAACTAAAAACCTACAGTATTCTTCAAAATAATCGTGTAAAACCAATACAAATTATTTTAAATTTAAATTTCCACTTTCGGTAACCACGATTAATAAAAATATATTTCGCTATTACATAGATAGCTCAAGAGTTAGCTGATTATGTCATATCAAATAATATTAAAATAACTTATTGTATATACTTTTCATAATTATTATTGTACAAATATATAATAAAATACCCTTAAAAATATATGCTGGCAAACCGTTTCCGCCCAGAATTGTTTTTAATTGCATACAATTTCGTATTATTAAATTAAAATTTAACGCATATATTATAGTTATCTTTTCTATGATGAGGTACACTCGTACCTACTTGTCCGTTTTTTATTTTATAATATACCTTGTATGTCCATTGGCCGGCGCGATATATAGGCAAATTCGGTACATATTCGCGTAGGTGTCTTTCAGACGACATCCCGCGTGGCACACTATCCATAAGTAATATTATTATTAATTTTTAAATTATTTGGCTGACCTATACTTTTAAAAATATTTATTTTTGATTTAATTAGAACCGAAAAACTATATACGTCTCACAATGTTACTATTTCTTACACAATAATAAAAAATAAACAATATTTTTTTTCAAACCAAAAGTTACGTAAAAAATATGGGTAACAATATAGTGAAGCATACCGGACGTGTAGTGATTTACTATACTTAGAATAGTATCAATGATTAATACATATGAGACTAAATATAATTAATACTTTGATAGTAAATTTAATAGTTTATTAATATATGCAATTGAAATTTGGAAAAATTGGAGTAATTGGACCATATTAATTTAATGTAACTAAAACACAAAATACGAAAATTTAAATACGATAAACACGCGATGATTTATAATAAGAATTTAATTTTGTATTTAGTGATTTATTTAATATATTTCTATAGATTATAACGCAATTTAACCTTAAATCAACCTTACATAAAATATATTATCATAAGGTAGCGAATAATTGTAAATACATATTCCGTGTTATTTACATACCGTTTAATATATTATATAATATTATAATTAAAATAATATATAGAATACAATTTTTAATTTGTATTTTTTTTAAATATTAACATTAATGAAAATGATATTTATATTGTTTTCAGTCATTGAAAACAACATATTTTCAGTGCCAGATCAACATGTTGTAGTTTGACTAAAATAAAACTCACTAAAACATTTTTTACTTAAAATTTGTAATTAGGTAATTGTTAAGAATTAAATTTTTCATATCAAAATTGTCAACAACAATTCTGTTTTATAATATTAAAAATTAATGCTGTTATAAAACATGTTAAACAATGATAACGATAAAAGACCATTACCATTGTATATTATTTTAATTTATTTTTAGTGTGTTAACATTATGTAAAAACACATTTTTGAAAACTTCAATAATTGTTGAGATAATGAGTTCATGAATAATTTTAACTGCAAAAATTATCACTTACCGTATAAAAATTATTCATAGTATATATTAATTACTTAACTGGTACCAACAAAAAAATATTATTACACTCGTAGCTACATAATATTACAACACACTTGATGTTAGCACTTTTACGAAATTTTACTTATTAACCACTTTTTTCGAGGTAATTTGCTTATTAATTTATATCTATAGCATTTATAATTTGCATGTTGAGCAATTCAACAATAATTCGTCATTTTAGCAAGTTAATCAAAAGTAAAGACATGATTTTGAATAATGTTTTTTTTTTTTTTTAAATTATAATTTAATGTGTAAATAATATGTCATAAAATATAACGTATCACTTGTACTCTGTGGACTTTTTGATATTCATTATTTCCCGGTGTTGACGTATCGAATGTCTGAGTTTCATCCAGTTCAGTATATTATATTACATTTTTTGCAGCTAACATTGTACGAAGATAAAATGTAATTATTTACTATAATGTCGATATAAGCCGGTCCCAGAATCATTTACATATAACTGTAACACGTCCTAGCGAATGCGTATTTTGGTGACTATCCTAACTTAGCATACAAAGCATAAAATATTTATTATTTATAATAATATGATAACGCGATATACGCACATGACAGTTACCACAAAAATGAAATTGTTTACCTAACGCCGAACATCGTTGCGCGGACGATCCATCAATATTTCATACGGCCACGAGCCGCAATATAAATCGAGTGTAACGCGTTTTAATATAACGCGCAAAATCAAATCGTATAAATCTGTAATAATAATATTTCCACCACCGACTCGTTATTATTCTACCACTACTATTGCTACTATTACTATTATTATAGGGTATTTGTACAGTGCAGTTGAGCGGATGATAGTAATATTTTTGAAACTATTTGGCCGGTCGGAACGATTTACTTTATGTGCACAAGAAAACGCGTATGGTATAATAATGCAAATACGAGTATACACGAGGCACAAGCGCATTCAGGTACCTAACTATAATGGAATACACTCACGTATATATCACGTATAGGACGCAAAGTAATGCCATACTTTTGGAACGACTCTAGCCGACGTTGATTTATACATTATGTACAGAATATGATGGATGTTATTTTAACAAATTACTTTGCATGTTTTATGCACACTTGACGTATAGCAGTGCATTATATTGTTCGATAACGCATAACGCGCCCGTACGCGCCCCTAACCCCGGATCCATTATAAATAATAATAATAATAATAATAATAATAATAATACAATAATAATGCGCTGAAGGTGGCGAGAATCAGTGGCATTCGATTGTCTGTCGTGCGTGGCAATACGATAATGTATTATTACTTATCGTGTTATATAATTTAAGGGTACGGCGCACTTATGTATAAGATAATAATATTATTATCATAACGAATGCACTATATTATTACACTATCTCGGCAATAATGATACTCACGTGTATGACTTGGCACCGCTATATTCAACGGCGGTCAAAAGGGGGCTCTGATATTATTTTCAAATATCCGCTTAAAGGAATACAAGTAAATCCCGCGAGCGTTTCCGGACGGACCACCAGAGTATACCTCAGCCCCGCAGCCACTATATATTCAATATAATGATACAATACACGTACACCGCACTACGTATATATTCATAGTGGTCCCGGTGAACAAAACTCGACGGGACTGTTTCCTGTTGCGAGATGGTTATTATTATAAAGGTATATAATATATGTATACAATATATATATATATATATAATATAATATAATACGTACATATAAGCACATATATTATAACAAAGGTCGACTGGTGGTCCTGACCACAACAGTGTAATATATAGAAACCGTTCACTATTATACTTTAACATTAAACTATTTAAATAATATAGTTCAAATGTCAGTGCATTAGTAGATACTAATCTAAGTATTATTTCGTTCGCAATCGCGTTTTGTATATGGAATAACGTGTAACCAAATGGTCAGAAATTAGTTCGTTTCAATATTATAAATCATAAGCCATGTAATATATAATTACTATGACATGATTGAACATTAATAAAACGCAATAATTCGGTGCTTTATACCCAAGTAATATTAGTTATAAATGTTATAATATTTCCATTCAATATATTATGTTTGATATTGCATAGTTTTGTAGGAAGCATTCAGTATTTTAGCAACTTCGACTGTTGAAATGAGAAAATAAAATGAAAGAAAATGAACTTTGTTTAATTTGAAACAACGTATTTTAGTTAGTATACTATTATGAATCTGAATTCAATCCTGTTCTATATATTTTAGTAAATTCAATGATTGAAATGTGGAAGAGTACTATTCAAGATTACAATAATTTTACATTATAACAAAAAAATGTAAATCGCGTTTAATATATTATGAATTATGATACATTAATCATATACAGATTTAATATATGACACAAAAACAAATTATAGTTAGAAACAAAAAAAATAAAAATATTTTTTCCTGGAGCACTCATTTATTTTAAATACAATTTTGTTTGAGTATAATATTAGTGTATCATGTTTATATTGTTATCCATACTTTATTGCTAGACAATAACCCTTGACAAATACAAAAGCTATTTATGAACGTATAACGCCGAACTGCAACGTATTCTACGGAATAATGATCGAACACTACATATAGTATTGCAGTATGTAACTCGATCGACGGATATGATTTAAAATAATACACACGCTGAAGTGTTGGACAGACAAAGTTCTCATTCTAATGTTCACACCGGTTTTGTGTGTGTGTGTTAAGTTGAACTAAGTATTACCCGTTTTACTAAATTTATTAAATTTCTCAAATGTTTAAAGCAGTGAAAAATCACAAATGAGTTAATTTTTGTTTTTATGAAAAATTTGAACATGTTTCAATGAATGTTATCACATTACAGGTTTAGTTGGTATGATAGAAAAAAACATACAGTTCATTCTACAAAATAATGACCATATTTCGCAATATTATTTTCTTATTATATGATCATAAAATAATATTCATTACGAATTTAGTAGAAAAATCGTTACTATAATTTGATTTATTTGCATTTTTTTTTTTCAAATTAATTATGGTATTTTGCAGTGAAAGCTTGCCTCTCGCCTGTAGATTAAATTAATTAAATTATGATATTACGAGTAAACCTTATGACATATTACACTAAACATTTTTGAAATATGCTATTAAAATAACAATAAAAGCTTTTAAATACACAGCTAAGATAATGTAAAAAAAATATGAGAATAAGTATACTTATTATCAAAATATATGTACACTAATTAAGTTATATACTATGAAATGTTTTAAAATTGATGCACATTTTTTGTATAATATAACGCATAAAATATTTAAATATAAACTCAATATTTAAGTTTATGTTTTACTAAAATGTTATCAAAATAAATGTATATCTGACATTCTCATTTAGAATACATTTACAATAATTACAAAAAAATAATGTATAAACACAGAAACCTCTAATTCGGAATACAAAACTTATTTTTTCTATATCATACATGGTTATGAATGGTATTTAAATCAAATGCATAATTATAATAAAGTCGTGTCATCAAAATTGATTATAAATTGTGTCGAGTTAGTAGTTATCTCGGTTCTGATTTTCTGAGATATTTTGCCTGTTGTCATTATAATACTACCGGTTTTTCATAATAAGATGATATCATCATTTTGAGGCTCTAGTTGTGCCCGGAGAATCCAGAAATCTGTTGAAGCTGAGGCCGTAGGCGAAAAATCCAACAAGCAGATAAAGGTTTTTATAAGGAAAACAATTTATAAAAAAAAGTATAATTCAAAACAATGATTTAATTGTTTATCTTACAATTATCCTATTCTGAATTTAAAAAATAAAACACGCCAATCACATGGTACTATTTTTTTTTTTTTTTGAAAAATATTAATTATTAAATTAAACTTTTCGAGTAGGTACTATACTATTCTTAATAGGTGGACCGAGTATGTCGTTTATTTCTACATAAATAGTTCTACCAATATAATGATGTGATATTGGACCCAAATATTATGAGATATTTTGAAGAATGTGATTTATCTCTTTTTCCCAATACCGAGAAAAAGGAAAATGGAGACGATTGTGTGGGACTATATTTGAATATGAATGTTGATAACAAACAATAAATAAACTTAAATTTAAAAAAAAAATAACGTTAACGTGACGTACGGTACTCATTGTACACATAGACATTTTAGAAACATAATGACGCCATTAGCAGTAAAATGCTGTAGACAGAAAATACCGTTGGAAATAATTACAAAACGGTCAAGATTTTTACGATACGATTTTCGTAAATTAGTCATCGAGAACTGCAGACGAGTCAATCACACCGCCCGTCAAACGTATGTGTGCCTATCTCCAGCAGTATACGTGTTTGTAGTCGTCGTCTCGTATACCCATGAGATAGCCACAGTAGCCAGTTAGAACCGTTGACTTGCTGCGGCGAGTAGATGACGAAACACGTCTGACCTCTGACAGATTGCAAATATCGCCAGACGGAGACCCACGGGATCGACGGCAGAAAAATTACAGGAGAATTCGGTCAGCTCGAGCGACTTTTCGGTGAACAAACGGGAACGAAATATAAAGGTATACATACGCAGAAATAGAAATTAACGAATAAAAAATGAATAAAACAATATAGCAATCGATTATCACCGAAAGCCGCGACAACGCGGTGGTATTGTGATATTTTTTATTATTATAAATAACAACGTGCTATACGAGACAATAAGATAAGAACAAAACATTTATTGCCGAATAACAATACAGCTATGGCAACCGTGAAAAATTGATGATGCAAAAGAGTGATGTGATAAAAAAAAATAATCAATGATTATAAATAATTATTAATCTGTACACTGCGCTTGTTTAACCTATATTTTTAACTATAGATTTCCGTAGTTTCCAACAATTTTCGAAATCCTTAACCCTCGTACATTTATATCATTGTACTTGGTTACCGCGACAAATTAAGAACAAAATCTAGTTGATATATAATAAATACACAGCTCACCCTGTTTAATATATTCGTTGGCACGGTATATTACATAAGCGCAATGTTCTTAAGCCACTAAAATGTTAGTCGTCTCTACAATACTATAAAAGCCTCCTTTAAGATTCAACGCGGAGCGATAAACGTATTTCAATGTAATTACTAATTGAACATTGATATGTATTTATTTTTGTGTCTGCCATCGTTTTAATGTGGTCTCTAGTATAAAATTGGACATTTTAATTAGTCACTCTGGGAAGCAGGGGTGAACACGAAAGACGATTTGGCAAGTAATCCGCTATTTCGAATAGTTGAAGCATAATGTACCTCATCGTAGAGTAAGTCGCGGTGAATTTAATAATAATATATGCTATTATATATACCAAAATTGATTTTAAAACAAAATGGCCATCTGCACATATAATTATGTATAATTTATTATAATATATTTATAATAATTATATTAAAGTAATTTAACTTACTTTAAAAATATAGTATAAAATTTAGGCAATTTCTTAAAACTGATCTAAATATTTTAAAACACCATTCGGTATAATAAAATAAACTAATAAACGTGATAGTGTTAGCATAAATACAAAATATCTATAAATTAAGTACAATTCAAACTACAAAAATAGTGTTGAAATATATTTATTTAAATATCTATTTTTGAATTAATATTTTTAATTTTTGAAAGAACACATACATGAGATCTTGTATTAAATTTTTAAGCTTTTGTACCTTATCTAAAACTTAAGGTTTTATCTAAATTTGAAAAAAAAACAATAGCTTAAAAATTATATTTCTAAATACCTTCAAATAATTAAAAAAAGAGTCAAATTATTGATATTTTGAAAATTCTGATATAAACATTTGGTGAAGTATCTATGTTTATTATTTATTTATTTATAGTTATTGCAATATAAGAAAATACATTTTGTCAAAAATTGTTTGAAAGATTTTAGTTCAAAACTTTATCTTTCTTAGTTTAAAATAAAAGTAACCGATAATGTTATGTATAATAATTTATTTATGTTTAAATATAAGTGTATAATTTAAAATAAATGCTCATTATTTGACCATTTTAGAACTTAAATATTTGTTTGGAATCATGTTTACAAAAAAAAAAAAAAGAGGAAAATGCAAATAAATGATTTCCAAAAAAAAATAATGTATACTACACCTGTGCAAACCACACATAAAATAACAAACAACGTTATAACTTATAACGAATGCGATTCGTTGACAATGATGGGCTTACAAGTTATGATTACAATTTAATGAACTAAAACTGGCATATTAAGAATTTCCAATTATCTAAAACTCATTTCATACTATACAATTGCTGTTTGAATATTTTCTTCAATAATAATAATAATAAATCAGATGGATTTCCAGTAGAGTGCAGAATATAATATCATTTAATACTGCCGCGTGCGAGTAAACATTCCGTATTAAATACGAATTCACCCCTATGAGGGCACCTCGAAAAGCATTTGTTTCATACAAATTTATTCACTGTTTAATTGAAAGTGTGATATTGTGGACACAACAACTATGACACACAGAACCGTACTCGAGCACCTGGACCCATCGTCAACGGATTCGATGAAACGCGTTCATTTTTTTTTTACAAAATTCTATTACTGGGTTTAGTGTTTAACGTGTATGTATTATTATTAAATAGGTAATGTATATATATATGCAAAAATAAGAGTACACGATATACGTCTCGGTGTATATAACGGGTAAAAAATAACCGTATTGGATAAATTAGCTATAAAAGTTCGCTGCGGGTATGCATTGGGGTAACGGTAATATATTACCCCGGCTGATTTACTATTAATAGTAACCCTACTCCGATATTATAAATTTATAATATAAAGGTTATAACCGACGGTTTCGAGAGTAAACGATAAAAAAAAAACCCCGCACTAGAATGCTTTGATTTTTAGAAATGGTTTACTGAGATTTAGAACGAAATAATTTGAAAAGTGTACTTCAATCGAATACAATATAAATACGAGCAACGGTACATAATATAACATAACCGATACAAAATCAAATAATATGATATAAAAATAATATACTAATAGATAATATTATTATATCTGACCGTAGTGTAAACGTATACGTGTACTCCCGTCGGTTCATCATCAATCACATTTTTGTCTTTATAGTTTAGATTATATACGAAATAAACGGAATTAACGTATAGGTGCCCAACAATATAATATTATCCGGTGGAGTTTTCAGACGAATTATCACTCAAAAAATCAGTATGACGACGGAACACTGTACAGTGTACTTATGGACACGTGATGAGCGATATGGAAATACGCCAAAATCAACAATGGCAGCCGTTTTAAATCGAAACGGATTTTGACGTGCCAAATGTCTACGAAAAGTAGACGCGTTGTTACTACTCAACAGGCATCTGTCAGTAGTCAGTATCGTCGTCGTTTTTCGGCGCGAAGAGCGTACGGACCAAAACGGACTATATAATTATTGAGTCTTAACACGCCATACACGTCGTCGTAGAGTCGGTTTAATAACACAAACGGTACGAACGATTGTGATCCGTGTACATTACAGTCGATTTGTTATAGACACTGCTGATTATTCCATTGGCCTGTTCGTAGGAGAGTTTGGTAATCATATAATATTATTGTTACCTTCGTCGTCTGCGACCTGCCCGCGTTCAGGCAGTACACATTCCGTGGGATGTATTTCACACGAAACGGTTCTCAAAGCCCGCGTACCAGGAAGATTCCCATTCGATTATGGTTTCTAAAATTAGCATATTTCGTGCGGACAACGACAAAGGAGACGGATAAATCATTATTTTAACTACAATGGATCGTGGTTTTCAGTCGTCGTCCGTCGACCAAACGACTCGGAAGCGACAATACGAGTGGGGTACGTTTTAGTTTTTACTACAATGCTATATAATAATCATACATTGTATGTACGTTACCATCAGATTACCGGGCGTTAATTATAAACGGATTATGATATTATTTTATGTATTTAAAATAATTAATATCGAATACGGGTTTTTGGATATAAATCATTTCGGTGACAAAGAATTTATAGACTAACGAAATAAAAGATGGGTACGCAGCTAAAGCAGTGCCACACGAAAAGTTAATTTGGAAATATTGTGGTAAAGCCTTACACCGCATATTGTTACTAACTGTTTCTTAAATTATTGGAGATAGTGCAAGAGAAAAGAAGTTTAATTGGTGGGTTCTAATGATATTGAGTTATTTTATGTCAAACCGAAAGCTAGTGGATTTATACTAATTAATTCAGCGTTTTAATTATAAATTCTTCATAGAGATTATTGTTTGTTATACGCTAAGAAGCAGAGAAAATTTGATGAAAAACCGTTTACTAAGTCACATAAGTCACATAAAGTGTTTATATCGTGATAGACTACAGACATAATTTATTAATAAATGCGCGACTTCAATGTGTATTTTATTTCGTGTGTTAGTCTATTTGAACTTTTTATCGGAATAGTTGTCAAAAAAAAGTTAAAATATTCTCTCAAGTTTTATATATCAATACTATATCTCTATAGATCATACATGTTGAATGGTGATATTGTTTTATATTATAAATAATTTGAGACGAAATCAAAATTGAATTTTAATTTTAAACAATTATTTATAGTAATCATGAATTATGATCCAATATGATTATAATATTGTGTTGTAATCGGTTACTTATAGATTTTTACTCACCGCTTAGCCTGAGTTCAGCGAATGAATGTGCCATTTCATTGTTCAGCTTATTAGTGACCACACACTGGTACATGCCTTGATCATCTTTTTGAACGGAATCAACGTTCAGCGTGTAAGTGGGTGGTGTTGATGAACTGGACTTGCGAGGTACGCCGTCTTTCAACCAGGTCACAATTTGCTATATAAAACAAAAACAAATTAATTAATTGTTATAAAATTATAATAATTATTTATAACCAGTGTCATTCCAGTATTACGTCCTTTAATATGAATTTATTAATTATATTTTATCAAATTACCAGCGATTATATTATAAGTAAGGTTGTAATGTAATTAAAATTATTTTCTTAAATATATTTAATTCGTGTAATATATACAAATAAAACTGAAAGTATTAAATATTAAATATATAACGGACATTTTGTATTTATTTTGTAAGACTATAAAGGTATTATAAGTTATCACTTTTTAATGATAATATGGACTGATCTTATCAAAAAAAAATTTTAAAAACTCAATATTATAATACATTATACAAATTTTCTCCGAATATATTCGATCCATACCAAAAACCTCTTCCCTCACAATTTATCTACAATTGGTGCCATTCTCATACTGTCAAATGTGAATTTATTTCTTATTCAATCATCCACAATAATTTCATACATGACTTCATGGCATCATTATCTAAGCTACACCCACTCCATGTTCCATTTATTTTCCATTGTCCAATATTTCGATTCATACTACGTAACTGTCCTCGCACATTTCTCAACTGTTTTATAAAAACTAACTTTTAATTTTAACGGCATTATCTTGTCACACACAACATTTGATGATTCTTTCTATTCCGTCCATTATTATGATCTTATTCTTATAATGTTTACAATGTCTAATAAAAAATGATTTATTTTTCGTAATTCCGCAAAGAGCAAAATTTGAAATTTTACAATATTTGAAATTTAGAACCGTAATAAAAAGTAATAATGTCACAAAGGTCGAATATATCGCGTAAAACAGCTTTTTAGGTTATTAAAAATTAATTATTACAGCCTTGCATAAAAAACAGTGACACAAACGTACATTAGAAATAATAATTAGATACATATTATATTATAATATAAAAGCTAATATTTAAATGTGTTTTCTGTTTAGCCGTTCCATCATAAAACCGTGGTTTCATTCATTACGTTTTATTATTGGATTTGAAATTGAATGGCTTACTTTGATATACTTGTATTCTGAATAATCATAAAAATACTGTATTATATCAAATTATTATTACTATAATACTGTAGCAAAAAAAAAAATGTATGAGAGGTGAGAAATCCTAAAAAGTTATCAAATACGCAAGTAGAATATCTCACAAACAAAATTAATTTTCTTGTAATTTAAATACCCAATAAAGAAAAAAAAAATTATCTCCACAATATTTAAAAGTATATATTATACATTATTTTAGTATTTTTTTTTAATTGAACGCTTTACCCTTGTTAACACGTGGTTTATAATGTAAAACTTTTGAAAACTCATGGATAAAGTTTACTTTTAACCTTCGTACCTAATTAAAATTGAAAAAACAGAATTCAAAAGTTAATTTCAATCATTTAATTTTAAATTATAAATGATTCAACTTCAACACATTATATATTATACTCAGTAGGTATTTAATAATTGTATTTGTATTGATCTTGTGTATAGTTTTGTTTGATATATTATATGTACATTGTAACTATCTATTTGACTATATGTTTTGGGTGATCGCCAATTGTGTTTATCCGTATTAAATATAAATGATTCCTTTAACAACAATGCTTATTATAGCTAGTTCAGTATTGAACGAACAATATAAGAACTGAATGCGATACGTGAAGCTGCCACGTGCCCGTCTAATGGTAAACAACAATAATAATAATTACGATAATGTTATAAAACACTAAGTAATATATTGTATCTGCCGAATAATAATAATGAAGATAATAATACGATTCGACTCGATTCAATTGAGTAATATTATATCGTATTTATATATGACCTCATTATATTTAATATTGTAATTATTATCAATATCGTTTATTGTGTGCGGTACCTAAATGTAACTACGACGTCATATCATTGTACTCGTGTGGCGTTCGGTTTATTGCGAATTGAAAGTCCAAGACTACGTGATGTTCGAACCGATATTGCGTTTCAAATAATATTGTTTCTACGAGCTCCGTAATATTCTTTTATTCGGTCGAGTCAAAAATAAATTGTCACACAATTATTGAAAACTCGATCGCACATAAAAATATATCGCGGGCCACGTCTTATTGCTCAGTCCAAACGTCTTTTCACTCGTGAGTACATCCAAAGAGAACGTTTTAACTGTTCCAAGATCCTTAAACCATGTGGAAATGTGGCAAACAAGATAATACATAAATATACTATTTAATTTCTATACGTAACACGTCGTCGGTGAAATTTGGCAATTTTTTTTTTCAAATACAGAGTAAAAGAAATCCATGTTTCGATAAATTTTACAGCACTTTGTTACGTTAAGGTAACACGCGATCGTGTGTATGAGCTTTTCGAGATAGAAATAATAGAAAGTTGATGCGGAACATGTAAGGACATGTACTACAAAGCCGGATTTAAATAAATGGGAATAAGTGTGTAAGCCGATTATTTCACCTTTTCCCGTGACGTCAATACAGATCACTGCCTATTAGATTGTCGTCGTCGTCTTTATATACTTTTGGTTTTCGTACGATCGAATGAAACGATAATAACAATTTGTTTTTGTTATTAATAATGTGATGTGACGACTCTGTGGAAAATCATTGCATAATAATATTACACCTCGTACATTATAATACGCGTTCTAAGACGCGTTTCTCGTAACACCTGGTATTACGGCGTATAATGTCGATATTGAACATAAATAAAAATCGATATAATAGTGTACTTATTATATGATTCGCGGAAAAAAACGATTTTCGAATTCGTGCGGTAAATTAATAGATCCGGATAACTGCATTGATTAACTGTGATATACGGGAATTGGCGATTCTCAGTATAGTCGATACTCGTTACATTACGATTGCAGGACTTTAAAGTTATTATACGTGATTCGTGTTGGTACCCAGATTACCGTTTGCCGTTTGGTATAATATATAGTGTAGTAATTAATACGTAGTATAATTTGTATTCGATACGAGACGCCGTTTCAAAGTGAATTGGTGAGAATAAACATAATTTTTTAGCCATTCGTATGCGTAGTTAGGACTAACATAATATCCGAAATTCTTATCGGTACCAACTACAGTCTCTTATTAAAAAACACCGTGCACGCATCACATTATTGTTTGTTCAAATATAGTTAAAATATTTTTAATTTCGTGAAGGTATAAAATATTGTTGTCGATGAATAAATTTCATCTTGTTTAGCAATTCTTCTTTGGCACTAAACTATTTATGACATTTATTGTATCTGTTAGCCTAATCTAATCAATAATGATTTATCATTGTTGAATAATAATTTATATTTAAATTTATAGTTCCAAATTAATTTAATCAAAAGATATTGATACTTTGAAAAAATTTTAAAAAATTAACTATTTGACTTAATATAAATAGTCTTACCATCAAAATTGTTCTTATAATCAGATTAAAAAATTGGCTATATTATTTTTAATTTATCCAAAAAAATTTAAATCAAATTTTCATTTTTTTTATTTTAAGAACTAAAAAAATAAAAATTAAAAAATTAAATTATACGTGTAGCACTAGAGTCTCTTAATGATAAATAAAAAAATAAATTGAAAATATTAATTTGAACAAAAGTTATTCTAAAAGTCAGTTCTATCTGTTACAGCCTGTATATATTCTAGACGGTTAGACACATGTTTCATTTTACATTCATTCTGTATTATTACGGAGTCCAATCATATAATATTACATTTTGATTCCTCAAAGAAATGTATAGTAATTATAATAACAATTATATGGCCTGCTAATCTCGTTTTTTTTTTATTTTTTTTTTACTTGATCCGCGTTTTGTTACCAGTACAGGTCATCGTTAAAATAAAATATATTTAAATGTTATTTCAATATACGTTATACTGTACTCCGTATAATTAAGTGTCTTATATAATATTATTTACATATAAATCCTCTCATAGATAGAAAACGCTTTAATTACTACCTACCACGTTTATTTAATTTCTGATTTTGAAATGTATATGTACCTACTACCTATACCTAAATACTATGTGATAAAATACATGGGTTTTATATTATCATTTGAAGAGTGTCATATTTTTATATGACAATATAGATACTCTTTTTTTTTTTTTTAATGCAAGATCCATCCATTTAACAGTAAACTATAAGGTGTATAATTTTTTTAAAAATTAAATTAAATCTACATTTAAATTCAAACGATTTTTCAAATTATTATCTTTATGTAAAAATAATAATACAACGCAACTGTAAGAAAAATGTATTATTTTTTCAGTATTCAAAACTGTTAATGAGATTAACGAATAAAATTAAAATGAGTAAGTAATTTTCAATAAATACATACAATTAGTAATTTATTACAACAATGTGATTTAATATTTATTCTCTTTTAAACTTAATTCGCCTTTCGACTGTCAGTGTAATATATAAATACTATATTAATGTGTGTTACATCATCGGTGATTACTGATTGTGTTCCATGAAATACCTAAAAACTAATTATAGTTCTAACAACTGTTAGACATCTGCTGGTTAAATGTTTCTGACATCTCATTCGTTAGACTTAGCGTAACTAAATTATGTCAATGCTAGATTTAAATTTAATTGTATAGATATATTCTTAAATTCTGGTGAATAACATTGTTTATTTATTTATTTATTTTTGTTTTGTTAAATACTCCCATCGATAGCGCTGTCCATTGGGAGTGAATTATAGATATTTATTTACATAGAATTTACATAATACATCGTTAACAAATACACATATGAAATACTACATTTGACTAAATAGTTAAGTAGAGCTATACAATTGTTTGGTGTTAATTTATATTGAAAAATAATGTGATGATGGTCTGAATAGAGTTAGAGTCCTGGTTTTCTAATAAAGTGTGTCAAAAATGCTCACACTTAATACACAATAAGCAATATGGCATTTTTTTAAAAAAATTATAAGTATAATCATTAAGAATTAATAATTATTATTGTTAAATGTTTCGATTGATATCGTGGTCTTCGTAGTTTTAACAAAACAAATCAATAAATTATTATTAATATTATAAATTTAAAAGTAAAACAATCTTTAAAATGTAAATTTAAATATATATATATATATATATATATATGTAAAACAATGACATATTTACAAAATGTTGCTTGTTTAACCAACTAATGTTTGTATTTACTTACTCTACGTAGTTTTCTAAGTATTATATAACATTTTGTATTTACATATCTCAATCCAGAATAAAACATAATATCAATTTAAAAAGTACGTGTTAACTAGATTTATGTTTATACAAATTTAGCATTTATATTTATTATGATATTAAATATTGTTTTTTCTGTCTACTTGATACTTTATATTTTTGTGTCTATTTGAAAATATTTTATTTTACATGTAATGATAATATATGATATCTTATACCTGTGAAATATAAGACAAGTAAAATAAAATATCAGTCTTTTCACACTCGTACCTATATGAATATTTTGATCATATGAATCCATGTTAGTGCTAAGGAGTAAGTGTCCCACGAAATTGGAACCAATATTTTTTTTAGAGGTACCGAATTTATTATAATATGAGTTTATTTATTTAAAACAAAAAATAAATATATATTTCAAGAACAAATAATTGTATAATATTTCTAATGTCACACCAACAAAAAAATGTGTTTTCAACTAGTTAAACATAATACCTTTTGTTATTCAAATCAATAAAAATTGAATATGTTGGATTTCTTCCAATTTTTAGATCCTACCTATTGATTGTAATTAAAAATTATATTTTAAATAAAGCAATATTAAATACCAAAAAAAATGAAATGATTTAAATTTATTTTTATTATTTAGAAATGTTTAACAAAATTGAAATAAATCTTCAATTAATCTTACATATTTGTTATATTTTCAGTATCTATATTTATAATTATTACTTAATGTTAAAAATCTACAAAAAAAAAAAAAAATTAATGTAGTTTAAATAACGAGTTACATCGATAATACATCTCATAAAAAGATCTAAAAGTATATGCAGAAATGTTTTTTATATTTTCGTATAAGAACCAAATTAAGAACGAAACATTCATTTAATAAAAAAGCTTAACTGAATAAAATAGTGTGCAAAATCTACAAATTTATATGACACATTTGGACTTTTTTCTGACAGGAAAAATATTTACTTAATTAACACGAATAAAAAATTGTTTAAGCTTTAATAAAAAAGGTTTAGAATTACGAATAAATTGGGATAAAATATCTATGTTTAACTTGAATACATTTTTAACAACACAATAAAGTTATGAAAATAATGGAGCTATTTTATTCAACGTAGCATTTCACAACATTTCCTAGTATTAAGATTATCTAAAAAATAATAATAATTTGCTTGTAAATGCTATTATATGAAGGTCTGTTTCTGTATAATAAAAAAAAATATATTTATTTATTATTATAAAAGCATTATAATTTGTAACAATGCATTGACAATACAAATTAACATTATTTTGAAACAGAAAATATTCCAAAATATCCGGACTCCGTAACCGAACAATAATTTAATAACAAATCAATTTTAAAATCGCATAATATAGCTTACAATAAATTTATTATGCTCATATATTATTATCATGTATCTAAACATTGCGGATACACATTTTCACAGGTGTTAATGAATTTTTTTTTTTTTTTTTTTATTATTGCAATAAAAATATATCGTAATCGGTTAGAGAGAAACTAGTGAAGTTTTGTGTTTACACATTATATGAGCTTATAAATATTGGACTTTATATAATATTGTGTCAACTTAAAATGTCTAATAAACCAGGGATATAAAACAAAGATCTTTCCGTGAAAATATTTACTCGATCGAACGTTTTATATTCCGAGTTACATTATCCGAAACAATTTTACAAAGAAAAACTAATAAGCAACCATGTTGTACACAGGTACTTAGAATTTTATGTGCTGTATTTAATAATATATTTTATCGACATGCTCACAAGTATGTAAACATTATGATATGCTTAACTACGTCTATT
Source organism: Rhopalosiphum maidis (assembly GCF_003676215.2). NCBI lineage: Eukaryota > Metazoa > Arthropoda > Insecta > Hemiptera > Aphididae > Rhopalosiphum > Rhopalosiphum maidis. The sequence continues at coordinate 64,021,010 of NC_040879.1, read as the reverse complement.
ATCCTGTAAGAAAATATTTAATCATTAACGTTGTAATTATATTGTTTTACAATATCGGTGTTATGCGATCTTGATACCTATATATTGATCAAACATATTTCTGGTTGTATATTCTGTATCAAATAAATTGTAATTTTTTACAAAGTCTAATAAAAAATTGTAAAATATTATTTTTTGTATAAACTTTTAAAAACAATAAAACATAATTATCGGTTATAACAAACCATTGCTATTTCTGCATATCTTCTACTATATCTTAGAAAATTATATAGGTGCAATAATATTTAAGTTTAAGTTTATTTTTTATAGCTTTTTGTTTTTTTAATACAATTAAACTATTGTAATAACAAGAACCTGACCATTTGTAAAATACTTAGAAACCATATATTAGCTCTTTTATCTAAACTTTTTGAAACATTTTAATTCACTAATGTCTAATTCACACATGACTAGTACAACTATGTTCTTTTAGAATATGTTTTAGAACATGTTATGACTTTTTAAATTTAATTGTTGAAGTTTCAATTGCTAATTTACCAACCATTTATATCTATATTATATCCTTACTATATTCTTAGTTTTAATAATTAACAGGTTTTAAATTATATCTAAAAATTCAAAAATTGTGTTATTTAAATAATCTACAGTTTTCTGTTAAATAAACTATAGATAAATGAATTGAATTGACACATTGGGCGGCCCACTTCACGGAGCCAATATTTGGGCTTCTAGAATACAGTCAATTATCAAATTTTAAGGAACCTTGTAGTTGGTATGTTATAATACAATTATATTTTTGTGTGACCACGCTTCACGCTTAAGTATTTTCAATTGTATTAGGTTAAACGGTCTATACAACACACAATTCAAATTTGATTTGAGAGACTCTAGAATATTGTTTGTTTTAATGTGAACTGAATGGATTTCACTCTGTATATCTTTGACGTTACACTATAACATAATCTCCAAATTGAATTAATTTATCGTATATTTTGACTATGTAAATGAACAAATTAAACTACATAAGCACATAACACGATAAACGATATTAAAATTAATTATTTATTTCCACTATTTTACTTTTTTTATTATACTAAAAATATAATTATAAATATTTAAAAAAACTGCATTGAGCATTCATTTTGCAAGTAGGTAGGTATATCATTGTGTTTTGAATTATCAAACAATTTTTTCTTGCCCATTTAAATATTTTTTTTGTGTTTTTTAACGAATAATTTAGATGTAAAATTTATCAAGAGATATGTATGGTTTTTCTAAAATATTTCATTTACTTACTATAATAGTTATCTTATTTACTGTAATTTTGTATCCAAAAATATTTGGATTTAGTTATATTGACTAATGAGTATATTTCAAAGTAAATACTTTGAAATTATATCAGTGTTTGATGCCATGTTAGTGCTTCATAAAACGAAAATTAATTTTAATCGTTTTAAATTCATATATATTAATACTAGTAGTTTATAGCGTAAAACTTTTATTGATGTTTTAATATAATTTCAAAATTAGAATACATTTGGAAATTGTTCAAACATTAAATTCCTTGGTTTTGCGAAGGTTTTAACTCTATTCTATCTTACAACAGTCTACTAAATGGTTAAATTTGTTTTTTACGAAAAACACAAAATATTCGCAAGTTAGTAAAGATTTATTGTGTTTGAAATAACCATTCACACTAAAATTTTATTAAATTAAATAATTGAATTTAAACTCAAAAGTCTTACATTTTACAAAACAACATAACTATTAAAAAGATTTTTTAACTGTACAATTATTAAAAATGACGAATTTCAAAAAATGTAATTATTCTGTTGAAACGTTTTAGTCTTAATACCCAGTACATGCTTAAAGATTCATTATAGTTAAGTCGAATAGCATACATTAATTTTATAAACATATAGCAGAGAATAATAATAGCTAGACGACTTACTCGATTAGTGAGTAGCAATTTTGTTCATTATTATGTTTCGATTAAATTGTATACCATTTTAATTTTAGAGACATGTAACACAGGCGTAAAAATAATAGAATACGTATGATACACGCGAAATTATTCCGTCTACAATTGTAATAAATTTAAAAGATAATATTTTATAAGTTATGTTCAACAGATGTTTAAAAATTTTGCCTAATCCTTTGATTTTAAGATTTAACTGTTTATCTTTTATTGGTATTCAGCTTTATGCATCACGTGTAGAAAAATAGAAGATAATAATGTTACTACATAACATTATACAAACCCGACATGAAGACATCGAGAAGAAAATGGTTAATATTTTTCCGTAATATCAAAATTTACAATATGTTTACACTATGATAGAAAATTAGCATAATGTTTTAGTATTTTGGGTATATTTAATATACCTATCTGAATTTCCCTTGTGCAAGCAATACAAACAATATACTGGATTTATATTACAATAGCGAGATATATCGAGTGACACTTAAAATATTAAATAATGGAATATCGTTTAATATATTAATCATAAATGTAATCATATTTTTTTTTTTACTCAAAAATATAATTTAAAATATTTATGTTTAGAATATTATATTGCTAGAATAATTATTATACGATTAATTTTATATCTTTTTCTCCTATTTCATAATAAGTGTTTTGTTTTGTTTTATTTATAAAAACGTGAGCATTGAACATACCTTAAGACTATAATGATATACTACGAACGTTGCGTTTCCGGTATAGCACTAGGGATGCACTTTCATGAAATATACGAGTTTTCAGCTTCGGTTTCTCAACACAAAAAATAAAAAAAATACTATAAAATGTATAATATTTAAAAAAAAAATAATAATAATGATAAAATCGAAATTGATTCTTTTGTCCCTCGGCAAAAAAAACTGTGCGCAAGTGCGAATAGAACTGTATACAATATTATAGTCTATGATTGGGGCTGAAAAAAATGTATAGGTATAAATAGAAAGACCCCTTTGCTATAAATTCGTTTTCTGCACCCGTGCGTAAAACACCGAAAGCGCACTCGGGTTTTTTTTTTTTAAAGGACCGCGAGTGGCCCAATACCCGTATAATACGTAATATATCCACGTGTAGTGTTTTCTCTCTCTCTCTCTCGTTTTTTTTTTTCACTGAAACAAAGACATAAGATTTATTTACAAAACATTCGTTGCTTTTTCCATGGTTGTATATCGTTCTTTCTCGTTCAATGATATTTAACGCGCGTACTTAGATTCAAAGTATCGCGTGTGCTTAGATACCCGGAAAGATACCGTATAGCACGGGTGTCTAGACGAGATAATTTTGATTTCTTATTTATCTCGGATATTTTATTTGAAATTAGTTTTGTGGTATTAGATAACGAAATAATTAAAAAAAAGGTTTTAAATAAAAAATAACGATAATAATACATATCCATCAATATTGTAACTGCAGTCGCTATTTAATGTATAATCGTGGTTTTTATTACTGATTTATTAAACCCCTAACCCATCACAAATACCTAATTAATTATATACCGTCGAATGCATTTTGGACAGGAGAAACACTCTTACTTTATGTTATAACATTATTTTTACTGATTACCCTTCGTTAATTTGATAACTAAACTCTACCACTTAGTTATTATTAATCTATATTTTATACTCACTCGGGATTCTGAAAAAATAATCGAGCGATGAAAAACTCTCGGAATTGATTTGTCATTTATAGAAAAAAAGTAAAACGTTGAAGAGTTCTAATAACATTTTACCTATAATATTATATATCCGTACCACAGACTAATAACTAGATGAATTTTCTTGTGTAAGCATGTGAGAAAATAATATTATAATATGAAAATATAAATACAATTCATCCTATGTACACTAAATATAAATATATTACATCTTCGTTTAAATTCAAAGTTTAATCAACGCAAACCACAATTTATTTTTGTAAAATATTCAACACATAAAACACGTTACTAAATTTATTCGATTTTTTTTTTTTTGTTAGGTATTTATAATTTTTTTTTATTTTTCAGATCTTAATAATTATATAGATTTACATTAGATAAATTGAAGATGTTAACTCTTAACCAAAAATGAAAATTTCATCATGTCCTTTAGCGGTTTTACGTATTACTTATGTTTGTTTTCTTAGTTACTTTTTTGAGAAATGCATTTCATAATATTAAATAAATAATTTCTATTCTCATTCGTTTAGATTCGAATAATCTTAAAATACAATATTCAAGTCATTTTCAAATAATTGTTATCGAAGGTCTTAATGTGATGTCCTATGGAAAATGTAAAAGTACTAAAAACTTACCGTCGCATTTTATAAACATATATATTTTATATAAATCTATAGTAATAAAATGAAAAACAGCTAATCGCTTAAGACGTCCAATTCCGATTTTTTGCATTATTGGAAATCTAAGATACTCAACTCCCAGTCAATTTATTGCGTAAAAAAATGATTTTTATTTAAAATTTATTCTTATTTTTATTTAATACAATCTATTTACAGAAATAATTTTTTACAATATTATCATAATGTACATACAATTTTTATTGATTCAAATATTATATTAATTTTAAAAATCTAAGAAATTATTGTAATACATTTACTTAGAATACGGACTAATAACTCGAGTTGTGTATCTAAATAAGCTGTGACTTAATATCTCTATTAAGTATTAGAATGCATGAAAAATTTACTACATCTATAATACAGATTTTCTCTTTTAACTTTATAACTACATTTAAAGTAGATAATATTATTGATACCAATTATACTATTATTATTTTTTTAACAATATGGATATGCTTTTATAACTTTAAAGAAATATTGTTTAATTATTTAGATGATAAAATTAGATTATTTAAACTATTTTTTTCAAATGTTTTTCACATTCAATAAATTAATTTACAACAACTAATACATCATATTATGTATTAAACACAAAAAATGTAGTAAATTAAAGTATTCTTTATGCATTGGATAATGAATATTAACTAATATTTTATTAATAATAATGATCATATTACTCATAAGATCTACCCTACTACACCTAAAATTGCATACAAATACATAAAAGGTAGATTAGTAATATTTTGTCCAATTAAATTAAACTATGGTTAGTAATATTATAATTCAAAACTTTTTGGAAATAAAATATCATATTGAATAAATTTAAGAACAATGATTAATAAAAAAAAAAAGAAAAAAATAATAAAAAAAAGAAACAAATTCTTAAAGAATTGTCTTATATCATCACTGATTGCATGCAGCTAAATCAATAGTTTAATAACTTATGAAGGAAATAATTTTTTCCTAAAATTTGTTCATGATTCTTTAAGACCCAAAAACTATTATTTTTTTACATTTTCATATTTTGATCAATTAAAAAAATACAGAAACAACCTTCTACCTTTTTTATTTGTTACTATACTTATTTTAAATTATATTTCATTCTAAATTTAGGTTCATATTATTAGATAATAATAATAAAAAATAAAAAAATCATAAATGGTAAAAATTATCTTATTTTTAATAATAATATGTCATTATAGAGTATTAACAGAAAAAAAATATGATAAGTTATCGTAGAAATTGTGAAACGTATAGTTAATTAAAATCCAATTCATGTTTTGCTTTTATTGATCTCGTTCTGAAATTTTTGATTTTATCGCACTATATTATACACGATTCACTAGGTACCGTGTATATTATGCTTTTGTGAATGTTCAAAGATGTTTGTGTTTGATAATAATAACCACGTCTTCTCATTTGATTTACAATCTTCGTTATAATCTCTATGGTACGCTTAACCTCTTTTCTTCAATTGAGAAAATATATTGACTGTTTACGCATGCAGACAACATATTTGTGACTTGGTAAACCTTATTATGTACCTTCGGGCTAAATTCTACGGATGAAAGTGTCCACAAACGTCAGGGAATTGCTTATTATTATACGCTTCATAGTAGTCCGTACCAAACACAATATTGTGTGGTCTTTAACATATTCATTTTTTCACGTCTCGAATATTGTTATCCTCTGGGACGAAAAGATCAATATTTATCACTTCACGTGTAATAAGTATACCAAAGAAAAATCAATCATTATTTCATGTTTGTCATACTGCAGCGTATTCAACTATTGTAGCATCGTTAAAATATCAGTTTTACATTTGAACATTATAAAAATAAAATAAAATGCATAATATTATCCAATAAGGTACGGTTACAATTTAATGCGTTACAACTATTTAATGAAAATAACTAATGAATGTACCGTATGATAAAAAAAATATTAGTGTGAAATATTATTGATTGTCGAGTTATTTAATGGGATTTTTTTGTAATTTTCTCCTAGATTTTAGTTAAAATTAATAGAATGTTATTGAAACAAATAAAATAAATTATTAAACGATAGTTGTGCACTAGATATTTCATCGTTTTTCCTACAGCACAATATTAAAACTTAACTTGACAATTGTTTTATGAAACATTGCACAATCAATTTCCAAATAAACCATAGACGTATATAGACTTCGCGCTCCTAAATTGTATCGAAAACTATTTTCCAATGATTCAAGACCATATTATATTATTTTGAAATCGATGTATTCCTAGAAATCCCGCTCAGAATCAAATTATTGTACGTCGGAAAATGAACTCGGACGTCATACTGAACTCTGTCATGAAAAACTTTGTAAAAGAATCGTAATGCTTATGTTTTAATGGACAGTCATTTCTTACGATACTCATCAGTTAATAATTTTATAACATGATATTGGAAATGCCATGAAATCATATTTTTGTAAATCGTCGCAAGATAATGTGGGTTCAATGACGAGAGAAATGTATTATGTAGATCTAGGTGGAATGTAGGTGGATTTATTATATTTATACTACAAACAATTCACTGGGTATTGTCTATCGGTAAAAGAAAATAATAAAAATACGATTGTGAATCGATATGTCGAGACAAAACGTACACAGACACGGTAATATAATAAGTGAATAGAACAAAAAAAAAAAAAAAAAATGGTAACTTTGGCAAGAAATTCTAGTCGCGAAAAAAATGTACAATAAAGAATAACCCTGATACAATATTATAATGGCATCAAGAAATCATTTTTTTTTTTTTTTGTTATGTTTTAGATGAGTAAAAGTTGTTTTGCAAAATATTATTATATGGCGAAATTCGATTAAGGCTGGAATTTTCGAAATTTAAACGAAAATAATTACTTTTATCATTTTTATAAGAAATAATAATTATTTAAATTGTATTATTTATTTTTAGTAGAAATATCAAAAGGCAAACATTTTTTTTTAACTTCATGAAAAGAAAATAGATTTTGAATAAATAATACAATGCGAAATATTCTCAGAACAACTTCAATTTTTCAAATAAAGGAATTTCAATAATAAAGTCAATTTAATAAGCTTTATACACGGAGAAGACGAGAAAGTGTGAGATTTATTTCTTTTCTGTGTAATTAAATAGTAAACGTGCTTAATCTTGACTGACAGAAATGAGGACGGGGAATATTTCACACTAAAAGTCGATTGCTGGTGATGAATCAAAATTATTAAAAAAAAAAACATGTTTTTCTTGGATAACATGCACTGAATTATGCACAAAATCAACAATATTGTGATATCAAAATGTTTTATAACTATTATTGTCCGATATCCGATTACACCTACATATTATATTTGTATATTTTATTTTCGGGATTTAGGTGAATTGTGGTTAAATTGGTTTAATGTTTTAAAAAAATGGTAACATTTTCGTGGCATCGAAGTAACTACAGCATACGAATATACTATAGCAGCGTTTCTCAAACTGCGGGCCGTGACCCACTGTTAGTCACGAGTCAACTTTTGGGGGGACATGAAAATTGTTTTTAATTATATATTATTAATAGTAATATAATATATGTATTATATGTATTTTTTGAACTACTTATTGCTTATTGATCCTATAAGAGTGAAACCATGAGATATGCAATAGATTTTCTGGTAACAATTTGGGTGGTGGTCCTAAAAAGATTGAGAACCATTGTACTAGAGTATAATATTGCTATAAATTGTAATAGCATTGATACCTAGGTACTATAATTTGCTTTTGTTAAACAAAAAACTGAAATGTCACTTGACGAATTATGGGATCGGGTGCTGAACAGAGCTATTGTGTACACTGTTTTAATATCTAAGTAGATTTACTCAATTCTATCGAACATATTATCAAACACGGAGTAAACGATGTTTTGCGTATATATATGCGCCGTAAAGTTGGAACTGTGTTGCAAGCTGCCATTGATTTTTTTTTTCAAAATAAATGAAAAGAATATAATCCATGATAAATGTTGTACTCACCGTTCTCATTTGCGTGAACATAGCGTATTAATAATATTTGAGAAAGAGAAAACCGTGTTTTTATCAACATTTTTATTTATTTTTTAAATCGCACTTATAAAAATTTAATAACTGCATAAGTGAATGTGTTTGCTCATTATTTACTAAAAATATTATGTTTAATTTGTTAAGGCTTTGTGTTTATAGTTTAATATCGTTTTAAAAGTCAAATTTAATAGCATATACTTAGTTGATCACTTTTTTTATTTATAAAATAAAAATACAGTTTTCAATTTTGTGTAAAAGCCAATTTGGTACACGGTCTACTTCGCCAGGAGCTTTACTTGAGAATTTCTGATCCTGGTTTTTCGTGTTGTTGTTTATATAATATTATTAATACTTTTGACAAAACGGTCACGTATGTCGATTAGGGAATGACTCGTCTACCATAACACTTGTGCGATATCATCCTAAAATTAAATATTAAAATGTCTGGTCATATGTCCAATTCCTATAATTTACAAATAAGATACCATGTAGACAAGAAACGAAGACAAATTTGTTTACAAGTGTCTGGCTATCCTCATATACGTATAAACTATATTATATTCTACGAGTAATCATATTATCATAACCTTCGAAAATTCTAAATTGTTTATAGTATATTATAATAGTAATAATAGTATATTTAAATATACTAAATATAAATATAAATTCGTTGAATAGAAATCGAGAAAATTTTTTCGAGATCGAATTACATAATTTTTGCATGGAAATATTATGTATATGTTTTATATAATGATTGAGAACTTTTGTCTATACATTTTAGTTATTCGATATTCTATCGTTCAACCAGGAGATATATACAACTCTTCTATTGATTAAAACGTGAGTTCATCTTTAAAATATTGTATTCCCTATACGTTCTAAAAGGGGAAATATATTATTAGTATAAACGATTTGATTTTCAGAAACATAACTCATATTTGTATTTATGTTATATGCCCAAACATGAATCTTTTACGTAAAGCAAGTCATCAAAGGAAATATTATTACATGAACGTTTTCATTTCTCAAATGAAATGTTATATTCTATATAAGTCATATTTTTTCTAAATTTATTGTAAAAATTCGAAAGTTCAAAATGTTATTCAATATTTGTTTATGCTGCTCTGAAATATTTTAGTTTATTAAAGTGATTGAACCACACACGCACACACCTATATAATATACATATTTGACTATGGTATAATTTACACTAAAATAAAACATATAGTAAATAATTCAAGTATATTTGAATACAGTTATATCAAAGTCAAAAATTACTAGAACATTTCGAATAAAACAGTCGTAAACATATTTTAAAATGTCTTCAAATGTGAAACAGGCTCTCGTCATTCCAGTCATTCAGACTGATATAAAAACTATAAATCTATATGTTAAAAAATGTGTTTTTTTTTTTAATTAAATATTATTAATGTTGGTCACGTCAAAAGAGATTACAGTAGTTACCTATATTGCTTTAGCTTAAAGCATTTTGGCTACCAATGTATATTTTACTCAAAAATAATTTTTTTTTCAAGTTAACCGATGGTGCATTGTAGATGGGATCTGAATCTATAACATGAAAGTCGGGACAATAATCGAACCATTTCAAACATTAAGAGTTTTCTGTGGAAAAGTTTGTGAACAAAATCGAAATCTCCTGACAATAACTTATAGTGGTGGATCAGAAATTCGCTGCCCAGAGTTTGTGAATTAAACGTAATTACAGTCACCTATATATTGAATGTCTATATTAAAAAGTATGTTGGTATAAATGAGCCATATCAGCTTGAAGTAAACTTTTTCTGTTTCTTCACAATATTCACTTTGTTGCGTTATAAACTTTGAGTATAAAAACGCCGTACAGAAATTGACATCCAAGATTTTATTTTCAGTATTTATGTTATATTAAAGGTGCATATGGTTTGTTTTTCTATAATATGTTTTCTTTTAGAAGAACAATCCGCAGAAAATTTCGCCGAGTACTTAATTTGAAACTTAAAATAATTTAATAATTGTAAAATTATATTAAAGTTTTAAAATTAAAAAAGTTACATAATACTATTCTTGTATCGTTTTCATAGTTGTATTACATATATTTATGTATACCTGTATAGTGTGCATGGATAAGTTTAAAAACTATACCTGAGTTATTAACAATTGAATAAAGCCATAAAATAGAACAATGTGGGCATGTAGGTAATAGGGCACCACCTGTACATTAAGTGTTGATTAATTATATGTTAATTTTAATTTAATAATACAGCATTGTGTACAAAATAAGATTTTTTTAATAAATATAATTCATAGTATATTATTATATTAGTATTATATTATCACTTTTTAGATCACACAGTACCAATAAAACAATGTGAATAGGTTATATTATATTAAAATTAATTAACATTTTTTTTTTTTAAAAGAATTATTATTGAAAAAAAAACTGTTGAGATTCCAAGAATAATATTTTAAATCATAGCAGTATAGGAACATCGATATGTATATTTTAAATATATAATTTGCTTCGATCTGAACTCTATACAAATAATAATAGTGTTGTATCGATGAGAAATATAATGTTTATTGATAATGTAAATACAAATTTTAAGTTTCTACGGTTATTTGTTTTTGAACTATAAGAAAATAAAGAATAATAGATTTGATCAAAAACTGTTTAAGCGTAAGAATTCCAATTTTTTTCTATGTTATTTTTGAATTTCTTTCTATACTTTTTACTAAAATATCATTTAAATTCAATTTCCTTGCAGATACAACCCTTGAAGGTGAAAATTAAATTATTTTAACTGGCCAAAATATCATGACAGATACAAGAAAAAAAACACATCACTGTAAGATCAATACGACCATCGTTCAAAATCTAAAACTTGCTCTGTTATATTGTTTTTAAATAAGACCACTTTATAAATGGTAATTGATGAGTACTTTATCATTAACAATAATGACCATAATTATTATCAAAAACTGCTTTTAATTATTATTATAGCACAAAATTAAGAAAATTCAACACATTCAATTGATTCAATGGTGAGTATAAAATAAATATTTGCATTGATAAATAAAATTTATAAATTGAAGCCATGAATAAATAAATATTATATAAAGACCAATAGTTTTTGACTTTTCCAAAAGACTAACACAGAGAAACTATGAATAGGTATGGATAAAAACATAATGATTATAGAATTTGTATACCTATAGACGTCTAAATTAATATAATTTATAAATTTATTAATTAGTAACACTAAAAAAAAATTTAAAAAAAATGTATGTCTGCATGTTATAATATAATAAATATATTATATACATCAATTAATTATTTATACAGATAACTTTTTATTATTTTTATATTCTTATTTTAAAGGAATCCAATAATACTATATAAGTACATAAATAATATAAATATTTTATACTTAAATTTAACCTCACCTAATTCTAATATTATTATTTTAGTGAATTTGTTAAAAATATATTAAATAGGAACGAGTGGTGTAGTGAATTAAAATTGTGTTGGTTGTTACTAAGAAAAGTCTTGAATTAATAATTAATCTAAAGATTTCTAAAAACGTTATTAATATTGAATGAAATGAATGTTTTTCTCACATTGTATCATGGTTATTTTTATAATATGTAATTTACATAATATTTATAGCGAAAATAAACTGTACAATATATTTTATACAATAGTTATAATTAGAACAGACAATATTTTAATAATATCAGTATTTTGTTTATCTTATCATTCGATAAATGCCACCCAGTGGATAGAAACATGACTTCACAATATCCATACAAATACACAGATACAGGAATGTATCACTTGTTTAGTTTCATCTCGTCCCGATAACCGAACTCAACTTAGGCTCTAGAATCGTTTTTCGACTATTTGAAAAGGATGTATACTAAAAAATATTGACGAACCGACATACGTGTTCGGTACACCACGTTAAGTCAAACGACGCGTGTGTGTTTCTTACGTCACAGTACGTAAGCGTACACAGCAGCTGTAAATTGTGTATGCGTATCTACGCAGTAATATAAATTCGTATGGTATTGATAAAAACATTAGGTTATGCGTCTAATGTTCACCTGAAAATTGTTCGTGCATACATTATTCGTATATATAAAAATAAATAAATAAATAATAATAACAATAATAATATACTAATAAATAATTATACATATAAAATAAAATACAATGTTAAGTATTTTTCCACGTTTTTGGATGTCAATAACATAAAGGTAAATATTTATAGTATAAATATTTATAAAAAAAAACTAAACAAAAACAAACATTCAAATACCTATAAATAGCATTAAAATAAGCGAAATATTTTGAAAATTATACTATGTAAAGAAAATGCCAATCTAAATAACTTGTGAAATTTTGAAGTATATTTATTCTAGAACCAAAATTGAGCGAGTTCTACTCAGTCTGCGTAAACGTGTTTTGTTTATGACGTAGGCACTTGTGTAAAACGGAGACAACACGTGCGAGTATGACGTACAAGGATTTAAAAAACAAAAAATAAACAAAATATAAAACTAAATAAAATGCGAAAAATTTAACTTTCTTTGAAATAGTTTTAACATGACATGTATATTATTCCTATAAACATCCAGTGTAAAATTTAAGTTCTTAACGCAAGTTTCGATCACTTTTTCATAATTTTAATTTAAGATTCAACATATTTAGATGATTCAATTTACCTGTCTTGCTAAATCTCCTATGACTCCATGACTTGTAGCATCGGAGGTTCGTGCATCGTGTTTCATGTTATAGGTTTATTCCTTTGTCTCCACTTGAGCATTATCTGGTACATGATTATGTTCATAACTTTTGACAAGTTCGTCATTTTCCACATGAACACGACCACCACACTTATATTTTTTATACAATGAACATTTTCAATAAGTTTTTGTTTCCGTTTGTTTTTCGCGATAGAACATGTGACTTTTACGTAAAAGTATATCTGTACCGCGATCACTTTTTACGTATCATAAAACCATAGTAATTAAACACTTATTGCGGTAAAATAGAATTGGATGGTCAAAATTACTGGTTGTCCCGTTGTATGATTTTTGTGACAGGTATGTGTTAGTATTAGTATTGTTATTAGTAGATACCTACTGTTCCAGAACACATTGGGATTTTCGTGCCTATTATATCATAATGTTCGATAACGAGATACGTTATCGATGTGATTTTAAAACTTCACAAATTTCACACTAAATCAAATAGTATATTATTTATTAACTGCCGTATAGATCACAAAACAGATTAAATGATAATCAAGTCGTATTGTTATTTTTTTTTTTTACGAACAATCGTCTTATTCGAATAATTTTCCTGCGAATAATTGTCGCGCGAACAACTGTCGCGCGAACTATTTTCGGCGAACAATTGATGTGATACCAAACATTGTTATGTCGGTAAGTAAATAACAGTGTGTAATGTAAACGAATCTTCGGAAGTCGCCAACGGCAACTGAATGACGTCTGATTCACTGCGACACTATCGTGCGTTCAATTATACACGCATAACTCATTGTCGATAACGCCGAAACGTTTGGACGTCGCCAGTATATAGACGTTTCGCGAGCACGTGTGGAGATACCGTTATATTATTATGTCAATCGCGTTTTTCCAGAAAAATCTCTTCGCGTGAGCGAGACAGGCCGTTTCGTATTATTACTGTGTTAAGTCATTTTATTATTTGAACACCACGCGTAGTGCAATTCAGTCGTGACAATAATAATATGTACTCGTTATTGTTGCAGTAAACGTCATCGTCGTTTCGAGAGTGATTTTTCGAACCTACCGACTATCCGCGTCGATTTACTGTTCGTCACCACGTTAAATCGATCGGAATTTACATCGAAACTTGCGTGGGTATAATAATACGTATCCTACTCTTGCGGACTAATTCCAACTGACATCAGACATTCACATGATATCGGTCTGTGTTTTATACTGCTACTTTATCGTATCGATATTACGTGAATTTCGTGGTGAATATTATTGAACGCCAGAAACCGCAATAATCTCGTGTTGGATTTTCGAGGGACAAAGTCGAATAACATTTAATTGACAATCGAATATAGTGTTTATAAACCTGTACTGTGAATGCCCACCGTCGTGTATTACTTTGTCTGCACAAGTTATCAAGACCGTAGCCAGAATTTTTTTTTTTTTTTTTGGGGGGGGGGGTTTAGAATATAAATATGTTATATTATACAAGTTTTAAATATAATAGGCATTTAAACCTATTAAATTTTATTTCAAGAAAAAATTTCTGATGAACCCCCCCTCCTGGCTACGCCCTTGCAAGTTATATCAGCAGAAATGCGTATAATCACAAATATTTTAATTACATTAAACCAGTTGATGAAACCTGCAATACGAACTATACGAGTAATATTTGACTTTTATAAATAATAATTTGCGTATAAACACATTAATAATATTTGAAATGCACAACCGTGTGTATTTACTAAGCAATACGTTATGTATTCAATTTTCTTCGTAGCAAAAACCGTACACTATAAGTCTGTAGAATGGACATATTGTATCATTCAATTTCCCTCAAAATAATAACCATAAAAAAAACTACTTCCGGAACACTGATAATTATTACACTTTTGCGTGTTTAAAACCTATAAGGCTAAACAACACAACGGTATCACCTCGAAAAAAAAAGTGTTAGTAATTCAAAACTAATAATTTAAAGTTTAAATTGAAATCAAAATCATGAATTTAAAAGAAAAAAATAGATACTAATGCATTATTCGTTAAAAAATAATGTGATAACATTTTTTTTTTAGTTTATGTAGTAACGTAAAATATGAAGTTAAAATTTTACTTTTTCTATTAATTAAGTACACTTTTTCGTAAATAGCCAATGAAATATATTATTTATATAATTTATTATGATCATATAATATTCATATTATACATTACAGTGTATAACTACTGTTTTATTATTCATAGAAAAATAATATTATTCTTATTGTTGTTACAATTTTGTTTTTATAAGTAACGCAACTGCCTAACTTGGCAAACAGTGTCTAATAATTATCCAATCAATTATAAAGGATATATGAGAAACACAATAAATAAAGGAAACTATTCAAATTACATGTATAAATTGATAAAAAAATACTGCATAGACCTTTTACTGCTTATAAGTCACTTGAAACGAGAAAATGTATCTTTTATAGAACGTTGATGATTTAAACTTTTTTTTTAGTTTGGTTCTCGAAAAGTATTTCAAACCAGAGATCATAAAGTTTGTTTTAAAAGTAAAACGTAAAAGTTTTACGTAAAAATAAATTGTTTTCTTCTCGACCGATTCCCTATAAAAGTTTCTTTGAATAATCGAAAGGTGGTTTTTTGGTGCATAATTTTTGTACCTTAGCATTTTATGGATAATTAAAATTTCTTTTTAATGAGTCTGTTCAAAAAACCATAAATTAATATTTTTTCTTTCAATTATAGCATTAATATACAACCGATTGTTGCTCCATTTTAATTGCAACATTTGTATACGTTCATTATAATATACCTCAAAGACGATTAAGATAACTAATATCATCAACTTCTGACATTTTTGGGATTGTTTTACTTTATTCACTATTTAGTTTTTTGTTCAAATATTAATGCCTAGTGTTTTTTCTCTTTTTGAAATTTTAAAATAATATTTTTCGTTTTCTGCTGTAATGTTTTTTTTAAACTGTTAATTCCCTTTGGGTTTTTAGTATATTTTTAAGAAGTAATTGCTATTATATTTAATCATATAAAATAGATTATTTATATTATAAATATCGTTAAACAATAAAAAAAACATTTTTTTTTCTATATAATATAATATGTATATACTATATAGCTATTTTGGTTTAATTATGAAATTGCAGCAGCGCATTGTTGTTTCCGATTTATTTCACACAAATAATAGAGAAATATTTTTGAAAATATTATTTTTCATAAGTATCTATTTAAAGTTTATATATTCAATATACTATTTGTGATGTATAGATTGTGACACTCTATTTTGCTGTTCTAAGCTTAATTTTTTCAAGATGTAACTAATTAACTATAATCATTAAAAATCTAATTTGTGTATGTCAAAATACTAAAAAATATTCTGTTTAAAATACAAAACTAAAATTGTAATTTGTCATTCAAAAACTTAAAACTTTAAAAACATAACGAAACAAATGATTGTATTTTTTTTATATTTAATTTTTTAGTAATATCGAATTCTATATAAAAAAAAAAAGATCATTTCTAAAAAAGTTTAAATACTTTGAAATAAAGAGTAAATACACTGAAAAAGTTTACTATCAAATTTTCTTAAAAAAAAAAAAAAATTGGAAACTCTTATCATATTTTATTATAATATATACATGAATCATGTATAGATATTTGTAAGTGTTATATTAACAATATAATGACAGTGTTTGGTTGACATCTTATCAGTTCGCTCAATTTAATGTATAATAATATAATGCATGGTGTATTAAATTTAGTTACAGTAGACAAAATAAAAATTTCCACCATGGATACTGTATGACCTAGTCGCCTAGGAATAAATAAGTCGTTTGTTTACATATTTTTTTTTTTTTAAACTAGAAAACCGCAGCGACTATCTTTATCACATGCGCCACTGACAAAATAATAGTAAGACCTGTTGCATATTATGTGAGTTGCGTATAAATTAAACTTGTGCTAGTCATGTAAACTGAAAATATGTTCTTATAAAATAATATTAATACCTAGATAAATATATAAGCAATACGTCGGTATTCAACTGAAAGCATTAATATATAGATTTTCCATCATCGTGTAACTTTATAGCGAATCCTATTTTACCTAATCCGTTCTAACCTATTTTAAGTAAAAATTCAGTTACTCGACGAGTTTTTATTACAAATAACAAGTAATAGTAAATACATTTGTTTTTTTATTTGTGCATAGTAATGTACGAAATGTCGTATAAATGCAATACCGACATATTATATTAAAAAAACCATTCAAACATCTTTAATCGATACTGAAGTATACAACCGACAGATTTAGGCGTAATAATTCAATATTTATAGTGATAAGGATTATTAATAAAATTAGTTTTGATCATAAATAATTTGAAATTTGTATGTCATATATCAAAACCTGTGTCTATAAAACTGAAAAATAGATAGTTATTACTCATAATAAAATAATAATACATTGTCTTCTATTTTGAACGCGTTACAACTTGAACGTAAAATAATAACCATTTAGTCAAACCAAAGCTATTTGTAAATCAAAATCGATAAACGAGCATACTTATTATGTATTAAATTGATAAGTTTTGTTGAAAATGATTTGTAACGTTGAACGTACATACATTGTTTTTTGTATATACTGTTTGTTGTTGGTGATTTCAACACGAAAAACCAAATGTCAATGTGCATTATAAGTAGAATTTGATTATTATTATTATTATTATTATCGCACAACTCGTGTTTGACTAATTAATAGCTGGTGTTGCATAATAGGGTAAAACAACAAAACTGAATTTCTGAAAATGCATTCAATCCGGAAGATAAGAGATAAATAGGACACAATAATTGAGTCATGAGAGCTCTTATTAAATGCTATAATCAAATGATACGTTGAAGGATTCGTCGGAAGAAGACAACCACGGGAGGAATACATGACTTGGGATAATGAAGGATGGGTACAAACACCTCGATAACTGCAGAGAAGCGTAGAGTATTACAACAAAACTAGTCAAAGCATTAAGAAAAAAAACTCACGTTATCGTCGGCTGCGGATGTGATACACGTGAACGACACGGATCGACCGGACTCGATATCCGCCAATGCCGGTACTACGTGCGCGCTCATGTCGGGCGTCACGATCACCTGATGCTGCAGACTCTTGGATCCCGCCGTGTTCCTGGCCGTGCACGTGTAATTGCCCGAGTCCGTCTTCTGAACAGACCGCAAACGCAAAAAATTCATCGGCGCCTTGCTGCGTCCGCCACTTCCGCCGCCGGCACTAGTGTCGGCCGTCACCACCACCGTGGACGTTCCGGACGACCATCTGCAGCAAACGAGAAACCGTACAATATTATTATAATCGCCTATTTATAAGCATTATTAGTCCATATCGATGTAACGGTATAGTTAAATGTGTTTTTTTTTTTTTTAAAACGTTACGTATTCGACGGTCGTAGTGAAACTTCAAAAACAGCATGTAGCTTTTTTTCTTTTTTCTTTTTTTTTTATATAGTACACGTGGCGGTATTTCATTTTTAATTCATTTTATGCAAAACTGTATATTATAATATACTCAACGATATCAAAATAAAAATATATTCGAATCAAGATTCAATGATTATAAATGTATAAATAGGTGACAAGTGATGCGTGCATGATACCGGGATACTAGTTTAAATCGATCCTTAAGTGGTCACGCGATAGTATATCAACAATATTTCCATTGCATCATCCCAATAGTGAGATAATCATTTGTTTAAAAACAGTTTTTTATTCAATAAATAAGTTTAAGTCAACCTTCCATCACAATTATTATTGAATATCCAATAAAAATAACAGAATACATAATATGATATAACGTTATCGTTGTTTTATTTACTTAAGCTCGACTACATCATTCGAGAATGTGATACGTAGAGCATATCGCTATTATACCATTCAGTTAACTTAACAGTGGACATAACACGTCATTATATTAAAATAATGCGTATTGAAAAATACAAATCGAATCGCGTTACATATACAATTATTGTAATATTGAGCATAAAAATCGAAACCTGAAATAACATATCCGCAGTCGTAGTAATTTCATATTTCAGACAGCAAGCAATTACAACCGTTGTAAATGCATCAGACGATAAAAATATTAAATACATAAAATGATTACAATATTATATAAATTATTATTTATTTATTTTTTACGCGTTATAATTATTAATAATATCCTATACAGTTGAATAATAATGTGTACACACACGGCAATACTATGGTAAAAATAATAAAATAAACCACTAAATTATAATAATTATCACAAATATTTGAACATACGTTGATACCAATAATAGACTATACATTATAACACACCTAATTGTCGTGTACTGTAAGTATACATATATTCATGTAGTATATTGAAAAATATCATGATACGATCGTATGTAAACGCATTGACCCTTAATTTGCTAATGACCACTTATCGAACTCCCAAATCGAACCAGTTTAAATTGTATTCTCATGCAACTAGAAAGCATATATAAACCTACCTGTATAGCCACCCTTGCTGTCCTTCATTTGATTATCGTATTGCACTAATAATCGTGTTTTCTCCATGTTTTAATAAGATAACCACACTAATGTCATGTATTTTATTTTATTCTACTAAAGATTTTATACCGCATAGTGTACCTATAATATACGTAATATAACGTCATAACGATTTCGATAACTTTACTGCAGATAATAAAGGTATAATATTATTGTATTCACAAATCGATTTTATCATTAAGCGTTGTAAACCAAAGCAAAATATGATCATTATGCCATCTTCAGTCTTCGGTTGGTTTCGTGTCAATGTAGAAGAGGTGTGTAAAATGTAACTATGTACACAGTAATTTACGTTTTTATTCATTTTACTTCATTTGCATTGTGTAGATTGAATAAATGGTGCACAATGTGTGTTCATAGTCTGATAATAAACGGTATCAGAGAGGGCTTTATGAGTGATATCTTAAGTCATTTTTACGCAATATAACATATTAAAAATAAATAATGAAACATTTAAAAAAATAATGCATGGACCTTTTTTTACCGAGAGTGTACCTTTTTCCCTACCACTACTCGTTTTCACTAACGTGTAGGTACTTTTACTATTTTCACTGATACATCATGATTCAACAAAAATATTTTCATTACTATTAAAATATCAGTATCAAAGCTTATTTAAAAGACTAGGTATACATTCAAAAATAGTAGTTATTATAAATAATAATAACATAATTTGTTATGTAATTTTAATTTATAAAAATAATAACTCTATTACATTAGTATATGAGTCAAACGTAAATTATATAGACATAAACAAATAAAATAAATAAAAGTAAATATTTTATTTATAAATAATATTATGCAACATCAAATAAATGAAAATAAAATAAAAATATGTATGTATACATAGATATATGTTAGTTGTATAACTGGTTTATAATTATTTTTTTTTACGTAAAGTATTTTATAGTATTTTAAATAAACACTAACTGTATTACACATTTTAATAGTATAGAATTGTTTTGGTTGAAAAAAATAATACATACAAATATATAAAACGTAGATACACAAAATATTATGACAATTGAAAATATTGCGATTAAGAAAATCAAATTTCAAATATGAATACTACTCATCTGAATTGTTATATAAATATAATTTTTTTAAAAAAATCTTAAAACAACCTATAAATACATTATATTTAATAAATTTTAAATTTGTTATTGTTATTTTTTTCTTTTTATATTTTTTCTCATATTTTTAAAGGTACCAACTTTAAATTGTATTTAAAATAATTTATTAGAATTCAAAACGTAAAATATGAAATGACTGTGAAATGGTGTTCGATGTTTTCATGACACACAATGGTATTGTATGCATTTACTATACGTTTTCAAACAAACGAAGTACGTGTGTAATAGAAAAAAATAAAAATGTACATACGTTCGTTGTAAACCACAAACCCAAATGACTACTACTAAATTTTTTGTGGTAATCACGTATGCGATTTAATTGAAAGTCTGCACAATCGACCAACGAAATCAAAATAATAGTTTCGGTAAAAGTGTATATTATTTAACTTTCCGGTTAATCGCATATTTACATATACTATTTAATGACCGAATCCACAATCAATAGTGTATTTGATTATTTGTATTTCCGTTAGCTATTATAGCTATGGCTATAATACCTATGGCTGCTAAACTTGTTTACTATATGGTCTTCATTAAATAAATAATGCTCACAATATTTGCCCATATATTTTTTTGCTCGATATTTTCTTTTTACAAATTACATATTATAATAATAATATGTTCACGACGATAACGGATAACCTTATTACTGGTACACTGTGTAAAACCCAACACGGTTTGCAAGAATGCATGCTCTCTGACATTTCACGGTATAACCATAGAAAATAGGTTTTAACTAAATTTTTATAATTACAACAGTTACAGTTCATAGTTTATTAGAACAATAATTATTGATATCATTATGTCAATATCGCTTTCAAATTTGTATTATGTGCACAAAAAATATCCCTCCAACGTGTCAAATTTTAATACATCATACGAATGTGAGCACGAAATCAACATTTATTCTTCTGGGATAAACTGACACAAGTCGACATCACAACCTACAACCCCGACATACCAACGTACACCGTAAACTCATCAATCAATATAATATTATTGTCATTATTTTTTTATTACAACTAGATATCTATTTCGTTCATTTTGTCTGTTATTTTTTCTACACTACACATAGTATGGGCGTATTAAATACAGTACTATCTCATTCACTCCCCCACATATTATATTATATTTTCCATGATAATTTTTCCATAACTTAATTGTTTCAGTAGACATTGATATCAATACGATTACATGAACATGTGTATATATACATTATTGCATTATATATTTTAAACGCAAACACATGCTTATAACTTTTAACGTGTTAAATGTTTAAGACATAAATTACATTATAACCAAATACGCGTTTCATTGAATATATGATATTCAATATATTCAATATATTATATCGAATGATATGCCTTATGAAAAAATAAATTGTTATACCTTATCAGTATTTACTATTCTTTACCATTGAATATATTTTTAATAATACATCAAATTGTGTAGCCACAGACTTTATGATTTCCTACTATACAGACTATTTGACTCTTATAACAGACTTATATGTATCGAATAATCGAATTTATCTACAAATCATAAATTATAAAGACAGGCAATTACACTACTACAATCATGGGTACATCCGTGTATAAATTATATTTTATGGAGTAACTGCATTGTGTCACTTGTGTTCTATGTTAATAACCCAAATCGTTTTATATAATTTTATTGTTTAATATTATGTTGCAGTTAAGAGAAAGAATGAGAGTGAGGATTTTGGGTACAGCTTATCTGCGCTTTCTGACCGCCTATTTGCGTCAAAACAGTTGTACAGTGGTTTAACACGATAATAATACCAATTAATTATATTAGATTCTGAACGGAATGATGAATGTATTGATGTTACAATGATGTGTGTTTTTTTATTTTTGTGACTGCCATCGCGTTTTTTTGCATCGATTTTTGACTTCAATTTAGAAAACATTTAATGAGCGTATGAAATTAAATTTTTTACGAAATCGCGTAAAATAACGATATATTACAATTTAAATATTGGTAATAATATAATATATCCAACTCATTATCATTAACTGACAAATCATCTCCGTTCAGAACCGTTTTTCGTATACAATGATACCCGTCATTGCATTCAAATTTAACATATCCATATAGTGACCAGTGACCTACTCTCCATCTCTACTATACAGCAGAGCGATACCCACTTGTCCACTTTTTTTTATTTTTAATATTATAATAATTATAATAAAAAAAAATGTATTAAACCAAAAATAGTATGAATCCTTTCACGATTATTTCAATGAACAATTTTATAAATCGTATCCTAATTTTTATATTTTTATAAATTTTTATTATCAAATCAATAAGTATCTAATATTAACAATATCCCCAAACATCTAAAAAAAAATTACGATTTTGAAATCAGATTAAAAACCACTTTAAAAGAATTATGCAATTATAAAAACAAAAATTTATGTCATTACTTAAACGTAATTTATACATTTTTTTTAATTATTTACTTTTTTTTTTGTTGTTATATTTACGTATATTTAACGATATTTTTTTAACAAACTTTCTATTTTTAATAATAATAATTATTTTTTTTCTTATGACGTAGAATGAGTGTGATATATTATGTGTAAGTATTAGTGGTATAAATAACCTTCTTTTACAAGCTAATAATAATATTATAAATATTTTTAAAGTATTTGAGTAAATTCTATTTAAACACTTTCTGAATGGATATATATTTAAAAACTATGAAATAACTGAAATTTTTTAAAATCAACTTATCAACGTTGTTTTCGATTTCACGCATAGGCGTGAATGGTCAAAACCGCACTGAGCGCAATCGTAATTCATCGGAAAATACTTTTTTTATTTCGGCGCCGATGGGCTGTACTCAAAATTGATAAATTTATTTTCTGTGCAAATGAAAATTTTCCGATTAACCTGTACGATGTCTATGCGTTATCTTTATTAACACTCGAGTAGAATACACCACCTGAATATAATATGCCGCTATATTATATATCTCATACGGACAGATACAGGATAGCTTGTACGACTATGATATTATATTATTATTTTCACTTATTTGTCGTTGAATACACGCGCGTGACGAATACGGAATAAGCTAGCGATCGTCCACGATTTTACTTAACACAGTATATGCCTACACCTTCTGCGCACCTACATCGTTTCGACGTATCGGATTCGTAAAAAACACGTGCGCAACGCAATTTAGTCGCAATTGCCTCCGATGGGACGATGATGACGTGGAAAAAAAGCTTGAGTTCTATTGATCGACGATTTTTATAAGTTCCCAAGTGCCAGACCGCCAATAAAACAGGTAATTTTTCACATTTTCGAAGTAGATAATCAACGCGTCGTATTTACCATATTATTTCCACTCTTATTATTTGTATAATGGTTGATGTGTTACAAAATAAACACGATGACAGTACAAACAATGTTCATTTTATAATATATTATTTTGTGTATTCTTCTTATATATTTATATTGGACACATTACATTTTTATTGTTCTTGTATCGCAATAATGATAATAAAGCGTTTCCCGTTATGTTTAATTTGAAATAACTAGTATGTAATACTAGTCATTGTCTATCATAATGTAGACACATAAGTCGGTAGGACACGATTGAAATCATCGCATGCATAGCGATGATTGGAGCAAGCCACATAAGTGATACAATAACTACTGGTAGACAATAAATAAGGAATTAGCTGTTGACGTATAACTGTGGTAATATTAGTAATTGAGTTACAACCAGATAGAACAGTGATAAATATTATATTTGAAATACGATTCCTTGGAAATGTTGATATAAAAAGGTTACGGTTTTTTAAAAAAAAAACTTATATATTTATTATTAACGAATAAGGATCATTGTATATTATCATATATTAGGCGTATCTGGTTCTTAAATTAATAATAAGGACTTTACTTACTGTTTGTTTTATTAAAATATTTTTTAAATTTACATCGGCCGGTATGAAATGCGTTATTCGATACGATAGTTACGAACTTGGCATAAATAATTGCATTAATTATTAACGATACACACCGGCTACTTGCATGGCCATGGCTTTATACCGATCTATAGATTTACCGATTGGACGTCATGTTTCACTCGTGACTTTATTGGTATTTTATGTTATCAGCCTTCTCCACGACTATAACGAGGAAATATATGAATGTCCTATTCGTATTTCCACGCAACAACGACGTGCGTATATATACATAAACGGGGACAGCATTAAAATTCTACAGATTATTGTAAAAGAAAAATCAATGGACCATCAAAAAAAAAAAGATTAGAGAGTATTAAATCACAATATACATAATATTATGACATCCGCCGTATGTTGTTATGCTATGAGTACATAAATAACGGTGTTCTCTTATATTTTATAATACTCGTCTCTATGTGTCCGGCGCACCATCCACTTACGCGTTAAAAAATAAAATAAAAATAGACAAATAGACAAATACGCGGTGAAACCCGAAAGCGCAAATCGACTTTTTTTTACGATAACTCAAAAGCACAAAATGAATTTGCGATTTTGTACCTTGGTAGTAGGATAAAAGCGCAAAAATAAATTTTATTACTTGATACAATAGTTTACTGACCTAACGCGCGACGCTTTCCGTGTACGCGTGGCCTTACCCGTTCCACGACAGATCGCAGCAACGCGTCGCGACGGTTATTCCATTTGTCTGTGTCTTATCGTAACACATTACGATGACAGTTAATAAGCATATTTTAAGATAACTATACTCCAAATTTAATCTTAAGGTGCCTATACTGACTATACTCATTATTATTTTTGTTAGTTTAATATATTTATTTGTTTGTTCATGATACTTGTTTAACTAATTTAAAATAATACTCAAAATTATGTTTTTTTTATTTTTTTACTGAATTTTTGAACTGATTTCAATATGACTAATTTAATATCACTGTAAAGACTTTATTTAATATCAATATAATAACTACGGTTTTCATTAAAATACACTTTTTTTTATAAAATTGATTCGCGCTTATGGGTTATTTAAAAGGTAATTTTTTTCGCTTTTGGGTTGCGTTTGAGTCATATTTGCGGTTATGGGCTACAGCTCAAATACGATTTAACGAAATCGCTATTATTATAATAGGTCAATACATTGACAATACAATATTTATTTTTGATATTATTAGTTTTTTTAATTATTCGACGGATGCGTGAATTCGGTACGCTGTTGCAATGTTTGCACAACGTAATGCGAAAAACCACGACAGTTTAACGAACGTCTATATAGTGTGTATAGCGACGACCATAATATTATTCTCTGCGGACGTTCTCGGCGCGCACAGAGCCGCACGTTTGCCGGGTCGTAATGCGATTGTGCGTCATCGCGTACATAAATGCGTCGTACATAATATTATAGTCCTTATACTTATTGCGCGGAGGTCGCCGTTTTGCGTTCGGTGCGCGCGTGGAGATCAATTGGATTTCCTCACACGCCGTCGGTGTTCAATGCGACCAAATTGGTTATCCGCTCCGGTCTGCCGCCCGCGCCCGCGCCCCGACCACCGCCATTCCGGTCGTCTGCGCCGAGTTCGAACGCGTTCGATTCGATTTGACGGCTATCGGATCGTCTGCACCGTCAGCGGCTTGCCCGCGATCTCCTTATTTTTTTCCCCGACCGACACACGCACCCCCCCCCCCTACGGCACAACCGTGTCCTTTTCGAAAAAGCAAACGCTAAATAAATGCGTCTTTCTCTTATCGCGCGCGCAGGTGCATACCGTCGTCGTCACTATTACCGTATTCGGAGCTAGCAGGAGACAGTTGCAAATAAACAAATAAACAGAAAAAATTCTTTTATGCCATTTTAATAATTGTTTGTTTTAAACGTTATGTCGGTTAAGTGGTGTCCTCCACTGTTAACACATTCGCGAAGCCTTTCCCGATAGTTTTCCATAACTCTTCGTGTCATTGCCAATGCCTGGTGATGGCGATGATCGTACACTGTGCTTTTAAGTATCCCCAAAGAACGTAATCACAACGGTGATCACGTTAAAAAATTTAAATTTAGAATTGTTTTTTAAAATCACGTTTTTATTCGTTTTTTTTTTTCTTTTAGTTTTGTTTTTCGATCCTCACCATTACACCTACTAAAAATGGCACGTATACCACTATCCATCGATACCCGCCACGCTGTTGTACCACCACCACAACTCGCACAGCGCTGTTTCTAAACAAGGGATGTTTTTTTGCCGGACCCTGTATAATAGTAATTATAATATCATTATGATATACGATTTAGGTCTCGTCATACACGTCGTCGTCGTCGTGTTTTAGTCGTCATCCGGTGCCGCGGGTGTGTAGACGCGTATTACTAGGTAACAATATTATTATGAGGCCTTACTCGAGCGGAGTCCGGGTTCGCTTATAAACGCATATTATTATTATTATTATTTTTTTTTTTCATTTTTTCACCGGATTTCGCTGGAATTATAAACGCGTTTCGGGGAAGATCCTGAACAATATAAACTACGCGTCAGATAGAATAATATGATATAGTTACCTACTACATTATTCCGTTGTAAACTCTTATTCCGCGTGAGCTAATATCTAAATAATTGATCGATTTAAGTACATCATATTATTTGCACGGACGCGTCTAATTCACATTTACGCTATAATATGACTACTTAAATATTGATTAAACGTTATTTTGCACGCGGATATTATTAGTGTACGATGGTTTTGTTGTGAACGATTTTATTAGTTTCCGTCTACTCACGCTAATAGCCCCTGGAGGTTCGGTGTATTTTGTATTTTTAATACATAATTGAGCATCTATGCTTACGTATTTTTCACTGTTGAACCGTATAAACGGTCCAGTCTTGCGCTTTAATATATTTTATTATTTTTTTTTATACCCAATATGCCCTTGTAATAAAGCCTTAGTGCTCTGTATGCGTGTATACCAGTGGAGCTAATAAAAAATTGTAAGATACATAAATTGATCCTAGTAAGTGCATCACTACAATCACTACAATCATAAATCCAATACAAACAGGAAAATAGTTGTGTACGATCGATGTGTTATTTTAGTCGACGATTGTCATCGTAATACCATTCGAAACATTCGTCTAAAATTATGCTTTTTTACCTATCAGAAATTGTATCAAATGATATCATCTAAACGATAGAATAGGTAATCAAAACGCATGAGATAGTCACAGTCTAACCTATAATTTATATTTTTATACATAGTAAATTTTTTTTTTTTTTAACAAGTAAAATATTAAGTAATTTAACGATTTTCAGAGGTATTCTGCAGTTACAAGAACTTATGATCTAATTAACAATAAAATTATTCATAATATTATAGTGCAATTATAACATAGTTTAGTTTTAGTATAAATATTAACCAAAACCATAACATATACGTACTTGTAATCTACAAAATATGAATTACTATACAAAATAATAATATTATATATATATATATATATATATATATATATATATATTTAATAACAATGTTAAGCACATCGACTTCTATTTACCTTTGCTCATTTTACCACTTAAATTATTGTTTTTCCAATTTATTTGTACTTACTTAAAATTAATTTGTATATTAATATTTATTTTATAGCTGC
This sequence comes from Rhopalosiphum maidis, assembly GCF_003676215.2. Classification (NCBI taxonomy): domain Eukaryota; kingdom Metazoa; phylum Arthropoda; class Insecta; order Hemiptera; family Aphididae; genus Rhopalosiphum; species Rhopalosiphum maidis. The sequence goes on along the minus strand of NC_040879.1, from coordinate 63,992,454 downwards.
CTAAGTTAAATATAAACCAAATTTTACATCATTAATGTTGTGAAGCATATAAAATATTCTTGGTTTTGAACACAACATTTTATTATTATTTACATTTCAGAACCCTTACAGTTGAGTTCCATTTACTCTTATTTTAATCTATTGAGAATCACAATGTGTAATACACGTTATCGTTTGTAGTTATCTGCTTGTATAATAAGTCTATCATAATAATATCTATGGTTATATTATACCTTTCTATTATTTTTATTGCGTATATTACGCTTTTTTCCATATAATATTTATTTTATTTATGCAATAAAAATACCTTATCATAAAAAAAATATTTAATATTGTTATCAGTGTTCGCATTCCGCGTTTTTGTTTGACTGTGGCAATATAGAACGGAATACGACGTTTTATCCTCTTTTCCCGCAAAATATTACGAAATTCAATCAATTTTGATTTTTATAGGATCATGTATAATAATATATTATGTAATATTATTCCATCTCCTGTACACTCGAACAAGCGTAATTTTTTTATGGATATACCCTCCACGTTTTTCCTCTGGTGTGTATTTGTTGTAAGCTGTAAGCTTCAAAATCAATAAAACTCGTTCCTAAAATATATTAACGGAGCCTATACATATAAACTTTGATTAACAGCTGTCGAGTATCGTCAAAATTGTGTTCAGTGTGGTTTTTGGGTGAAAAATTACGTCACATTGAGGGAGACATCCCCCATCGAATTCCTTGAACATTTTATGTATTTTTTTTACGTAATGACTACCAATCTATGAAATTTGACGTGCTGCAGTATTGTAAACAAAGTCTTTAGTCGCAAAGTGTTTTATAATTTATTCACAAATGACTCACGTATAACGTCTTCGGTGTTACAATATTTTATTGCAGTGAAGTGTGCAAAATTTTCATAGCTATATTTGAGATCAATACAAGTGTAATTCATACCCATGACATATAAATATAATATACTCGTAAGCAGTTGAACATGTACACATTGTAGACACTGGAAAGTTCTTATTGCTGGTGTATCTAACGGCTTTCCAATAAGAATTAGTATGGGACAACGGTTGGGGGAGTAGTACAACAGGAATATAAAATGCAGCCGTATTATTATATAATCGTAAAAATTATCGTTAATATTTTGTCGATGATATAAACAGAAAAATTAAGTATAAACTTCTTAATGGATAATCAATTTATATTTTAATTATAATATACTGATTAATGGTCACCATATTCTGATAACAATAAAATTATCAAACAAGCGATATTTTTTCGCAAACGAAAAAACATTAATAATCGATTATTAGAAATTTTTTTTTTTAATCACTTGCGTTTTTGTTTAGTATATTATTCATCAATAACGACCGCGCTTACTCTTGTAATTACTATTATACTTGTTAAAACCATATGGGGTTTTAAAATGATAAAATAGCCACCCTTAATTTATTCTTTAAAGTAAAATTTTATTTACAGTTATATTATATTTAGTTTGTATATTAAAATTTATTTTTATGAACCTTACGTACTGAGACTTTTATTAAGATGAAAATGGAAATTACATGTTCGTACTAATTAATATTTTAAATTAATTAGAATATTATAAATGGACTAAAAAAAAAAAAAAAATAATAATAATACTAATTATTAACTACTGGTACTTAAATATGTTTTCATACGATAATATATAGAGTGGGTACGAGTGAACAAAGGTTTGAATCTTGCTTTTGTAGATTGTAGATTAAAGGACATACGATTATTAGATACCTGTTCGTTTTGCGTGTATGTATAGTGAATTGAGCTCATTATATACATCACTGAAAGTACCGTACTTGCAATGTTAATAATAACGTTAATTAAGACTACACGCCGCAGCCAGCAATCACATGACATGTCCAATTAGATTTTCTAGTAAAATCCTTTTTGATTTTAGACATTCGCTAAAAGTGATCTCCGTAATATGTAATTTCTTTCAATAATATTTATAGCCAATGGAAATGCCTTAAACTCACATTTATTTACATTTATTACCTAAATTAAAATCAAAACAAAATTACGCACCAATTGAAAAAATAAACTAACAATTTCTCCTAAAGTAAATTTATATTTTGGAAAAAACTTATATATAAACAAATATCAACGAATATTTATGAATTGAAAAAAAAACCACGTTATGTGGTTAAACAGTTATAAACAATTTATATTTCAACAATGTCCATTGTACTGATTATTAATTTTCTAATATTATTATTTAGTATGTTTGAATACAAAAAAAAGTTATTTAGTGAACAAAAATATAATGAAATTATATATAATCATAAAATAAAATAATTGTTCATTCACAATAATTAACAAAATAAATGTATTCGTTTTTTTTTCATATTGATGAAAATATAATTTATAATTATTAATGACATTTCTATCCAAATTACGTTGACCCAGTTACAGTTGTCGCTGCATAAAAATAAAGTGAGAAATATGTAAATTTTTACTACCAGTATATTTATGAGTTACCTATAATATATATTATATATGCTATAATGATAGGTATTTAGGTCTACGTCTTATAAATGTGTATTATTTATCCATTAAAATGTGAGGCGTTTTTAATTTTTAAGTTCATTTTTAATCAAGTATATTTATTAATTATTGTAAAAAATTAATTTATTTTATTAGTTACAATATGCTTATCTTTAAGCATGAGCCAATATTTAAGTTGAAAAAATAATAAACTGTCTTACTATACACATAAATATAAATCTTAACTATTTTACTTTCTTGATTTTAATCAAGTAGGCAAGTATGTTAATTGAAATGAAAAAAGTCTGCATTTTTAAATTCAGTAGTGAATTAACTATAAAAGATAGAGTTCTGAAAATCTTCACTGCACTTCTCCTAGTCAATGTAAATCTAACAAGACCACAAACAACAAAATCCGTTCTCCGGTTTCAGAGATCTATCTCACTAAATGAAAATGAAAATAAAATACATTATACTTACATATTGCATACAATTAATACATTTATAAAAATTGAAAATCAAGAAAATTGATATGTCGATCTCTGACTTGGCAAGCGTTTTTTTTTTTTTTACATATTATATCAAAACAATACACGTTATTGTGGATCCAACCTAGATTTGTGAGTTTTAAAATCCAAGATCAACAAAGTCTTCACATTACTCAGTATAATAAACAAATGTCAACTACAATATCGAAATAAACTAAAATTTATTGAAGTGTTTCATTTTTAGAAAATATGACTATACTTTTTTTTTTTATATTTGAAAATATGAATAAGAAAAAAAAATTCTATAAATATAAATATTATTATATATTGTGTATAATTTATTTAAAATACAATTTTTAACTATAATATAAAATACAATACATGGCTATTTGATGTAATTGTTTCACTTTGATACTTATGCATATTAACTTCAGTTTTTATATTATAACAACAATAATTTTAATAGAATAACGATGTAAATTTCGAAACATAAAGAGTATATAATAAAATGAATGAAAACCATAAAAAAATATAAAACTTTAACTATTACATTTAAAGAAATAACTTGGAAAAATACTACATAATATAAAAATATATATATTCTCGAATAATTTTACTTCTTCATTTTTAATATAGAATAGCATAGCTCATAATAACTTCTTGTTCGTCTTGAGTGAGATTTATATGACATAAAGTTCGAACGCCAAAATGTTTTCATTGTTTCTCAACTAATGTACAAAATATTATTTCAAACGATTAGGCACATTAAAACTCACTGAACAACGTCTTCCGTCTCTGATATATGCTAATAGCTCAGTTGACATCACTCGATGCAACACGATGATTGTATTGCAATAATACAAACGATTTATTTTTATTCCTATGATAGTATACACCACAATAGTATTTACGTCGACTTTACTAGGTGAAAATCTTATAGTTTGTAAAGACTGATTAAAAATGCTATGACAAAATTAGTAAAGAGTACATTGATTAATGTGATTGGTTGTTTTCCTTATAATTATTGAATGTCATTTTTTGGAACCATTTCAATGGATAAACATTGTTAACCACCTATGTTAAATAATTATTAATTTTATGATTCAAAAATCAGTAAAAACGTGTAGGAAGAATTCTTTTTATCTCTTCATAATAATATTTAACAAGTATAAAATAAGTTCTTATAAAAACACTTTATTAAAACATAAATCATAACTTTATAAGACATAACGTAATAAAAAAAACATAAGAGAACGTCAAACCAAGGAGATACGTTAAAAGTGGTAAACTATAGCGCTTTATAACAGTATAATATACCATGATAATACATCTACTACGATATCTCCAGGTAGTGATGCTTATGCAGCGCACTATTATAGTACGTAGTATGTTTGCTCATCTATATAATTTTATAAATTATTACTTAATATATATATATTTATGAAGAATTTTTAAGAAACACATTAATTGAGATTTAATATATTTAAGTATATTTTATTGTTATTTGAGAATGAGGTGAGGAACGAGAGCTATTACTAAATGGCTAATTTTTAAAATTAGTTTTTTTTATCTCCAATTGTTTCAAAATACCTAGAAAGCATTTCATCATTAACATACAATTTGTAATAAGAAAATAAAAATAAATCTTATTTTGATTTTTTTAATATTAATGATAACTGTTGGCAAAGGAAAATTGTAAAAATTTAAATGTTATATAAAATTATTGCTTTTTTGTGGTAGATTTTAAATATTAAAAAAAAAATATATTGTTAAATGTTTTTCCCAATACAATTTTTAACAAAAAAGTTTTTCATATAAATAGGTACTTTAAATAAACAAATAGGTTTAAGTAAGCATAATAAGTTACAAGGTGTATTGATAAAATTAATTTTACTACATTTTCTGCACCATTACACACCATTTGTGTACCATTAAAAAAATTACCAAGATGCAGATAAGAAAAATATTAATATTAAAAAATTACTACCATTCATAAAAAAAAAAAAAAAATAGTAATAAATAAAAAATACTTTTGAATTTTGATATATAGACTTATTAATTATATATAAAAAAATATTAATATTTTAAATTATTTTATCTTCATATTTTATATTATGATGATAGAATTCTATGGAATTGCGTATATAAAATATATTATGACTGTATGACGTAATTTTACTTTGAAAATAACCCATTGTAAGTTTCTATTTATTATTTAATGTTACCATATTGTTACTAACATTTGAATATTGATCAACAAATATAGATTAAACCTTAGTATTTGTATAGTAAACACTGAAATAATGTTTTGGTGTTTAATTATGTATTATGCCAAATTCACGTTCAATATTATAGTCAATCGAAATTATTAATTTTATAATATAGAAATAGTCAAATCAAAAACGTCCGGTTACTTATTGTTTTCGATGATAAACTTCAAACAATCAACAAATGCAGAATCGATGGATTTACAAAACAGTAATAGTATAATATGTAATACCTGAGCGGTGCACCATTTGTCTGTTATAAAGATCATCAATTAATATTTTTGTCGAGAAACACAGTATTAAAGAAAGCAAAATAAAAACAAATGATAGATAATTTAATTTAATTTGCAATAAAAAAAATAAAATCTGAAGAACAACAAATAATAAATATAATCGTCGTATACCTAAAACACCAAACGTTCAAACGAGTCCATCGGTCGGTAGTTGAATAAAAGTTCAAAATAAATACGTTGTAAATCGTTTTACCAAAACTATGTTACAAAAATAAAATTGTGGCTCTTTAGAAACCATTAACTGTGTAATTAGGTATTGCGATTTTCTAAATAAAGTGAATTATTTTTCCAAGTACGCGTGCAAAATACAAAATACAAGCGTTTATCTTATTACGCCTATGTAACATTATTATAACACTTCTGACAGAGTTATATAACATGAAATATCAATACTTTCCATAGTACTAGTAGATGTAAAAGTTTATTACTTTAAAATTTCTTATTGTATTATCTATGCGATATATGCAAAAAGAATCAATATGAGTGTATTGGTATAAAGCTGAAAAAGTAATCAAAATTACAGACATAATATATACGACCGTATACATTTTATGAGAATATTTAACAGAATCCCAAAATGTTGCAATCACAATTCACTTGTTCTCAGAACTAAAACCACTTACGTGTTAATTATGTTCACTTATTCGTAAAAATGCACAATTTTTTTAATTTTTTTTTCCTTTATAACAAATCAACTCATACATTAAAGTTCTTACGATTGTTAGTTTTTACAAACGGTACACAACTGTATGTACGGTTTTTCTTTCCAATCGAATCTTTTTTTACGAATTAAAGTAAATTACGAAAACAGTTTCATAAACACATATCGTGTAATAGAATTATACGAACAAAAATCGAATTTTAAAAATCAATTTAAGAAAAATATATTATAACTGGCCATTGATTATATTATTTATTTTATAGATAAATCATGAAATCAATTTATTAAAGTAAATTAAATAGTATTTTTATTTATTTTTTAATTTAAAACAGTAATAGTTCCAACAAGTATAGACACCGTTTATCTACCAAATTATAGAACGCGTTTTTCCAAGAATCTTTCCTCTATTAAACTTTATCTATTTTTGTCACTAAATCAAAAAAATAATCAATTCTAAACAACTACTATTCCTATTAATAATAAAGCTTTTTATAAAATGCCATCCATCGTGAAACCACAAAAAAATTTAATTTGCTTCGACGTTTATAGTATAAAAGCCGCATATACCGAGTGCGCCAAATTAATCTCTAACTTCTCTTAATATTTGATTCTAACAACATTTTTTTTTTTACTTCTTATATGTATGTAAATATTAAATAGTTAAATGGTGTAACATAATACACTTATGTTTAGAAAATCGTTTTTCATTATGTTTCAATATTAACCTAATGAACATGAATATTTTGTTAAATTTATGGACTTTAGATCATCTTAGTATACTAAAATTGGAAATAAAACTTCATCTATACATAATTCATGACCCAACTTTTACTGGCATTTATTATCTTTTAAAAGTATAATTATTTTGTGTGAAACTATTTACTACTATTTAAAAAATATAAAATGACATAATATCTCGAATTTTTGATATTCATAATTATTACCGATTAGAATTCATTAATTAAGCAAATTTATAAGCATTTATCTCAGTTAGTCAACAATTTAACATAGGTTTGATTGTAATAAAGAAGGAATACATATTTAATGTGACACATTTTTTTAAGGTTTTCTTATAGAAATTTATAATTTTAAAATGCACAATTTTGTTTATAAATATTTCAATTTCGATTTGGATACTTAAACTATACATAATTAACAAAATATTATATAATATAAAATATGAAAAAAAAATATATTTTATTTGGCATTTGAAAGTTTATTTTTATTACATTTATTAATACTCACTTAAAAAAATTTAGATTAATTGTAAATTATTTATACAACTAACCTTTTCTTATCATTATACGGTAAGTTGGAATTTCGTTATACGTTAATATCAACTTAATATAATGTTTTATGAAACAATTTTATAATAATTATTTATTTCTATAAAATAAACGAGATTTGTTTAAATACTTTACAAACTTTTTGAATTCTGTCAAAAATGATTTAAAATACATAATACAAATACACTACCATAATGTTTTGCTGGTTATAGTACATATGTTTAACTAAATTATAGTTAAACCTATTTATATGTGTTAACTATTATGAATAGTATAGATGAGAACTAATTAAAATTTTTGTTTAGTATTTAGAATCATATAAATATAATTTGCTTAGTGTGCTCAATGATAATTATTGGATAAAATCAAAACCATCAACTAATGTTATCTTTTAATATGTTATTTAATAATATCGACCAGCTTACTGTTTTAGAATATATATTACTATTTCGCAGTATACTAATATTTAGATCAAAAGAAACCTTACATTCTTCATTGCTCGTTTTCAAATAACAATAAAATAACAAAACGAGATTAAAAGCACACCCAGTAAAAATTGTCTCTAATAATACTATGTGAATATATGAACTATATTTATATTTTCTAATTTAATGAAACATTGGTATAAAGAAAAAAAAACATACTGAACGAAATTTTAAACATTTATAATATTATTGACGTCTTGGCAGATTGTGGACAGTTTAACGTGTTTAATGTTATGCAGCGGATAATATACGTATTATATTATAATACTTTCATAAAATATGCATATTATGTTATTTTATATTGTGAATATATAAAAATGTTAAAAAATACGATTTCTGGGTATAAAAACCAGACTTGCATAAAGCAAACAGGATGAAAATGCACTGCAGCATAATATTACCCTAAAATAAACATAACAATATATTGCAATGTAGTGTTGCAGAAGTGCGAGACCGAAAAAAACTTTCAAATCAAATAGATTCGAATATGTGGTATGCATGTGCAGGAAGCTTATAAAAAGAAAGAAAAGTAACAAACCTTTTAACCATATACACGGAAAACTTTCCATTCCAACTTTCTCATTTAACTAATATTTCAGAAAACGGGAAATGTAGTGTCCCATTGGTAATGTTTGAATTCAATAACAAATTATATTTATTTATTTTGGTATATATTTATCGAACAACAAAGAAACTAAGATTGTATAAATAATTATTTTGTTAGATATTATAGTTTTATTTGAGTGAACTAAAACTAGAGGAAACGCGATTTCAAAATGTTTCCAGCTGGATACATTATTTTATAGGTACACAGTAATGTGCCTACTATAACCATATGTGATCGATATCACAACGCACTGTAAATATTATTCATTTTGTCTATATAGTAATATGACCTCTGACTTTTTACATTGTACATTCTGCAGTATGTTACATTGAATACGAGTTAAAAATTAAAATTTAGAATGACTTTAGACTTTAAAATAGACTTTTAGAATGTTTCCTTATAAATAGAAAACTTAAAATCATTTTCAACTTTATTAAATGATACTTTAATCAAACGCATAGTGGATATAAATAATGATAAATTAAATTGGCTAAAGATAGTTTGGTTGAGATATGATGCCAATTTTGGTATTATTAAGTTCAAGTATTCTCTAGAAGAGGATGAACCATTCAATCTGAACTTGACTTAAGAAAAGGACATCTAAGAAACATAAATAAAAGTTTCGTTGAGGTTAAACATTTGATAATTTCTCAAATATCTTCAAGTGAAATGCCCATTGTTATAGAAAAAAATAAAGACCTTATTAGTTTTTTACTATTTATAAATGCAGTTTATCGTTCGTTATTATATCATCAATTTAAATTTTACCGATAACAGAATGCTTGCACAAGATGAATTTGACGAAGACTGACTACTCAATTTAAAGATCCTTCTAATCATATTTTTAACTTAATATTATACTGTAAACAAGAATGGAAATTTTTTTTATTTAAAGTTATTCAATTATTTTAATATTTTTTCTTGACCGCATAGACTTCAGTCAGACTTAAGCTATTGTAAATATTACAATATTTGTTCTTGACTACATGTTTTATTTCATTTTTTTCATGTTTAGTGCTACTTTGGCAATCGAAAAAAATGGCAAAATATGTGAACTTTATTTATCTGTTAATCTTAAAAAAAAAAATCAAATAATCTTAAAATTACTATAAATATCTTTCAGTGTATAAGTCAGGACTATCTATAAATATACTTCTTTTGAAATTTACATTTTAAATGTCCGTCCTGCACAATTTAGTTTTGTCATTTATCAGCTTTTACTGCAATGGTACAGAATTTTTCAAATATAAGTACTATTTTCTTTTACAAAATAATATTAAATATAACATAGTAAGCGATTATTGGGTGTGTGACTGAAGCGTATACATTTAAAATTACAAGACTAATTAAGCTAATTTTATTAATTAATAAATTTTCAGTTTGTTGGGCGCAAATGTTAAAGTATATAATGCTTAGTATAATGTACAGTCGTATAATAATAGTAATAATAAGCAATAAAAATAATAAAATACACTTGAGTTTAATACATTCAAATATTATACAGGTATAATACAAGCGGTATAATAAAGAAATAAAGTAAAATACTTTTTTTTTTTTTACATATATTATAAACAGAAATATTTGGAAACTTCACGAAAATACAAAAAGCATAAATTATGAAATTTATATTCGAATGTCATTCGATACAACACGCTTTGTAAGAATAAAATGTTCAATATGAATATATATATATATATATATTAAGCTTTCTATGTTACTCGTGCACTTACGAGGAAAATCTAGACTTTTACATAAATACATATAAATTCAATTTAACAGCCTATCCGTTTGTTGGAGAAAATATTTAAAACCACTGAACTCTGAACTGTTTTTAACGGATTTTAATAGGCGAACTCAAAGACTATTTTTTACTGTGAAATTATTCAGCTGCCGATACGTATAGTCTTATAGATAATTTATGTTCTCACAATACAAAAATTAAATTATTTCGATTACTTCGAAAGTTACATAGAAGAAAAATCAGTTCGATAATAGTATTTAATTTGTTTCTTAAAAGTTAAAAAAATATCTTTTTAAAAATATCATTCTGTTGAAATTCATCAAGTGTGAATGGATTGCCATTATCCGTTGGATTTATACACAAAACAAGGTTTATCGACAACAATTTACTATGAATTGAGTATAGTCTTAAGCGTATAATGGAAATATACCATGCTATGCATTTTATATCTACCTATTATTTTTTTCTAGGAAAATACAGAGTAATCTTTACAGCTAGCATGTAAATAAAAAAAAGTTATACAAAATTGAGTAATTTTGCATTTTTTATCTATAGAAAATCCAAAAAATTGCACACCAAAACATTTTTTTCAATTTACAACATTCATTGTCCAAAATATGATAATTTTCTTAAAAATTATTATTTAAATAAATTATAATATTTCACGTAAGTTATAAATAATAATACGTTTTATTTTTTAATTTAAAAAAAAAATTTATACACAGTTACTGAGTACATGGAATTTGTATGATATATACTACGGTTATAGATAATAAAACATTTTTTTTAGTTTTATTACGGAATAACTTTTTTTCTCACACATACCATTAATATTATAATTATAACTATAAACCTAATATATTTTAACCACTAATAAGTATGATACTAATTAAAAAAAAAACTATGTTAAATTCCTAAGGAATTATTACTTATAGATATGTGCAAGACAGCCAGTAGACTGTTATATTGAACATTTGTAACAAATTATATTAAAACGTGGGTAATATACCACATATACATAATAATATATTAAGTTTAATTATATATATATGACATTTTTAGAAATAAAGTATGTATCGTATGCAAAATGAAAGATGTTTTATTATATTTAATATTAAATTAATCTTTAAAAAAAAAGATGAATAATGAAAATTCCATTTGACATAATAATATTTTTTATTATCGGTTTCATTTATTCTAAAACTTTAAATATTAATAAAAATATTTCATATTTTTCCACATTTAATTATCGTTCTTATAGGTATTTAAGGAATAAACGTAAAATATTTTTTTACTAAATTGATAAAGATGAACATATTTCATAATTATATTTACATTTTAACATTATGTACCATTTTTATTATTAAAAAATATAATTTTTAAGTTAATAAAATGTTATTTATACCTATTAAATTGTAATATTATTGAAAAACTCATAATATTTATGTTAAAGAATTTTTAATTTATATATAACACCAATATATATCTATATATATAAACAAATATATATATATATATATATATATATATATATCAACAAATTATATTTGTATTTTGTATTTAAGTCCCATCTTGCGATAGGCTAAATATTTTATATACAGCGTAATGTATAATGTTTAAGTTATGAAATTAAAATGTATGTAGTCGTCTAAATAACATTGTTTGTGATACCAATCCTATAAACTATAATATTATTATTAATGATTTCTTAAAAAACAATAATTTTACCAATTTCTCTTGAGAATTAAAAATCATTTTTATCTGATTTAATTTATAGAACCGCCATTTGTATCTCCTAAATAATATATACATGTTCAGTTATTATCACGTGAATCAGTTCCATAAATGTTATTATTAAGTGTATAAATTAATATATATAGTTATTTTACATACATTTATGGACGTGAAATGCAGTATCTTATACTGCTGTTTTTCGCAGTAAATATTTCATGGATATTTATAATACAATATAAAGAAGAAAATCTATCTTCTTTATTCAATTTCCATTGATAGAACGATCACTCGGAATCCCGACATTACTATTTTATATTATATTAAATTACAAACTATGTGTAATACTTTTATCGCGTTGAATAGAGGGTATGACTAGAGTTTTACGATAAAACAATATTAAACCAAGATAAAGGAAAAATAACGTTTTAACCATGTTTGCTTTTTTTATAATGTGCTTTACGAGTTATCTATTAGTTTTATCTAAGTTTGTGATCAATTTTCGAGGAAAAAGTTACCAAGTTTTTTTTTGCATCGTTGATGTTCTCGGTTGTTTGCTTGACGTTAATAGAATTCCTTACATTGATCGGATGTTACACAAGTTTCAGATATTAAATTCACAAATAATGATAGACATTTGATAATATATTTGAGACCTGGTTTAGTAAAAAAGAAAAGTCTATATTATGTATTTAATTATTTCTGAAAATAACAATTTATAACTTACTGTTTAGTCCCAACTAAGTGAATACAAAATTCAACAAGAATGTACTCATAAGATAACTAGTTTTACACACTAATATCTTTTAAAATTCTAAGAGAAGCTTTAAGTCTAAGAATTATGTATGTTTTTTGTTAAGTAAACATTTTTTTTAATTAGTTAAAAATGTTTAACATAATACTGTATTGATAATAAATTTGACATAAATTACTTTACTTTATTTAGGTCATTTAAAGAATTTCGTTTAAGTTTTTGATGACATTTCGAATAACTACAAAAAATAGATATTAAAGGAATGCAAAAAAAATAAAATAAAATATCACAATTCTTACCCTTTAAATGAAATGTAGTAATTTATTTTTGGAACTTAATTTAATAGTATTTAGCAAATACAGCAAACAATTTAGCATTATTCTCATCATTATTGAAAGACACTTATTATAAATTGTATTTTTATACAATACGAGTTTAATAAAATAAATATATATTTATCGCGAATCTATTAAATATATTATAATATATCTCTACTATTCATATAGTATATCGTCTTATTTGTTAACCACTTATCCATTATTCTATGAATGATAATAACTTTTAAATATTCAAACTATATAATAATTATATTATATTATAAATACATTACTAATAAATAATAAATGTAATTATTTTTTATACTAAAAAAAAAAGTTAATTTTCAAAAATAATTTCCTGAAATTTGATTATTTCTCCTTCATCATACTATGCGACAAAATGTATTACAATGTACCTCACTTATTAGTTGTGAATGACCAATTATCCATTTTTAAATATATTATAATTTCATTATTATAAAGTCCGTACATTTCCTTCATTATACATCTACTATATTAGTATATTGTTACTACCTGTATATTAAGTCCAATTAATAATAACATTTAGGTTACGTAAAATTGGTTTTAATGCTTCCTGATATCATGTTTTCTATAATAAGTTGAAAATCGTTATTAAAAAATTAGGCATTTTTCATTAAAAATACATTTTGGATTGTGAATATTTTTGGTTCTTTTGTATGGGCATGATTTACTAGTATTTGTTAATAAATGTTGTACAAAATCACACGCAGACAATTCATAGCATACACTAAAAGTTTATAATATATATTCGTATAATTAGTTTAAATTTTAAATTTTAAATACTATACACTAAGAGTACAATATTATAACGATAAATGTTAAATATTGTTACACAAAAATATATATATATTTTTTTTTAATCTGTAGATTCTACTTTTTTAATATGTAGGGTGGGTGGATATCATCTCATGAATATTTAACTTTTTATTCAAGCTTATATGGATGTGTTACATCCATTTCGGTGACCTACTCAATGATGAGGTATACACGACACCCATTGCACAACATAACTGTTACCAACTTGCCTAATTCGTTATTGTAGTATTATTATAGTAGTTGCATATGCCTTGTACAGGTTTTTCACTTCTAAGTAGATAAACGTGTTTATCATATTTAATTAAATTATCACTACCTATAATACCTGTCTGTTTTATAAACCGTTGATGTTATCGGTGTTGACGAAAAATGAATTGTCAACACACAAATGTTTATGTATGTGAACATACTTTTTACGAGACACATTTTTAATACGACTTCTATAAAATGAATACATTGTTTCATAGTTTAAAACACAGTTCACGACAAGTGGCATCGAACGTGACAAGTTTCTAAACGAATGGACAAATATGAACTAATTTAACGGTTTACGGTTAAACGAGTTAATTGAATTTCGTATCGGCTAAATGCATTACCATAAAAAAAAGTTCATCAAAATCTGCTGTCTCTAGTATAAGGTAATATTAATTTGAACGTATGCAACACACGCACACACAACTGTTTAGTTTTTTTTCTATTTTTTTTTTTTTTAGTTTATGGTGCTAGAACGCTCCACATAATAATAACATATAGTAAACCATTAACCCGTATACGCAAGTCACCCAATTTATCGACTTCGTACAAAATAATGCACTACCATAGTGAAACCTCTCTAAAGCATACATAATTTGAAATGTGTATTATTAAAGTAATTCAGCTATTAAGAGGTATTCACTATTCGAAATTGTATTTTACATTAGAAATTATTTATGCTGAAATATTATGAAAGTGCCCACTGTTAAATGGGTGTCTGTTATTAATTGATATCAAATTTATGTACATAAACATATGTTTACTAATTTACATTGTATAGTGTATATTATATTTTATAATCACTATTTTTAAACTAAACAGCGATTTATTATTACTGAATTAAAATTTATAAAAATCAATGGTAATTTGACAGTAATTTATATGGCGAGGCAACATATTATTTATTACTCCTTCTCCAGTATTCGTTCAAGCAAATGTATAAGAACAACACAATAATCATTTGCAATAAATCAAAGTATATTTTAATTAGTTTTTTTTTCAGTTGAGTTATAACTAACAAAATAAGTAATTGATTATAATATACCCTTTTTTTTTAAGATTTAATTTATTTGTAATCCATGTTACTTAATATTGAAATGGAATTGATTATATATAATTATTGTTATTGAGATTAACTTCGGAATCTGGGTCATCGACTTACAATCATTGTGTAAATTAAATAAAACATTTTATTGTTTTATTTAAAAAATAATATAATATAAATGCTTAATATTGCTATGTTTTTATTAGGTATGCGTTAAACATGATATATATTATATATATTATTTTTATAAATTATATATTTTTCCAATTAATCTTATTACTTGATTGTCAGTTAATTTACAATATTTCAGTAATTTATTTTCTAATAAATAATTTATTTTATCGTACCAACGTAACCGAACTATTAAATATATTATTTTAAATTGTTTTTAGTAGCCGACGTACAAATATCATATAATAATACTACGAAAACGTGCCTAAATTGCCTATACAAAGCGCCGCTCTTTAATTTGTTAAAATTTCTTATTTCGTTAAATGTATCAATATAATATTCATTTTGCTAAAAAATAAATACATTATTTTTTGAAAACGATTTTATCAACCCCTACATACATATGTATATATAGTTAATTACTTATATTTTTGATATGAAAGTTATGCTTTCCTTCAATATTCATCCACTAAGGCCATGGAAAAGACGTTGTGTGTGCAAAAGTGTAAAAGTGGCCAATATCCTCGTATGCTATGGATACGCACGGATATATATTATTTAGTCATTTTTTTACTATTGAATTTTCTGTACATGTATAGGATTTCATTGCATTTGCTTTCTACATCGCTCGAATAGACAATAAAAACAAATAAATTCGTATAAAATTCGTAGCAAACTGAATATATATATATATATATATTTTACAAAAATATGATTCAGGAAACCTGGTTGAATTGAAAAATATGTGTGTGTGTGTGTGTGTGTGTGTGTGTGTGTGTGTGTGTGTGTGTGTATGTGTGTGTGTGTTTGTCAGAAAACAAAGTTACAAAATAAAAACAATTGTATACGTCATATATATAAATAATATATATTATGTGTGTGTGTGTGTGTGTGTACAACAGAGCCTTATTTTTTAAACTGCATGAGACACAACAATAAGGCCATCAGTTATTTTGATGTATAATAAAAGGTTTTAATTTTTCAAATGTGAAATTCAAAAAACCAAAACCAACTGTACTTAAAATCGAAAACAAAATCATCCACGGTTTTCACACAATATGAACAGTATTGATACCACAGTTAATTCATTGTTCATATCTTAAAGCACTCCATTTTTTCTCGCTTTTGGTACTTATAAATGTTTTAGAAGCAATTACATTTTGACGTATACTGATAGAAGTAAATTGTTTTGACTTAACAGGAGCAGTAGAAGTATTTACTTAATGACTAGTAACCATAAAATAGATTAACACTTTCTAATTTATTATATATATATATATATATAATAATGATGATTATATTTTACTACGAAATTTATCTATTGTATTGTCTGGTTGATATTTATTGATTTACGTTTATAATTGTAGTTGTAAACTGTTATTTTTTCAAACTTATATTTTATAAAATATAGAATATGTTATTTCCACGTAAGGAAATGAGGAACTATTAAAATTTGAAACTTCAAATTTATTATTATTATTATTAATAATTGACTATTAAGTCACGTTCATTTTATAAATATGTAAAGAATATATTTATTATTATGAACTAAAATTGTACGTATACATTTGATAGATGTTACTTTACTTTCTTCGATACGCACGATTTTACCTATGAATATTACTTAATTTAAATGCATATATTAACCTATAATATAAGCTTGAGATTTATGTATTTACATATTATTGCTTGCATAATATATTGATACACTTAAGATGATATTTAATCAAATAATTTGAAGATGAAATTTTTAAAAATATTTATATATAAATAGTTTATAATTAAATAAATAAATATAATAAATCAACTATATACAATTATTGTATTTAGTATACAAACTAAACATATTATTAATTAATAAAAAACAATAAGAATCGAAAAAAATAATTTGATTGTAATATAAAAATTATATCATAAGCATAATATACTAATATTAATACTATAATATTTTTTGTTATATCAGATGTATTGCCGTCGTTATGACTAAAAAATTAAGTATTAACACTAGCGTTTTTTACTGTGGGATCAAATCAATTGTTTACGTCTAAAACATAATATTAAGTTTGTTGTATGGTATACCACGTAAACACGTTTAAATATTTGCCCCGTCGTAAGAAGTGTAACCCGCGTTTGCTTTAGCTATAAAATTGAATTTATGCGAGCTCGCAGGAAGAACAACATCGTAATAATAATGTAAATTCTGAATGTGAATGCGAGCTAAATCGACTCGTACATTGTCTTAGTCACTTCCTGTTGTCGTGGTTATATTATTTCATACCTACCCTAGGTATGTGTATATTTGTAAATCGCAGTACCGTGTGGTTTTAAACGTCAAATCGATGCGTATGACAAACAGTGATTAAAAAAAAATATAGTTTTTCGTCTAGGCAATAGCTACAGTCAGCGATAGTCAAAATCAACGAGAAAAGTGCATTGGCAAACTATATAATATTATGTTCTTGCCATAATACAAATGCGTAATATAGTATAATTACGTTCATACGCGCGCATCATATTATTATAATGTATTAAAGTATAGCAAATGTAAAACGTACGAAGGTGACAAGTAATATATTTAATGATATTAGGATACTTACACTAAATACACTAAGTTGGTAATATTATTTTTATTATAAACAGCTTGAAGTTTATGATTAAAATGATTACCTAACATTATTATTATTAATAATAAAAGTAGTATGAAGGTTTTTCTATGTTTCATTTTTTTATGATAACAATTCATTTGAAATGCAATATTTTTCCAAAAAAAAAATAATAATAAATAAATAAATCTTGATATATAAAACATTAGTTTATGCACTAGTTAGGTTAGGTTTTTGAATGAATTGTTGTATTTTATACTTTTTATATATATTTTTTTTTATTTCAAGCTTAAATTTCAAACGAGACGGTTGTGTATTATTTCTAGGTGAATGCCACTAAAATAAATTGTGAAAATTTGAATAGTTAATAGTGGAGCATCTCATAAATATAATAATTCATATAGCTACATCGAATTGATTTGTTATATCCATCACTATATTTGAATTCATTCCATCCACAGTGTAATTAAGTGGTTACAAAGCATCTCTTATAGATTTATTGGCTTACAAGTGAAATCTAAACATCGTTGTATAGTCTTCTCATGATGGCGACAATCTATACTATAATAATACAATTTCACCTCGTTTTATGTTTGTTCCTAATAATAATTATATATTGCCAGTAAATGATTACCTATATTTGGAGGATATGGTCAGTTTTGATTATTTTATGAAAAATATGTTTATAAGGGGGTGCTTTTAACCTAGCTTAAATAGATATTGTGTTTCAGTAATATGATATTTAAAAATGACTTCAGTTCCTACTAAAATGGATACCCAATAAACGCGACCGTCGTCATCGGGTTGTCAACCGAAAACACAAAATAGATTATAACATAATAACCGTATATACCTGTAGTATAAATGTAATCATATCTCTATATTTTCTTAAATTTAATATCAAATTTAATATTAAACTTGTGATAAAATATAATGCACATGTGAAGAAAATGTTAGTAGATTATTCCAAAATAATACTTAATTATATATATATATATTAAACTTCAGCGTATTTAATATAATATTTTTATATTTTTATATTGTATAAGATTTTGTGTACTTTTAAGTTGTTCTTAAAATATGTATTAATTAATTATATAATGTAATTATGCATTTAATTTTTAGATTTCTTTTTATACTATAAGGTTATAATCATAAAATATAACTTAACCTGATATTTTAATTAAATTACACTTTTAAATTAAATTAATAAATATAATATAAATTATAATTTATAAAATTGTTATCAATTTTTCTATTGCATAAACTTATAATGTTATTGTTAAAAAATAGAAACCAAATTCTACTTTTACTTATACGAAGTGCTTTATGCATTTCAGTGGATATTTTTATTATAATATTAAAGGTATATATTTTGCGTGTTAGCAAATGTGCATAAGATGCATCTTACATTACATTAGTTTGCAACTATAGTATGACTAGGTATTTTTCAGATTTTTCTGTGAAAAATAAAATATTACATTTTAATGACATCTATTAAAATGTTAAATATTTTTAATTATAAAATATCTCACAAATTATTACGATTTGGACGAATTTCTTAAAAATTTAAATTTCAATGAATAAAAAAAAATGTGCCTGTATTTTTGATATTTTAAAATATTGTTTAAAGTTGTACAACTTATAATAAATCTTGTTTTAAATTATTTTTTTTTATTCACTGATAATACATGTATGTACTTTAAATTGAAAGAATTTGAAAATTGAAAATTGTCTATTATAAATACCACAAAACTTTCAGAGTTATTTTAGATCTAATAAAAACTAATGTAAAGAATTCTTGATAATTAAAATATGGCATAGGTATTTAGTTTTAAATTACATTTTCCTGAAAACTTTTTTGGTAAAAAAATGGCGATCTTTCATATTTGTTGTTTTGTTTTTCCCCATTTATTAAAAATAATAGGTTCATTTTTATTTTCAATTCCCCCAAAGCACCAACTAGATCTAATCTATCTAATATAGCTATCAGTTACCACCCTTGAAGTTCAATATTAAAGCATTTTTTTTTTCATATTATGTAAAAAGTTATACAATAAAATACAAGATAATATACATTATTTTAAAACCAACGTTATTCATCTTTTTGATCAGAATCTAAAAAATAATTAACAATTTCCGAACCACATTTTTTTATTATTGTTTTCATACAAATACTATTATAAAATGTATATCGTACCGTACTGTTTGGTGTTAAAAATTAAACATACCTATATAATATGACGCTTATATATTAATTGTATACAAAAAACTGCTACTGGTACGGAACAAATAATTACCTAAAATATATTAGCTGTTTTGATTAGTTTGTTTAATCAATCAATGAAACGTCCTACGCACCTATACCTTTATACAATTGTCTCTATGTGCTGTACTATTTGGATTGGCGTTCGTGAATGCGAGTTCTGAAAATGTATAGAAATATAAGCGGTCTTCTGTGGCGTAGTAATTAGTTAGAAAACGGGGAATGAAAACGAATGGATAATATGAGTTTGTCCCGGGAAAATGGCCTATTAACTCGATTCGGTGATTTGAGTACACTTTAAACTTTTAAAAATATTAATCTAGAATTCAACGTACTGGAAAATCAGCTGAACAAAACAATTGCACTTTCTGCTTTTGTTCGTCAGTCGGAAATTCGGTAATATTTTATATACCTACATATTAATTTTAGTAATTATACTGGAATGACGCAATTTCAGAGAGGTGCGGCGAGGCGACGATACCTTGAGTGCATACCAGCTACTAGCTAGACGATATTATAGGTACCTACGCACTTGAGAACGGTAAACGCCGAAGAGAATCTCTTTGACTAATTAGATTTCTTGGTGATAGTGGCTAAGTATAGTTCACCAAAACACCACAATCTCTATAACATTGCACTTGGCGTTTCGCAAAGGATTAATGAACCGGTATCAAAACAAACTTACGACTGTGTGTGTGTGCGCCTTACAACATTTTGTGCTATCTGTGCTTTTAATTAATTTAGCATAATTAGAATATAAGTTTAAACTATTATTTTATAGGTTTTTGTTATGTATTATTTGTTATTGGTATGTAATATTGATCATTTTCAAAAAAAAAAAAAATATATTACTTATTCAAATAAATTATGTTTTGTATAACTCGATTAATAACCCTGAAATTAAAAATGAGATTTAAATATTAACCAAAAGAATTCCAGAGGATGATTACATTTAACGGTTTTCTTTTTCACTTACTTTATGTTTAAAATGTTATAACGATATAATATTTATCATAGTCTCCGATAGCAAATATGATTACCAGCCTCTTAATAAATTAAATGTGCGAAAAATAATTTAAATGTAAACTCTTATTATTGTCTATCCTCACGTCGCAAAACACGACGTAATCGAATCAATATTGCCTGTTAACTGGATTACTGCCCTATTTGAATATGGCTGTCGGTTTTCGTTTAAATAGTGTATATAATATTTTGGTAAAATCGTCATCGCTCATTACGTGTATTCTACTGTATTTATACATGGTTAATCAAGTAGCGTATTTGTTTTAAAAGAATACTACATTTATAACAAAGTACAAATACAAAATGCATTATTGTTGACCAGTAAAATCAACTTTGTTAAGTTAAATGTAATATCAGAGTTAGTTTACGTATTTTAAAATATGAAGATAAGAATATTATTTACGGTGGTATGTTAGATTTTAATTATTTTTAAACAAGTAATGAATATTTAAAAAAAAAATATTATACTTGTTCCATAATATTATTTTTCTTAAGAATAGAAATACCGAAAAACGAACAAACACATAATCATAGATGTGGAGATGTTCTTACATATATGTTTTATAATAAGTCGGATCAACCTAATAATAAGAAAATTACCAAATATTGTATCATACTGAACATTTTCTGTTTAGATTTGAATACTGCATCTGCATGAAGTATACGTAAATTAAATCGAATTTTACATTTTATTGAATTGTACTTACTAATTTTGAAAATTTGAAAAGTTTTTGATGATTCTATTTAAGTTTTGAAAATAAATTTAATTAAATTAATAAAAGTGTCTTTCTTGATATTATTTACACTTTGCGCAAAATTCAAAAGAGTTTTTAAAATATTTGTCACTGTACTATGAATGCAATATGGATAGTTTTAGTTATGTTTCACGTGTGAAAGATAAAGACAATGAATATTGTTCCACTTAAAATATACGTTGTTATTAATTAATATTATAACGCTTTACGTAATCGGATTTTTAGTGATTTGATTAAATGGTATTATGACAAACGCACAAAGGTGGTTGTTATTTGTAAAACTGCTGTTTGAAAGGTTTTCAATGTTAACCAAAATTACTCTATCTTTATTTAATTATGTTTTTATTTATTTCATTGGGTATTATTGTTTAATAATACTATATAGACATAAAATAACACCTACATAGAAAACACCATATTATTATACACATCTGATCGTACACAAACGATAGCATAATTTGTCGGTGGAACCATAACCCAATATACATATAATACGATTTAATATGATTATATATATATATATATATAATATAAAGCCATAAAGGGATGTTTGAATATCTGAAATAAGCTAATCCCAAGGCGAAATAGTTTTATATGCATGTTCCGGTATACATGTATAATAATATATTGTATTATATTCCCCAGACATCTCTTTTTGTTTGTAGCCGCGTCAAACATGATAATAATAATATGTGTTTATATAAAAAGCCTTTGATACGATAAATCTTTAATTGCCAGAAACTCAAAACCCAACCATTTGAATGACGATGGTTAATTATAAATAGTGAATCCAGACGAATTTAACGATGTGCTGTGAATAAATGATCGTACGTGGACTTATTTTAAAGCTAGAATAAAATGGTATTTTCATTATAAATTAAATTTGTTTTTCATCTTAATCGCATTTATTTTAAGGATATGTTACATGTTATTGTAACATTGATACGGCAAATAATACGTTTTAAAATGTGTTCGTTACACTGATAAACGTATGATGTCGAACATTGTTTTATATAACTATACGGTTGTACAAAGTCGTAATACACGTGTACACGTTTAAGCATATTATATGTTTGTATTGTATAAACACGATTAAACCATCTAGTCGATTGACTATGCAAATAAAATATATATTTGTATTAAGTAATTTTATAACAGTATGTCTTTGGAATTATAATATGTTCTGAACGGTGATGAAGAATATTAAGGTTATTGGGTTCTGAATATTTTTTATAATATTTCTAAACTAAAGCTGATTTTCAATTTAATATAATATATTATTATTTATTAACTGTTGTAAGTTATAAAATGTCAATATAATTGGACGGGGTAGTAATACTGACCGAAGAAACTATTTTTTTGAAAAATAAACATGTAAAACTAATAGCATAACATTGATTCGGTGGTGGTTTAATAGACTTGGTTATATAAAAACAAAACCACGACATAAAACTTGTACATGTACTTGCTTATGAAGTTTTTCTTATTAAAATTTTGTTTTGGAACTGAATAAGATTTTAGTCGATTACCAATAGTTTATTTACAGTTCCATTGGAACTTTTAAATTGAACGATTATCGAACAAGAAGTTTCATCATTATTATTACTCTAAAAATGGGACAGCCTGAAAAGCTTTCTATACGACTGCGTTTCACCGCGCCCAATTTATTTCCGACCATTATATCGTCGACAATTCCAGTGATTCAGAGTATTTCCGTGAAATACGTTTTTCTATCTATAATTGACTCAATCCATAAAACTCGTCGGTCGAACGTTTGTTTCTCCTTCACTTGAAGTCCAGGATAAAAATGTCATAAAATAACCGAATTTAAAAACCATTGAGTCGTAGGTATTATCTTAAAATTGGTTTTAAATAATTATACTATCAAATGTATAAAATGTTATATTTCTAACTGCTTGGTAAAAAACATAAATAATAATTACTGTATCCAGTTATAATATGATCTGTAGTTAACAGTTATAAACTGTTTGCAATTCAAACATCAATCAACAGCAGAATTTATATTACATATTTTTCGAGTTAGAATTAAGAAAAAATTATTGTTTCTCTGTCAAATTAACTTATGAACAAAAAAAAAAAAAAAAAAAAACAATCCAACGGGATTGAACCAAATTAAAAAACTTTAAATCTTAAACTAAAAACATCCGAATGATCCCGGTGATACAACCTAAGAACTAAAGTAAATAATAAACACCTATAACCTTAATTGCCACAAAACATACTCCAGACTCATATTAGATGACACTGATAACAGCTCTTACGATGACAAAACGTCCTACGTATTTAGCACAGAAACTTTGTTACGTATTTAATCTTATGGCTATATATTGTATTTCATTAATAAAATTACACGTTTTAATGTTATAGCATATTGCAATTGAAATATTAAATTATATATTATTATATCGACACACTTCATATACAATTAATTGCTGCATAAGAAAACATATCATGCTCATCATATCCATATCTGACTATGGGTATATTTGCTTAATACTTGCTTAATATTGGCAGCAAAATAACTTTTATACGAAAAACAATTAGAGTCTATGAGTTAACACGTTACTATGATATATTATTACTATGATCGCGAGTGTACAGCGAAACCACAACGGCGTTTAAATTCTTATAAACGTTCCATTCGAACGTATGATAATATTATAATATGATGATGATATTATAAACAGGTATTGCCGTTTGATTTTACTCACGTGACTTTTGGCGGGGGAAATCCATATACGTCGCATGGCAACAACAGATGATCGCCCTGTTTCACCAAGTGGACGGTGAAGTCGTTGGATTTCGACCAAGGTGCCATGGTACGGTTGCTCTCTGTAAAGCGATATGCTTGTGTGAAAAAAATTATAATATATTGTATAAGTAGACACAAATAACATAAATATTTTACAATAATAATACAAAATAACTCGGTTGCCATCGTTTAGTGCAAAATTAATTACTCGGCGGTTTTAATTAAAATTTCCGTTAAATTATGCGCTCGGCTTTGCCGCCGTCGACACCCGCTCTTCAACCCTCTCCACAACCCATCAACACATAATAATACGTTAACGGTGGTGGTGGTGGTGGTGGTGGTGGTCATGTACCATATATGTGTATTATATAAATATGTGTGTGTGTGTGTGTGTACAATGAATTCGCCAATGTCGCTCAGAGGGATTTAGAAAAAAAAAAATTTTATATTTTTATTCGTAAAGTCACACCATTCGCGTTGGTTATTTCGTACCAGCAATGCCCCATTTTATTAAACATTCGTATATTATTATAAACGCATTTACGGAGTATTTAAACGGATTTTTTTCGGTTTTTTTATTTTTTTTATTCGTATTAATATATATATATATATACATTCATGATGCTTGAAATTATCCGTACGCGCATGCGTCGCACCGGCGCAATCATTATGTGTGATTTAATTATTGTCCTGGTGCCACCCGGAGTTCATTAAAAACAATATTTTTTGTGTAGCCACAGATTTTCTATACAGCGAAATCTTTTTATTATCTATCGTTAGAGAGACTGTATTTTTCAACCATTTTCTGAAATAAATAATGATACGACAAAAATATTATGATAAAATACAATTATCCTCAACAGTGGTTGCTTAATGGATTTGAATATTATATTATATTATACAAACTATACATTTTTATTTTCTGCATTAACATATACAAAATTAATAATCATACAATATAAAACCTCTGGCCGAATAAGTTGATAACTCGATTGCGATTTTCCAATCATTTTGAGATGCCTGTGGTAAGTGTGTTACTTTAAAAATAAAACTATAACTATATTCTTTACTTTTTACATCAAGTTTACGTTAACATTTGCAATTATATGCGTTTTATATTATTTGTTTATTATCTGTTCTATTTAATATTCTTAATTGGTACCTATTGTTTCTATTTTATGTATAATTTACGATTAAAAATTATTCACTGTATAAAAATACATGCAGACTGAATACGAGATCCGATATAAGTTGTTCTTATATATGTATATTTACAAATATTCAAAAAATATAGGCTTAATATTTTTTTATAAGCATTTTTAGTAAACATTTTAATAAAATTAACAAACAATTTATTCGAAAAATCGTTAATTAGATCAAGATTTGAAAATTTAACCATATGCTTGATAAATAGTTGAAATTGATACCAAAAAATCTAAAAAATATGTATGCATAATTTTTAAAAAATATTTGAATTTTGACCATGGATGTTTTATAACATATAAATGATGTGATAAATTATATTCTATGTTAAATATTTGATTACAGATTTAATATACACATATGTATCTAGACTGTATATGTATAGATTATGATGTTGTGGAGTAGGTATATATGGTGAGTATAGGTAATTTGTGACAAATAACAATATACATTATTTATATTTCATAAGAATTGTTATTTTCCACTATGTCGTTCTTATTAATTATCTAGATATATAACTGTCCATACTTTTTTAAACACCAAACACGCCCATGTCTGTGCTTATATTATATATACATTTACGTTTTACACTTATGAAATGTAAATTTTTAAGCTTCCCATCCAATTTTTTTATTAAGTTATTCGTAAACATTTTTATTGAACTGTATCGTTGTTGTGTTTATCTACTATAGGTACAGTTTGTCAATGCGCATAACAATGATTTTTATAATTTTTATACAATTTTTTGTGATTTTTAAGATTATGATTTTATTGTTAAATTTTTTAATTGTTCAGTTTATTAAATAATTGTATGACGATATGCAAATTAAAAAAAAATTGTAGTAAAACAAAGTATAAATAACAGTTAATATTTCATTATATTGAATTAATATTGGATTTGTTTTTATTTATCTAATTTGATTGCTTAATATATTTTATTTTATGTTCGGTGTAAAGTTTGTACGTAAAATAAATTATTTTTTTAATATTTTAAATCCATCATGCCAGTAAACCATCCCTACCTCGATTTTGTGTGGATACAGCTGTCGAAATCTTCACAGTTGGTATTGACATTTATAAATCATCAATCTTGATGTATAATGAAAAAAAATACTATCTATAAATAATTAGCTATCAAAGTGTCATGTATAAAATATATTTATATTTATTTAATATATTTGTCTGTAATATTATTATTTGTACATTTCGGGAATATTATTTATTAATTTTGAGCTTGTCAAACACAGTTAAATGATAATAATAAAAAAATGGATAAAACATAGAACAAATTGTTTTTGAAACCTTCTTTCTTATCCTTAGATGTTGTATATTTTCCCCGTATGTAATAAGGAACATATTTCAAAATCTGCAGAGATGGAGAAATATTATTTTGATGAGAGAACTTTAATTTTATTATTGAATTCCGGTTGTTCAAATGTTTATAATTATCAAGGATTTATATGGAGGATATTAGGAAGTTTATTTTGGTAAACATATTTAATCAATTGAATTAATTTATATCTAAATATAAATGACATCTGTAAAGTGTATTTTTGTTAGTTAACTTTACTTTTATTGCCAGCAATAAGAACTTGATTCATGACAATGAACTGTACAAATATACTGCCACTCGAATCAAACGTTGCAACGAACATTAAAATTAGCTCTTGTATAATATCAATACAACATTCAATATTATGTGTTCTGAAAATTCTTTTTTCGACGGCTGTATTGTAAACAAACTAAATTAGATTCTCTGAATGTTTTTTTTTTTACGTTTTCATATTATTTTATAGCCATTGAAAGCTTTTGGTGACTCCAACTTAGGAAATGGAGAATTAAAAATACGCGAATCGAGTAAAAAGAAAATATAATTATTACAAGTGGTCGAGACAACTTTTAAATCATATTCCGGGGCTTGATAAACACGACACGGAAGCACTTCAGCATAACCAATTCTCGTGATGAATATTACAGAATAATAATATTGTTTTGAGTGTGTTGTGGGGTGAAAGCTTTATTTATTATTATTTCCTATATTTTTAATCTACGTAATTCTCGAAACCTGAATCGTCACACTATTTATACTAGTACGTGTGAAACACTTAAATAGATGTTTTGTGGTAGGTACAGCAGAAGGTTGTTGTTGGCTAAATTAATAAAAAATAAAATGGCATACTGTAGAATATACGTATCTATTTAATTTCAAAGAATTGTTAGAAAAGCATCTCGTCTCGGTTGCGTGTTAAATGTTTACCACACAACTCGTAAATCAAAGAGAAATCTCCATTTTGTTAATGGTGTATAATATTTTTGTTTATGTTTATTATTGTTTTGAGAATATATTTCACACGTTTTAACTTTGAACGTTTCTGTCATGTTATCTTGACAGTATACTATACAGTGGCGAGTGCGTTAAAATTAAATACAAAAAAATACTATCTATACCAAACACAGACTTTATGATTATTATTATTATTATTATAGATGTGTGGTGATTATTGAAATGTCCATTACATTTGACAAAGGTAAAAAAATTCCGTATTACATAAAATGCGCATTCTATCCTATACATATACATTATTAAAATCTCTCTTTCCGCATAAACAATTTTAACGTTTAAATTCTGACCGGAATGCAAACAATTTATATACACATAATAAGCAAACGGAAAAGTTAAATCGACCAAAGTGTTGTCGACGGTGAAAGCAAATGGCAATTTTGTATATTTTAGAGACAATTCGCGCAATGTTGTTGTTTAAAAATCGTCTTGCCAGATGGCACATTTGTTGTTGTATAAAATTGCATAAATTGTATCGAATACCTCAAAAGTCTAACGAATAGGGATACTGTGTCATAACATAAAATAAAAATGACTAACACATAATCAGAAATGGTAATTTATTAATAATAATTTTATCTCCCTTGTGTAGTTACGTATAGGTATTTGATTAAACTTAAAACGATTTCATAGTGTTCGATTTAAATTTAACAACGAATATAATATTAACGAGTATGTTATTTATTAGATGATGATATGTATTTATATTTCATTCTGAATTCTTGTAACGATTATTAATTATTTACTTTAGTATAATCTAAAATTAAATATGAATATTGGAATTAAAAATTAAGATGTGTTTTAGTATAAGTTTAATTTTGCCTAGGTTTCATAGTTTCAAGTATTGTATTAAAAATAATTATTTTTTGGTGATTTTTTTATTCATAATTTTTAGGGTATTAGATTTTAGCATAAATTCAATCACCATTTGTTCTTAAATACGTTTAATTCAACAATTTTAGCAATGTAAAGGCGGATGTCTTCAGACGACAATAATCGCTGGCCTGTAGGGAAACCAGAACGAGTTTCGTCTATACATAAATATATAATAAATAAATATATATATATATACATTATACGTATACCGTTCAACGAGACAAATTGAATTGTGTGTCGGAGGTTGCGCGCGAGCGTTGTACGTATATTATAGGTGAAACTCCCGAGGGGAATATTTCACCTCGTGTGGCTAATACGCGAAATAATTTACTCCCAGTCAACGGCCGTGAAAGTCACATTGGCGAAATAATAATAGTACAAAAAAAAAAAAAAGAAAAAAACTAAAACGGAATGAAATGAAATAAATAATAAAAAAGAGGAAAAATAACCGCCGTGATACGCGTCTGGGAAACGTTTGTTGTGCGGTTCGCGGCGGCGGCGACGTGCACGGCTGCGTGGATGTTTGTGAAATATTGCTTTTTGTTGTTGGCCGCAAATTAACGAGCGGATAAGGTTCGGTGGAAATTTTTTTCCTTAAAAACACGGCGCTTTCACCGTTAAAGGTTTTTCGCGTTTTACGAGCCATTACTTTATTTTATTTTATTTATTTATTTTTTTTTTTTTTTTTAGACATAAAACAACGTGTTCAAGAAAACCAACTTTGTTAAGACACGTTGCGTAAAATAAAACGGACAAAGAACGAATTCGCTTACCGAAATAAATTCTGCCAAACGTGCTGCTCTCCTGAGTGAATCCCGTCAGCTTGTTTACTATGCGGCACGTATAGCTGTGTCTCAGATCGTTTTCGTCTACATTCGCTATACGCAATTGGCCAGTTTTCGGTATCATGATAATTTTCGAATCTGAAATTAGAAAGAGTACAGTTATAAATACGATTGTAGATTATTGCGTACACTAAAATGTAGTAAATCGATATTGTCGGATTCTTATATCATACTATTTATGTATTTTAATTTTGATATTAATTATTTTCATATAATTAATTGATCAATTGTACAGCTAATTTTATGAATAAACATTATTTTACACATTTTATATTTATGCATTACGTATATTTTGATTTGAAAAATATTGTCTGCAAAAGCGTAGATTTTTGTATCAATTACATTGAATTGAATCATAATAATTAAAATAATCAACTAAGATTAATGTGCATTAAAAATGGAAATAAATACTGAGTATTAATCAAGTTTCGTAAAAAAAGTGAGTCTTTCTTTAATTATGTTTAAAAACAAAAAATTGAAACCAAGAAAGGGACAAAGCAAAAAAATGTAATAAATGAAAAGTGAATTCTTTTTAACTAATTTACAATTTAAATGTAAATAAGATAATATTTCATTTATACAACTTCAACTTTTTTTTAAAAGCAAATGCTGAAGCAATATTTAATTTATATAGTATGCCATGTAATTTTAAAATTGCATAATCCGCTCATCTATATGATACCATAAAAAATTATAAACTAGGTAATTTGTTAAATATCTAAACACAACTCATTTTGTTTTAACTGATTTATACACAGATAAAAAATAATCAAGAGAGTTATTAATTGATAACATTGTATGTTTCTGAAAATTGTTATGGAAAACAACAATAGATTAGATACTACTATTATAGTGCACATGTTGTAGTGGTTGTACTTATTAATAATGTGTATATATTTTGTGAATGATAATTTTAATTTCAATATTACATTTTGAAGACAACTGGAAACGGGCAGAATATTTTTTTCGTGGTTTTTATTACCATATGTTTTTACACACACACTATTCGTCGTTCTTTCATTCTGGTCCTATAATATCACGCGTGTTATGAATATATTATACATAATGCTACAATTTGGTTTCACTGAATCAAAAGTTTTGTGTAAGATAATAAGTATTCACTACACAAAATATTATATAATATAGTTATATAATATCATATATTTTCCACAAAATGTTATAATTTTGTGGAACCAAATCGCATATGGCTACAATACATAGAACTGGTTTTCCAAATGTTAACTAAATATCTCGTAACGAGAGTGTCTGAGAAACTTGATGATTTTGTTTTGGCTTTAAATATTGTTATTAAAATTTTTAGTAAATAATTAACGAAGAGTTATAATCATTTTTATACGAACCAAACAGTTTTGGTACACCCAGAAAATAATATGGTGACATGTACACTTTATTTTATAAACATTGTTTTTAACATTTTTAATTTTGTTTTTCTATGCACTTTTTCTTTTTATTTGATTTTTGCATGGTTTACCATTTTATTAAATTAAGCGTATTATAATATTAATATTTTTTGTTTTGATATCTTGTATAAACTAATTATTATAAATAAAAATATTTGATCAAATATAAGTATAAAGGTCAAATGAAAATGATGACCATTTAACACAATTTATAATTTTTCCTCAATATTTTACACGTATAAATCGATTTAAATTTAAAAATATGATAGTATAAATTTATATTTAAAAAAACAAAAAACTAATTATATGTATTGACATGATTAATTATATTAAATGAATGCTTTGGGTTATTTTTAGAAACTTTTAATGTTTGCTTGATGAATGACAAGTTTGTTATTATTGTTATTATTTTAAGTATACTAAAAATATTCAAAAGTGTGTGAAATTCAAAAAGTCTAATAGTCAATGGATCACCATCAGTGACATTTTCAACTTGGTAATAAACTAATTAAAATTATTAAAATTATTAATATTGTATTTATCTGAATTTATCAAAAATTCTCTAAAGAAATAATATTATTTTTAATCAAATAATTCAACATAGATTATATCGTATTTAATTTAAAAAAATAGGTACCTATATTTCTTTAGATTTAGTACACGAAATTCATTTCTAATTTAATAAATGATACCATTTCCATACAAAATGTAAGATCAGTAGAAATATAAAACGTACCTCTTTATTTCTTTATTAAATAAAATATCCCATTAACGAGTTTCACCGAGTTTAAAATCTAATGGCTAATGGAAAAACAGAAACAGATATCACAGAATTTAGACACACAATCATATTTAACGTATTTCTGGAAACGTAAACAACATCTTATATTTGTAAGAACTCTGAAAAGTAGAAAAAAAATGTATTACCTATGGTTTTGATGTATTTTCATTAAGTTAATGTTTTTTTGTTGTAATGATGAAAAATAAGTTTGTTCATGCATTGAATATCAACAAAGCTTTAAATATTTTATTTGAAATCCAGAATGATTTTAATTATTCAATTAACTGAATCAACAATAATATTGAGAAAATAATATTATATTCCCAAGATTTAAAAGACAAGCAAATAATATTTATTTTTATAATTTAAGCATTAAAAAAATAACATTATGATCAGTAAATCAACAGTGAATAAATTGTAAACATGCCATCATATTGTTTATATTAGATTATTAGAATTTAAAATGAGCTTTGAACGATAAATTATTTTAATGTTTCCAAAAATTTCATTTTTTTTCCATCAAAATGAAAACACAATTTTTCTTGATGTAGGTTAATAACACATTCAGCGTGCTTAAATATCGATCTTTTGTTTAATATTTACTATTTTATTTAAATTATTATTTAATATTTTTTACTATACTAAATTGGGTAGAAAATTGTGTTGAAATAATATTAATTTATACAATTTTATTATAGATTTAGATGGATTGTTTGATTTGTTTTCCATGTAGGTAATCTTTATCTAACATGATTTCCACGAAAATGAAAATAGCTTATATACGGTTTTTCCAATTTTTGTCAGATCAGAGTTCAGTATATAAACGAATTCCGTTAAATTGAGCATACTGCGTAATTGAACTGGAAAACATTTAAAACTTCAACAAAAAGTATCCAAACAAATAATATATATATATACATAATTGTAAAACCTGCTACGCGATCTATGTCACTCATAGACATACGAGGCATATCCAGAACGTAAGTGCATTGAGGCTCTCACGACCGCAGGGAATATTTTTTTACTATTTTCGCTACACTGCTGTATAGTTTTACTCTTTTTCTTTATAATAAGATCATAACAAGCTCAGTACATTGAAAACTGTGGTCACGAGAAAACTTCTCGTGAAACATGTCAATCGAGTCTGTCGCCAAGTGCGAAATCCGCGCCGTCATTCATTACCTCTTTGGAACGCTATAAACTGGAGGATGATAATTTTTTCAAGTCTATTGTTACTGGAGATAAGACTTGGGTTGTACACTATACACCTGAAATCAAGAGACAGTCTGAACACTAGTGCCACACCATAGTTCACCCTCAACCAAAAACTTCAAAACCATAATTTCAGTCAAAAAAATCATGACATCAGTGTTTTGGGACCACAAAAGCATCATATTGATTGGATATTTACCTCAAGGGGAAACAATCAAAGCCGCAAGGTATTATGAAACCCTAAAAAAATTGAGGAGAGCTATTTAAAATAAAATGAAACGTCTGTAAACAAGATGAGTCTGCCTGCTGCACAACAACGCCAGACCCCACACAGCCAATGTCGTGAAACAATTTTTGGGCTCATTTGGATAGGATGTTTTAAATCGCCTTCCGTATTCCCCGACTTGGCGCATTCAGATTACCATTTTTTCACTTCCCTGAAGAAACACATAGGTAGAAAAAAAATGTCTACTGACGAAGAGGTGAAGGGGCGGTCGAGAATTGGACAAAGGAGGTGGCGGCAGACTCGATCGACATTTTTCATGAGAAAAATTCTTGTGACCACAGTTTTCAACTTACTGAACTTTTTGTGGTCTTGTTTTAAAGAAGAGGAGTAATGCTGTATAGCAGTATAACAAACATAATAAAAAAATATTCCTTGCTGTCGCGAGAGCCTCAGTACACTTACTTTCTGGATATGCCTCGTATATATGTGATGTAACTATGTGTTTATTCTTTGAAAGTCATTAGATATAATTAAATTTTCATTATGTTGTATACTAGTTTCAATTGGTTTTTGTTCGTTCATTAGTTATATTGTATTTTACTATATTAATAACAGTAGTGATGCTTTTAGATGGCATAGTCTTACTACTTCACTCAATATTGAAAAACTGTAAGTTCTGGTAGCAACATTTAGTATACTTTTGGTATGCATTAATTTCATTGGAAACTCAATCATTTGTATAATATTGATAATGATCTAGCTATATAAAAAACTAACATTAAAGTCTAAATTTAAATCTCGCATATTGACTGTAGGTTGTAATATGAGTACAATTAACACAAATCACATTAAAACACACTAATTATATTTAATTAGTATTTTTAGATAAATTAATACAGTGGATGCATTATTTACCAACGAGAAAAAAAGAAAGGATAATGAAATTGTACCTTGAAGAACTCTAGAACTCTAGATGACGGTAACACAACTTTTGATTTAACCCCGTACAGTTTAACCCATTGCTACGTATTTGCTAAATAATATTTAATCCAGGATACTAGCCATAGTACATATTATGTAAATTATTATTACAAATTGTATAACACAAATCGTCCTTTTGTCAGTGTGATCAAATTGATATTAGAGAAGAACGTTTCTTTCACACGAATACACGATAATCAGGCAACTATACGTAATATATATTGTTGGGCGTACTTCATATTATGTATTACATACCTACTGTAATCGTATAAATTATGTTATGAAATAAAATTTTAAATATCTTTCTTTTTTTTATCTGTATGTAAAAAAAAAAAATAGTTTGTCCCAGTTTTTATGAAAACTGGACCTATAGCCTTGTCAAGGCTGTTTACTTGTCAACTTTTGTTGATTAATTAATATTTAATAATTTTTTCATTAATAAAGCATTTTTTTAAATATTAAATCGTATGTATTGTATACAATACATACAATACATTATTCTAACTATCCCAACACTAACACTCCACAACAGATGACGGCTAGGCTTGTAAGATCTCACTCCGTGGATTCAATTGAAATCACATTAAAATGTAATATTAAAAAAAAAAACAGTCATAGGTATAGTCTATTTAATGAATAGAATAATAATAAAAAAAAAAATAATTTTACATTCTTTTCGATTATAATGGCGTAAATTATAAGAGCAAAAAAACAGTATCTTAAAAAATTTATATATTTTTAAGAATTATTGATAGCGCCTTTAATTTTAAAATTACAAATTTTACATAAGTCTCAATGATTAAATTTTGAATTTTTTTTTTATTTTTCATTGAATTCGTAGAATATTTACTACGTTACTAATTTCCAACAGAATATCATAAACAAATTTATATTATTGAGACACCATTTCCCGTGTATCATAATTTGAACATGTAATGCTGTGAGATAGTAAGATGTCTAGTCAATACACGAGTTCGTGAATACTTGGTCTAACAAAATCATACGAGATAATGCTTCGAGCGTATCGGTACAATAGTTTTCCGTTTATCATCCGTCAACTTACACGCACCGTGTCTTGTGTGTAGTGTTATCGTGACCGAGTTTGATGATTCGTGAAGTCTGACGACATAATCTTGCATTTTCACGAAAAAAATTATATAATATAATATTATGTTTGTTATTTTATATTGTTGGTAATATTTTATGTTGATACAATAGAATACTTCACAAATGTAATATATTAAATAATAAGCACCTATATAAATACATAATTATTGATATGGTCTAGAATATTAAAACTTTCTATGTAATAACCAACTCTTTTTTTGAATAAAACGTGGTACACGGTTGGTTTTTATTTTTTTTTAAATCAATAGTGCCATAATAAGTTTCCTTTTACTCATATTCTCAAAAAAAAAAAAATATTTCTAACTCAGAGCGCGTAAACAAATAAATAAAATTGAAGTATCTATTTATTTGTAAAGAGTAATATATACTGCTTTTTATCTCGAAAATATTTATTTTTCCACTTAGAAATTTAAATCTTAATAACTAAAAATTAGGTGAACAATTTTACTATCACTAAATCACTTTCATAAGTTAAAGGCGTGCTACAGAATTACCTATTCAATAATTAACCATCTGTATCATAAATATATACAATTCACTATGTAGTTAGTTTAAAGCACAGTTTTTTTATATCCAACTGTTTACCCCGGAAAATTGATACAAAAAAATTATGAATAAAAACATTGTTCCAGTTGTTTTGTTTTCATAGTGATAAAAAAAAAATGTATTTAAAACTACAGTAATGAAAACACTTAAGTTTTAAACTGAATTGGAAATCAGTAAATCAGAAAGAATCGTTGATAATACATTTTAATAGAGTAATAGATTTTTTGGATGATTTAAAGCCACTTTGCAGAAAATAATGTTATACATATTATTTTTCTTAAAGAAAATTTACAAATATGTTAAAGAATTTCGTTGAAAATTTTGATTTGGTGAAAGTGCTATTTTACATGAATAATTTAATAGTTTTAAAGTTAACAATTTAAATTTGACAATAATACTATTAAGTAAGACCATTGTTCATGATTCTAATTTTATTACCAATTATCTTTTATTTAAAAACAAAAATAAAATCTTAAAGTAATCATTACGTACTTCAAAATATTTAAGTATCAAAAATTGCTCATAAATTATATTTCATTAATATGAAAACAATATATTAGCGATTGACATCTTCTTAAGAAGATTCTGTACGAAAATTATATTTTCCAATTTTCATCACTATAATAATTTTAAAAGTCGGTAAGGTATTTAGGTTTCAATTTATCATTTATATTTTGAATAAATCTCTTTAAAAAAAGTATGATAGTTCTTTTATGAAGATTCAAATTATTTACAAAATTTAAGTATGATAAATTGATTGCACATAAACATTACGGAGACCATATTTGCATGAGTAAGAAATCAAAGTGTTCTTGAGAGCTTAGCCAAAGATGACACCTAAACTATGACATCTACTGATCACCACAATTTATTTGTGTATATTACTCAAGTACTATTGCTATAAAAATGGTGACGTTGGTTATAAAAGTTCATCATGGAAATGTTATATTTACATATAATATATTATATAGTAATGAATATTTTATTATACTAAAACTTAAAAGCAGAAAACCAATAAAATATACTATTTTTATATTGAGTAAGATGATGTGACAGTTTTTTTTTAGGTATTTTTTTGTATATTAATGATTTAATGAGTTTTTTGGTTTAAAACTGAACTTTAAAATAATTTAGAATAACTACTTAAAGCACCTACGATAATAGAACTTAAAATACATGTTTAACCCTAATGAACTGCGGAATCTCGAAACTTAAATTGTATAATGTATATATATTTTTTGCTTTACATGAACTCAAAATTACAAATAATACCATCTTATAGATATCATTCTGGAAAGTGTTTTAATATTAAATTAGGTACTGGATTT